>NC_091954.1:49627469-50227469 GCF_031021105.1 Erythrolamprus reginae
TCCCCCCTAGTCTTACTGAGAAGCCTGAGAAATGACTGACTTCTTTAAAGAATAGCAGAGCATTTCAAGAGCTTTTCTCAATTATTTTCAAGATGTGCCCCATATCACCTTCCTTATAATCTCCTTCATGGAAGGAGGGGAACACTTCACCACCAAAAGGAAGAGAATGGCTGACTACAGACAATGTATTTAGCTGGTAGAATTAAAGATCTGACAGGAATATTCGCTGCTTTGTTAATATTAGTCTTGGCTTTTTCCATTTTTTAGGCTGCTCGTTCTATATATTGTCTACCCAGAAGTAACCAGGTTAAACATTATATAGTAAGTAGCAAAAAACAACAACAACCCACCAAATGTCAGAGCCTTAAAAAGGAGAAGAAAAAATAACATGTCATTATACATTGATGACTGTTGCCTCACCGGTTCTTTGTTTAAGTACCCTTTCCCATTACTAGGGAACCCTGACATTGTACCTTAAGAAATCCTGTACCAAGAAAAAAAAGGAGCCCATCCAGTTTTATTCATTAAAATGAATAAAATCCCATCAAAATGTTCCTAAAGACTGAGCAATATTTCATCATTTAGTGGTTTATATTTCAAAACCATGTAGTTGCCTATATTTTTAATTTGGCAAGGTATTATTTTATAAATTACGGTAGGTTGCATTTCCCTTGGAAATTTTACATTTAATATATGACTCACGCAGTGATGAGCTCCTACAGGAACAGTCAGGAATGCAGTTCCGGTAGCAAAATTTGGAGCTCCACCCCAGAGCACCCAATTTGCACTGAAAGATGTTGAAACAAAATGCATAAGCCACTCCCACAGTGTGGTAGTAAAAATTTTGGTAGCCCATCACTGGACTTGCAGCCCAAACCATTATATTGGTTTTAATTACCAACTCTTCTCTCCATTTAGGAAAAAAATGATCAAAACTGATATCATAGTTTTATTTTATATGGTATAGACTTCATATAAAATTTCATAAGCAGTAATATAAAATAATTTCTAATATACAATGGAGTACATAAAATATGTTTATAAATACACAAATACATCTTAATATATAAAATATATAATACAACTATATAAAACAATATTATTTTTGTTTTAAATACCGGTTAGGTCCCACAGAGATGGCGTTCTCCAAGTCCTGTCAACTAGACAATGTCATTTGGCGGGGCCTAGGGGAAGAACCTTCTCTGTGGGGGCCCCGGCGCTCTGGAATCACCTTCCCCCAGAGATTCGCATTGCCCCCACCCTCCTCGCCTTCCATAAAAGTTTAAAGACCTATCTGTGCTGTCAGGCTTGGGGCCATTAGAACCTAGTACCCTGGCCAATGAGTGTAGAATGTCAAGCTGTGTGAATGGAAATGAATGATTTTAAATGTTATTAGAATTTTTAAAGTTTTTTAACTATATTAATTGAATTTTTTTAGATATGTATATTGTTTATTGTTTTGATACGTTGAGTCCTCGGAGAGGGGCGGCATACAAATTCAATAAATAAACAAACAAAAAAAGAAACAAATATAGTAATATTAAATTATATAATATAAAATTATATACTGTATACATACAGTATATTATTATATTTTAAAATTAGTCAAATTTTATTTAAAGCCATAAGCTTTGGTGAGTCACAAAAAGAGCTACCTGACTCCTCATTTTTTGCCACCACAGACAAACACTGCTCTTCTCCTACAATACCATCTATGTATATAGTAAACATACGTGCACACCTAATTTACCTTTCTGTTGAGTGGCAACAGAAAAGACATAGAACACATAGAACACATAGTAGCTGTTGCTGTTATAATGTAGTGGCTGCCTAAAATGAATTTGCAGAGTCAGGAAGTGCAAATATTATTATGCTATACTTGTACAATAATATTCAAGTACTCAAATCAGCTCATATTCTTTCTTTTTTTTAAATAAAGGTTCACAACAGCACTGCACTCTTTTTTTATCCAAGTTACAAAATAAATAAATAGAACCAATATGGCAGAATGGTTAGTCATTGAACAAAGATTAAGTAAGATAGGTTTCATGTCCATATTCAGCCATGAACTGTTGCTGCAAGACTGTTTGGCCGCTAACTTACTCATTTGTATGCCACCCTGAGTCTTCGGAGAAGGGCAGCATACAAATCTAATAAATTGAATTGAATTGAATATTCAATTCAGTATATGAATTCAGAATGCTATTTAGTTCAAAATCATAAGAGAAGCATTCTAATCTCAAATCACTGGAGACAATGCTGTTAAATCATCTTTTTTTCTTAAGGTATGTTAAACTTCTTCCCTATTACTGTAGTAGTGGAACCAGCTTTATGTCTCTTTTTCCTTCACCCGTTACCTTCGGGACTGTGGTGATGGCTGATTCAGGATTGGAATGGAGGAGAAAGTAGTGTAGTAGCAATTCAGCAAGAGCCACAGTTTATCTTTCAGAGTCAAGCCCCCACATAACCAGAGTTTTTCTTTTAAACCCTAAAGTATGCTGTCACTATTTGTCTATCAAAGTCTTGTCGGTGTTGTCTTCTGGTCCCAGGAATGAATAAACACAATGCATCCATACATGACGGCACTTTTGGTGGGATTCAGGAAGATGCTGAAAACCAAACTGTTCCAGAGAGCATTCTAACTTGCTGGGGAGTTTTATCTTTTACCTTTACGTTTATCTTATTATCATAATTTACTGTCATTATTTCAATTTGGACTTTATTATTTGTTTTGTTTGTTGTAAATCATTTCCTATATTACTGTGGACGTTTGGATGTTGTGGTTTATTTCATTTCATTTTAAATCATTTCCTGGATTTAGGGGTGGGTTCCACTTACCTTTGCCACCAGTTTGCTTCGTGGTGTTTTGCGTGTGCACGAGCAAAGCAAGCATGTGCGCGCGCATCCCCTTATGCAAATCTGTTTCTGCACATGCTCAGTTGCTCTAATCAGCCTGAAACACAGGTGAGAAGCTGATCAGATGTGTTTCAGCCAAAGAAATAAAGGTAAGTATAAATCTGGGGGCAGGGTCCTTTTTCAAGCAGCAGCAGGGGGAAAAACTTCCAAACAGTAAAAAAATTGGGGGGAAAAATTATTTTAAAAATGGCGGCATCCATGGACCAGCACCAACCGATCATAATGTCACCAGCGGGTTGCTACCAGTTTGGGAAGAAGCCACCCCTAACTGGATTACTGGATTACTGTAAATGTTTTAATGTTTAGATATAAACCCTTAAGAATTGCTAGTTTCTTCTAAAGTTGAAGGAGAACCTGTTTTTTGTATATTTTCATGTAACATTCCAAATTGTTCAGACTTAAACATGTTGATTCCATTGAGCTGTCAGTGTGCTGCAGCTGCCAAAAAAAAGCCAAGGTGGTATTGACAGAAGGAAGGAATCAAGGTCACGCGAGGTGTTAGTACCACTTTATATCACCTTGGTAAATTACGCTTGGAATATTGTATCCAGTTTTGGTTATACCACAATATTAAAAAGATGTTGAATCTCTAAAAAGAGTGAAAAGAATGCAAAAAGAAGAGCAACAAAGATAATTAGGGGACTGAATGCTAAAACCTATGAAGAATGATTGCAGGAATTGGGTATGTCTAGTTTAATTAATGAAAAGGACTAGGGAAGACACGATAGTAGTGTTCCACCAATTGAGGGACTGCCACAAAATAGGTGGAATTAAGCTATTCTCCAAAGCACCTGATGGCAGGACAAGAATCAGTGAATGGAAACTAATCAAACTGATCAAGAACCAATCTAGAACTAAGAGGGAATTTTGTAAATCTAACAGAACACGTAATCAGTGAAATTTCTTCCTTCCAGAAGTTTTGAGTGCTCCAATACTGGAGGCTTTTTAGAAGAGATTAGACAATAATTTGTCTAAAACAGTATAAGATTTTCTGCTTGAACAGGGGGTTGGACTAAAAGACCTCCAAGGTCCATCCCAATGCTATTATTTCATTATTCAGTGGAAACTGTAACAGTTTTACATATATTTAAAACAATTGTAACTTCTCTCTACTTTCTCTTTTCCTACCAGAGCTGATCTTTATAGCAATTATAGCAATCTCCGGGACCGCCTTCTGTCGCACGAATTCCACGACTGATTAGGTCCCACAGAGTTGGCCTTCTCCGGGTCCCATCGACTAAACAATGTCGTCTGGCGGGTCCCAGGGGAAGAGCCTTCTCTGTGGCGGCCCTGACTCTCTGGAACCAGCTCCCCCCAGAGATTAGAACTGCCCCCACCCTCCTTGCCTTCCATAAACTCCTTAAAACTCACCTCTCCTGTCAGGCATGGGAGAATTGAGGCTTTCCTCCTCCCTCCCCCGGGCCTATATAATTTATGTATGGTGTGTCTGTGTGTATGTCTGTTTTAATAATGGGATTTTTAAATGTTTTTTAAATTTATTAGATTTGTTATGAATTGTTATGAATTGTCTTATGCAGTGAGGCGCCCCGAGTCTACGGAGAGGGGCGACATACAAATCTAATAAATAATAATAATAATAACAACAACAACAACAACAACAGCAACAACTTTAGGTACAGAGATTAATTCCTGCCACCGAAGTGAAGAATTTAGCAGGCAGCCCTAAGAATACATCCCAATGCCTTCAGTGATCTAGATTCAGAAGGATGTGATTTTGGGAAATGAATATGGATAAAGGCATTGAAAATCTAGAGCATGTGTCATTTAAAATGACAGCTGATCCCACTTTTGTGATTTTGTATTGCACATTGCCCATTTGCAGATAAAATCATAACATTTGCAAAATGTCACCTCTGGTTCAGTTCTGCCAACTACATATTTTGCGGCCTGCATTATATTCCTTGTATTACCTCCTCTGGAATGAACACAGAGCTACTTTCCTTCCTGTACATTTCTATGATTTATACAAATACTTCTGCAGTTATATTGCGTTTTATTTTTATCTTCCACATTTTATTGGCACCAAACTACTTGTGCATTTACAGTGCTCCCATGCGTATTTACCTATTTATACCATGATTATGTCTTGAAAGCTATCTCATGCTCAGTTACTTTCCCACTTTCTTTTGCTTTGAACATTAAACATTGTGTATTTTCAAATCATTTTCACATAATGCCTGATAAGTGAATTTGTTCTCTCATTCTCTCACTCTGGTTATTTTTGCTGTGTCAGTAGTGTTGCTTTCTGCAGTGTTCATTTTTGCAGTCATCACAAATTGCACATGGTTGTGTAATGTGGTGATATCTATCTCTATCTTTGTCTATCCTATCTTTATTGCAATAAGAAAACAGAAGGTTTTGTTCCTTTATTAGCTGCATTAATAATGTTAAGTGAATCTATTTCTTCACAGGATTATTGAAGGTCTGCATACTACACACTGTCTTGATGTCGTACCACAGCGTTGGCTTTCTCAGAAATAGACTACTCTCTTGATTTAAAAGCCAAAAGAAGGATTCAGGAAAATATCACAAATTTACCCCTTGGCAATTCAATACTTATAGAATGAGTATACAAACAAGCAATCAGTGTAAAGTTTATGTAAAGATGAGAGGGTACATACAATTTATACACTAACAGAATAGAATGGAATGGAATGGAATGGAATGGAATAGAATAGAATAGAATAGAATTCTTTATTAGCCAAGTGTGATTTGATGCACAAGGAATTTGTTTTTGGTGCATATGCTCTCAGTGTACATAAAATAAAATATACATTTGTCAAGAATCATGAGGTGCAACACTTAATAATTGTCACAGGGTACAAATAAACAATCAGGAAACAATATTAATATAAATCATAAGTATACAAACAACAAGTTTCAGTCATACAGTCATAAGTGGGAGAAGATGGGTGATAGGAATGATGAGAAGACTAATAGTAATAGTAATGCATGAATATGAGCATATTTATAATCTCTCTGTATAGAAAATGGATGAGGAATGTCGTAATTGTCCAACAAAATTTGATTGGGTGCATTTCAATAATATACCCATTTAATAGTTGGCAAACATTTAATAGTTGACAAACTATTAAAGGGACATTCTACATATACGGTGGTCCACAATCTCCTATCACAGTTGAGCCCAAAAATTCTTTTGCAAAGTGAGACAATTGTTAAGTGAGTTTTACCCTATTTTAGAACTTTTCTTGGAACAGTTCTTAAGTGACCCACTGCAATAACCCTTCATGGCACCGGACCAGATTACCTCAGGGACCGCCTTCTGCTGCACGAATCCCAGCGACCAGTTAGGTCCCACAGAGTGGATCTTCTCCGGGTCCCGTCAACTAAGCAATGTCGCCTGGCGGGACCCAGGGGAAGAGCCTTTTCTGTGGCGTCCCCAGCCCTCTTTAACCAACTCCCCCCAGAGATTAGAACTGCCCCCACCCTCCTTGCCTTTCGTAAACAACTTAAAACCCAGCTCTGCTGCCAGGCATGGGGGAATTGAGATCTTCTTTCCCCCTAGGCCTTTACAATTCTATGCATGGTATGTATGTATGTATGTTTGGTTTTTATATTAATTGATTTTTAATCATCAATACCAAATTACTATTGTACACTGTTTTATTTTCGCTGTTAGCCGCCTCGAGTCTCTGGAGAGGGGCAGCATACAAATCCAATAAATAAATAAATAAATAATAACACAGTTAAGTTAAATGAATATGGCTTCCCCATTGACTTTGTTTGTCAAAAGGTTGGGGAAAAATGATCATATGTCCCCAGGAAACTGCAACCATCATAAATATGAGTACGTTACCAAATGTCTAAATTTTGATCATGTAATTATGAGGATGCTGCAATGGTCATAAGCCACTTTTTTCAGTGCCATTATAATTTCCAACAGTCACTAAATGAACTGTTATAAACTGGGAACTATCTGTAACTCTTTTCACAGATTCTCCACTGAGAAAAAAATGTGCATCGAGCATGGAAGAAGAGAAGGATGACATGCTAAAGTTATCTCTGACTGTGTAAGTCCCATTGGCTCCTTCCCAATGTACTTGGTGCCATTACTCATGCACAGTTATGAAAATATTATGCCCTAGCATCTCATGGAAGGATTTTTTTAAAAAAAATATTAAGATAGTGCAACCAGTAGTGTGCATGATATCTGAACAAGGCTACTAATATGGTCCTATACTCCTAATATGTTTTCTATGCTTGGGGGATATATGATGATATTCTCATTGTTCATCCATCGTGTTCGAAGAGGACCTTGACATCTTGACATTCTCGTTGTATGTAATAATTCAAATGCATGTACTGTATATATTGTCATAATGTAATGGATATATTTTTCTATACAATAATTTCAAATATACTAGTAGGTGTATATTGTTATAATATAATGTATATATGGCCGTATACAATAATTTAAGTGTATTTATATATATTGTTATAATGTAATGCATTAACACATATTGTACACAATGGATCAAAAGAATGTTACCAGTTGTATGGTACACAATGGATCAAAAGCATGTTACAGTGCAGTCAGGTGGTAGGGAAAGCAAGTAGGATGTTTGGCTGCATAGCTAGAGGTATAACAAGCAGGAAGAGGGAGATTATGATCCTGTTATATAAAGTGCTGGTGAGACCACATTTGGAATACTGTGTTCAGTTCTGGAGACCTCACCTACAAAAAGATATTGACAAAATTGAACGGGTCCAAAGACGGGCTACAAGAATGGTGGAAGGTCTTAAGCATAAAACATATCAGGAAAGACTTAATGAACTCAATCTGTATAGTCTGGAGGACAGAAGGAAAAGGGGGTACATGATTGAAACATTTAAATATGTTAAAGGGCTAAATAAGGTCCAGGAGGGAAGTGTTTTTAATAGTAAAGTGAACACAAGAACAAGGGGACACAATCTGAAGTTAGTTGGGGGAAAGATCAAAAGCAACATGAGAAAATATTATTTTACTGAAAGAGTAGTAGATCCTTGGAACAAACTTCCAGCAGACGTGGTAGATAAATCCAGAGTAACTGAATTTAAACATGCCTGGGATAAACATATATCCATCCTAAGATAAAGTACAGAAAATAGTATAAGGGCAGACTAGATGGACCATGAGGTCTTTTTCTGCCATCAGACTTCTTTGTTTCTATGGTTTTTTATAAAATTGTGTCGTGTCTACATTGTCTTGGATGTGTACTAGAGGCAGTGCACATCTTTTTCAACTCCACAAACTCTAGGAGGGAGCTGAAGTATAAACAGCCATGTTAGAAAATTTCACTAACAATATTTTGCTAGGAAGCTATTAAAAAAAACAACTAAGGGTAGGGATTTTGCAGCAAGCAATGACATAAAAAGGGATGCCCTCACTAAAAAGAGACAGGTAGAATGCACGCAAGCTCAAAGGCCAGCCCATATGAGAAAATATGAGCAGCCTGAGGCCATCTCGTGTGCTTATAACTCAGCAATGGCTTTACTAGCCAAATGGCTCTAGGGGGGACATTTGGCCTTTTCTAAAATGTGGTGGGATTTTTTGACCTAACAGTGAATTATTTGGACATCTAGAGGGTCTGCAACTTCAAGCTTTGGCTTGGACTATGTTTCAATAGTAGCCCAACAACATGTCCACACACCTCCTGGAAATTTTCAGGCTCTAAGTAGACCCCAATCAATGGGTTACCAAATCCCCCTCCCCACACACCTTCTAATGCCTCCCAAATGTAGGCTTCTATATCAAAGCATTCTCGACAAGGGAGGAAAGGCTATTTAGAAGAGATGACTTATAAACCAAACCCAGGTAATTCTCAGAGGATTCCTGTGAACAAAAATACTTTGGGGAATGGAGCCTAAATCTCATTGAAATTCATGATGGCGTTACCAACCTGCTCCCCTTAATATTTTTGAAGAGTTCTTTGGGGAAATATAGCTATTTGAAACTAAAACTAAAGGTTTCATCTTATTTTATGGTATCAATATTTCTCATCAGCAGTCACTGCAGAGTGACAATTATTTATTGTTCACAGGGCAGTATTCCAGAAATGTGACTTTTCCTCTGTACAAATCCCCACAGAACCCAATTTCTAAAACTGTATATTTGCAGGGTGAGTGGAATTGAGCAAAGGAAGGATTTTACTTGAATTTATGTATATACAGTTCTCTCCTTTCCGGGCATTACATATAAATTCTCGATAGCCATCTCAGGCATAATCCTAAACATATTTGCAGATGCCACTTGTTTCAGAAGGACTTTTGTGAATGCCTGAGGTAAGCAACTTTTGGGCTTTAGGAGCACAATCATATGTATGCACTTAAACCAAAAACACATTAACCCTATGTGATGGAAATTATTGGTGATTTCTCTCATTTACATCAGGGGCTTCCAATGTTGGCAACTTTAAGACTTGTGGATTTCAGCTTCCAGCATTTCCCCAACCAGCATGGTTAGTTGGGGAACTCTGGGAGTTGAAATCCACAAATCTTTAAATTGCTAAGTTTGGAGGTCTCTGATTTACATGACTCCTTTTGAGTCAGCAATGTTACGGTTTAAGGGCTAAGAAGTTCTTTATATTTAATATTAAGAAATTTCAACGGTTATTGGGAAGTAGAATACTACAATTGTGAGGGGACAGAAGATTTCCCCAAAGGCCTAGTTTTTTTATACCATGCAGTGCAGGGAGGGGTTCCAAATATTTTACTACTGTTCTATGGGTGTGGCTTATTTTGTGGTCATGGCTTGATGGTCATGTGATGGTGGCTTCATGGCCATGTGACTGGATAGCTGGGTTAGAGGCACCAAAATAATCCAGACAATGTAAGTTTTCCTGCTGTAGCAAGGGATAGATGACCTCTGTGATATCTTCCAGATCTAAATTGCTATGCTATTTCAAAGTATCTTCTGAAGCTACATCTAGTGGCAGGGTATGTGGTGCTTCTTTCCTTCCTTCCTTCCTTCCTTCCTTCCTTCCTTCCTTCCTTCCTCCCTCTCCCCCTCTCTTCTCTTCCTTCCTCTTTCTATTTCTTTCTCTCTTCTGTGTTTTTCTTTCTTTCCCTTTCTTTATCTTTCTTAGTTTCATCTCTTTCACTCTTCCTTCCTTCCTCCTCTTCCTCTTCCTTCCGTCCTCCCACCTTCCTTCCTTCCCTCTTTCTTTCTTTCTTTCTTTCTTTCTTTCTATCTTTCTTGTCACTCTCTCTTTCTCTTGCTTAAGTGATATAAGTGTATTTTATTCATATGTATCTTCATGTGATCTACTACCTCTGCTTTAAGGAGCATACCAGCAAAGGATTTAGAAGTCTTGCATACCTTAACAATTGAATGGTTAATATCATGGAGGTAATAAAAATGATTCGGGAGGCACATTAAATAATTGGTGGAAATTGTTTTTTGTTAGTTTAGATCAGGAGTCAGCAACCTTAAACACTCAAAGAGTCAATGATTGAGTCATCTCCCGTCCATGTGTATGCTATGCAAATATGCACGTGCACCCCCCCATGTGATTTTGCTTTTACGCATGCTCACGAAGCACAAAAATGTGCCAAAATCTTGCAAAGGCACATGCGTGTGTGTAGGATTTTGCTGATTTTTTGCTTCCGCCTATGCGTGGAAGCAAAAAAAATCACCAAAATCTCACGCAAGTGTCCTTTCACAAGCTTTTGCTTTTGCACATGCACATGAAGCAAAAAATATGAAAAATTAAAGAAAAACAATGGTGGCACCCAAAGGAATGGCACCGGAGCAGGCACTTGCAAATTGCTCAATCTGGCAGCCGCTACCGGTGGACAGTTGCCTACCACACTGGAACCAACCAGTTCCTGATCTAAGCACAGAGGAATATTTATAATGCAGTAGCATTCAGATACTGACCTGATATCGTTGTATTTGTTCAGAAAATAGGCATCAAAAGATGAAAGATTAGTCGGGCCATAGATCCACAGCTATCATTAAAGCACCATCTTTCAGCTGTGGCGAGGAGGGCATTTGCACAGGTTCACCTAGTGCACCAGTTGTGACCCTATTTGGACAGGGAGTCATTGCTCACAGTCGCTCATGCCCTCATCACCTCGAGGTTCGACTACTGCAACGCTCTCTACGTGGGGCTACCTTTGAAGACTGTTCGGAAACTTCAGATTGTGCAGAATGTGGCTGTGAGAGCTATCGTGGGGCTTCCTAGATTTGCCCACATCTCGTCAATGCTCCGCGGCCTGCATTGTCTGCCAATTAGTTTCTGGTCACAATTCAAAGTGTTGGTAATGATCTATAAAGCCCTACATGGCATCAGATCAGAATACCTTCAGAACCGTCTTCTACCACACAAATCCCAGCGACTGATAAGGTCCCACAGAGTTGGCCTTCTCCGGGTCCCATCGACTAAACAATGTCGTCTGGCAGGCCCAGGGGAAGAGCCTTCTCTGTGGCAGCCCCGACTCTCTGGAATCAATTCCCCTCCACCCTCCTTGCCTTTTATAAGCTACTGAAGACCCACCTATGTCATTAGGCATGGGGAAATTTAGATACCCCATGGCTTATATTGCTTATGTATGGTATGATTGTGTTGCATGGTTTTAATAATGGGTTTTTAGATGTCTTTTAAATATATTAGATTTGTCACATTGTTGTTATTGTTGTGAGCCGCTCCGAGTCGCCGGAGAGGGGTGGCAAACAAATCTAATAAATTATTATTATTATTATTATTATTATTATTATTATTATTAACCTCAAAACATATATATTCTTAAGCAGTTTCATTAAACCTATTTATTTTTAAGGGATGGAAGGATATTGTATGATATGATATGATTTTCTGGGGCAAAGGAAAGTGTGTACTTTTTTTCTTTTCTTTGAAAGATTACTGCCAGATACCGCACTTTATCCATCTGTCCATTTTCATTTTTATTGTTTTCCCATTAACTTTATCTATCCATCTGTTCATCTGTGTAAACCCATTTTTTAAAATTTTAATTTTTATTTATGGACTGACCTTAATAAACTCTCCTCAAGTACCCCGTGTTTATCACTGTCGTGGATGAAAACATTATTAATGGCAGGCGAATTGAAGAGGGAAGATGACGACCCTTTAAATTCCTTTTCAGCTGACTGGACTGGAGCAACTCAGCTGGTTGGAGGAGTGTCGGATCAATAAGGTCAGAGATCAGTCACTGTTCCCAGGGCTTCTATCATCCTCATCATTACCGGTTAACAATGCCTGCAGGTGGACCACTGCGCTTTCTACATTTATGAATTGCCTGGCTTCATACAGAACACTGCAGGATTTTGAAATTACACACACACACACACACACAGGGGATTGGGGAGGGAGGATCAGGAATATATAAGAAACAAATATACAAAGGAACTGATAGTATATTTTCAGAGATTGCAAAAAATACCATTGCCTTTCCCTAACTCAGTACTTTTCAAAGTGATGTTGGACTACAGCCTTCTTTAGCCCCAGGCAATAGAACTTTTGGGTTGTGTTTCAGAGTGATGAATAATTTTGATCCAAAATATTTTCTTAATGTTTAGATTGTTCTTTACTTAGAAGCCTCAATACTCCCAAGCAATATAGCTTATTTACTTATTTATTGGATTTTTATCCCACCTTTATTGCTTTTATAAATAACTCAAGATAGTAAATGTACTTAATACTTCTTCCTTCTCCTATTCTTCCCATATCAATAACAACCCTATGAGGTAGACTGGGCATAGTGGCAGTGACTGGCTAATATAATCCCACTGGCTTTAATGACTAAATTGGGACTAGAACTCTATTGTCTTGACTTCTAGGCCAGCACCTTAACCACTTGACCAGTTATTGCTTGATCTAGCTTTGATGTGATAGGTGATTGGGCTGTGGTATATTTATTTATTTTATTTATTTATTTATTAAATTTGTATGCCGCCCCTCTCCGTATATATCTTAAGGAGAATGCTGTGAATGGAATGATATATATTAGAGTTTATAAAATGATATGACTTCAGACTCAGTCTTAATTATAATTTCAAAAGGAAGAAAAAAACATTGAGATAAAAACACTAGGTTGGGAAAGGATGGCACAAGAAAATGTTGTCAGCACCTTTCAATTAAATTCAGATAAAATTACATTTTTTACAAAATTAGGGCATGTTGGCATACAATTTTTTATCATTTGATTCCAGGTTTTTCCAGATTAAAAAAAAAATTACAAAAAGATAATAGCCATAATTCAACTGCATATTATTATTATTATTATTATTATTATTATTATTATTATTATTTATTAGATTTGTATGCCGCCCCTTTCCGTAGACTCGGGGCGGCTCACAACACAATAAAAACAGTTTATAACAAATCTAATAATTTACAATTTAAAATATTAAAAAACCCCATTATTAAACAGACATACGCACAAGCATACCATACATAAATTGTATTGACCCAGGGGAGATATCTCAGTTCCCCCATGCCTGACGACAAAGGTGGGTTTTAAGGAGTTTGCGAAAGGCAAGGAGGGTAGGGGCAGTTCTAATCCCTGGGGGGAGCTGGTTCCAGAGAGTCAGGGCCACCACAGAGAAGGCTCTTCCCCTGGGGCCCGCCAACCGACATTGTTTAGTTGATGGGACCCGGAGAAGGCCCACTCTGTGGGACCTTATCAGTCGCTGGGATTCGTGCCGCAGAAGGCGGTCTTGGAGATATTCTGGTCCGAGCATTTCCAAGCATGGAGCAAAATGCAGAGAAAAATAGAAATGAAGATTCATGAATAAATGACTGGAAAGAAAGACACATCTTTCTGGCTCAGAAATTCTGGGAGTTGAAGTCCACAGATCATAAGGGGATCATAGTTCCCCACCCTTGTTTTAGGCCAAGGGTCACTAAATTTGGCAATGTTAAGACTAATGGACTTGGCTATATGAGGAATTCTGGGAACTGAAGTCCACAAGTCTTAAAGTTGCCAAGTTTGGAGATCTCTGCTTTATGCTTATCTACCATCTCATTTTCCTTCCCACTGGTCAGTTCATAGCAGATGGGATACATGTAAGTGTGAAGTTGAGTGACATTGGGGTGGATCTCTGGCATGATGGTGTGAAATAATAATCTTTTAAGGCTTTTTTAAAAGTCTGTGATGGTCTTCTATGTTCATGTCTTCTATCTGAGCAGAGGGATTGTAAAATATGGTTCAATTTAAAATATTTTTTTTCAATGAAATATTTTTTATTTGTAAAAAAAAGTAGGAGATATATAGATACAATAAACACAATTTACATTCATTTGTTAAAATGTTATGCATTTTAACACAGCCATAGCTACTAGCATTTATTGCACAATCATCTAAAAGGTTTTGTGCCATCAGTCCCATTATTTTCAACTGGTTTACACAATATTTTTCATGAATTTCCTGATAAAAGGGCACTTGTCAATTTACATCCACAGCTTTGTCTAGAAACTCTTATATAACCTGTTTGCTACATAAGTCAGAATTAGACCAAACTCAGACTGAAGATTCATAAGCAGTACTTGATGGTGGACATTGGATAGTTTGTGATGAAGGATTGAACTGCTAGATGAGGATAAAGGAAAAGAGATAGGGTTACATCATGAGATGGCAAGGATGCAGAAAACATAATGTGATGGAAATAATATTGAAAATTGCAAATAAAAGCAGCAGAAATTTGTATGATGGTAAGAGGGGAAAGTATTCCTTAAAGAAGTTGCTGTTCACCTTAAAATATTGGTTTGTAGTATTTATCCATGCACTTTACTTCTATTATATACATAACAGAAAAATATTTTATTCCTGTCTTTAAAATGAAGAATTTGGTATACATTTTGCAATTTATATTTATGCCCTTACATAAATACAACATATTATATTGCTTATTGCTACATAAATACATCCAGAAATAAAATATACCTTTATCAGGTTATTTCTCTATCCAAATAATTTTCATTAATAAAAATAATAATTAGCATGTTCAGCTTAGTTAATGATCTAACCATTTTCTTCCATGTTAAATGAAAAGAGTCTGTTTCCATGTTCCCAAAAGTATACACAGAGTCTGTGACTTATGACCACAACTGAGTCCAAAATTTATATTGCTAAGTGAAAGATTTGTTAAGTGACTTTTGCCCCATGAAGTGGAGCAAAACTCATTTAACAATGTCCTGCTTAGGTCCAGAAACCTTGGGCTCAGTTGTGGTTGTAAGTCGAGGACTAGCTAAATTAGATCTCTGAGCATTCTGTAGCATACCTGGCCATTTGCCTGAAACACATTCTGATTTGTTCAGCTAGCCTTCAGACTGTATCACAATTCATTTGCAAATATGACTGTAGAAGAATGTCATATTTCTGCCACATCCATGAAACAGACACTTCAAAACAGTCGCGTTTCAAAATGGATCAAAATATATGTTGCATTTGTGCAGATTTTGATTGAATTAGGCCAGGGGTAAAACGCTTCCAATTCGGGCGTGCCTGCCAGTGGTCGGAGAGATGGTAGCGATGGCAGAAAGAGGCTTCTCTCATCCATCTGGATGCTGCCATTTGGGTTCTTTTACCCTCTGCTCATGCGCAGAAAACTTTGCACATATACAGAGGGTAAAGGAACCCAAATGGCGGAATCTGGGCGAGTGGGTAAAGTTTTGCGCTGCCTTTGTCACTGGCTTTCCGACCACGGGCAGGCACGCCTAAAATGGGAGCATTTCACTCCTGGATTAGGCCTCTATTGCTCTTCTCTCCATCTTGAACATGGATAAATAGATATAATAATTGTTAAATCAGGAGACTGGAGACCACGGGCTAATAATCAGCTCTTTATTAGCACAGACAAGTAGAAGTGATCAGCTCAACTCTCAGTCTCCAGTAGAGACAATGGCTTGAAACCGCGACTATTTATACTTTTCAGGCAAGCGGGAAACTTTTGACAGTTCGTTAAAATTGGCGGCAAGTCCATTTGACTTGCCGTGTCTTAGCCAATCAGTGTTCGTTTTCAAAATGACATACAGAGACATAACAATAATAATGCTACTTCTTATTTGCCCCAGAAGCGGAGTAAAGACACTGAGACAGTAGATGGATTTTAAAATAGGGTCACTTTACTAAATTATCATAAATTTAAATAATGTCACTTTAAATAACGTAACTCAAACGTTATAGCTAAACAAAGGACCTGCAGAGGCCAACAACTAACGGGGTGGAAATTCCTATCAAAACATTCCTAGGCAACTATTGGGCATAACTCCTTGCTGAACTAGGTGAAGGTAGCCACCTTCACCTGGATCTGAGCCACGCCCATAAGCGTGTGGGAGGAGCTCACCCTCCAA
Source organism: Erythrolamprus reginae (assembly GCF_031021105.1). Classification (NCBI taxonomy): domain Eukaryota; kingdom Metazoa; phylum Chordata; class Lepidosauria; order Squamata; family Dipsadidae; genus Erythrolamprus; species Erythrolamprus reginae. The sequence goes on from NC_091954.1 coordinate 49,643,720, forward strand.
TCCCCAAGGGAAATTGGATCTGGTGAGTCCCATGGGCATCCTCTCTCCAATCCCCGAAGTTGCACCAACCTATACTTCATGGGGAGAGGTGGTCCATCATCTTTGAAAAGATGCCCAAAAGGAGAACATGCAGTTGCTCCTACTGCCCATTTCCGCCCCTAATCTGCCAACCCCAGTGACCAAAGGGAGCCGAATTGATCAAATGTATATCTATATTGCGCCATACCCCCTAACCAGTCCATCCTTACCATCAGTGTGGAATAGGCGAAAAAACGGCCGCACCCACAGGATTCCTATTTGTACCCAAAGCAACCTTGTCCAAGCACACTGTATGATAGAGGAGGGCAGATGGGTGTTCGCATTCAGGATGACCCAGCAGAAAGGAGGAGGTCCGCTTAAATAGAGCGGCCTAGGACCTCCTCCAGAGTCCAGTTTAAAGATGGCTATAAATGCTTAATGAGTGCAGCAGGTTAACAAAAAAAGCAAAGCTTGCTGTGTAAACAAAAAGGGATTTTTAAAATTCAGACAGTTTAAAATTGCTTTGGCAAACATTTGGCAAATATTTATCTTGTGTTTAATCTTTGAATGTTATAGCCATGTCTTTATGTTCTGTTAGTGACACTGTTCAGAATGTGTGTGTTTGTCTCTGTGTGTTTAAGTTATGTATTCATAGTGACGTTGAAACCAAAGATGGAGAATCATGACAATGTTGAACTTTATGGCATGCATCTTAATACTCACAGAAGCCACATTAAAAATAAGCCACAGAGATCTTTAATCGAATATCTACCATTTTGACAGTGAAATAAGCAACAGAAGTTCATAGGATGGTTTGTGACCCATTAACTTCATTCAGCCACTTTGCTTCTGAGCCATGGTTATCTGCAGGAGAGGGCCATAAAACAAAGTTGTGGAAGAATGTGTCAAACATAGGGCTTCCCTCTGTTACAGTCAAAGGCACAGATTAATACATTTAATACATTCCAGTCATGAGTGAAGTACTTATAGCAGCACAACGTGCTCCTTCAGTGACATCATTCATAGGAATGAACTACAGCTAACAGTGACAAGCTGGAAAAATGCCCCCACTTTTCAAACTGTACAAATGGCATTTGGACACAGTAACTCAAAACTGGACACTTCATTTCAAGTTTAAAGCTAGTGGCCCAGTCAAAAGCTATTACTCCATCTTCTTTATTTGTAGTCCATGCTTTTGTGCTCTTTAAGAATCAAATAAATACTGGTGTAATGGTTAGCAACTGCCACTTCAACGAAAAATACTGTTAAATTCACCAATAAGTCTTCTTTCTACATGTTTAGATTTATGACAGAAGAAGTGGAGCCATTCCTATTACGATGTCTGGATAGGGTTTTCTTTCCTTAATACAGAGAGAGGCACACTTTAGAGATAAAGGTTTAAGCCTGATCTACTTCCTCTTTGTTTCTTTATAATATGTCTCTTTTTTCCACCGAGAACTGTGAAGTAAACAGTCAATACCTGGAAACCAAGCCCGGGAGAACTGATTCACTCTGCCTCAAGATTTAGTCCAAAGTGCATAATCTCATTGAGGCTTCAGTGTCCTTTCCTATTTGTGCGTGCGTGTGTGATTATCAAAAAGGGATTATTATTATCCTGAATAAAAAGCTTTGAACGCTTCCATTTATTTTAATGACACCCTGGAAGGCTGCATGTAGGCTTGAGTGGGAGCAGAAGGAAGAGAATCTATATATAGACATGGCTACTTTATTGATTGCTTTTGACTCCAAGTCTTTGATAGCCCTCTTTTTTTCCTCCATTACAAAGGTGCAATGAAACGCCTTGAAAGATGAAAGCCATGTGCAGAGTAACCTATTTTTGAACATCGCCTTGCATGCATGCCTGCTGTTAAAAATCTTAAATAACATTTGTGAGCCAAGAAGGGGAGTGATTGCTTATAGGAAAGAGCCTGTGGATAGTATTTATTGCCATGGAGAAAGAGGTAAGTACTCCAGAGTTAGTTCTACCATATGACTACTGGTTTCTTCCCCTAGCCCACATTCCTCTACCTGTTTGAAATGCCCTTTATTTGCTAGGGCAGTGATGGCGAACCTTTTTTCCCTCGGCTGCCGAAAGAGTGTGGCTGGGCGCTATCGCATATGCAAGATGCCAACACCCATAATTCAATGCCTGGGGAGGGCGAAAACAGCTTCCCGCCCCAATGGCGGCCCTCTGGAGGTTGGAAATGGCCTGTTTCCCAACTTCTGGTGCGCCCAGTAGGCTCATGTTTCACCCTCCACAGGCTCCAAATGTTTTACCTAAAGCCCAAGGAGGTAAAAACACCCTCTCCCATCCTCCCGGAGGCACTCTGGAAGCCAAAAACACCCTCCCAGAGCCTCTGTGCGAGCCAAAAATCAGCTGGCCGGCACACACATGGACATTGGAGCTGAGCTGGGGCAACAGCTCGCGTGCCAGCAGATATGGCTCCGCGTGCCACCTGTGGCACCCATGCCATAGGTTTGCCATCACTGTGTTAGGGGAATTTGGATCCGCTCCAATCTTATGTAAATTGATGGTTCAGTTGAGGGGATTTGAAATTTAAATGCAAAAAGCGACAGGCTTTGAAAGTGGGAGAAAGGGAAGACGAAAAAGTCAAATTAGAAACAAAAGCCAATGGAAGACTATCTCATGGTGAAAACTCTGTAGTCTTCTAAGGGATCAGCCCTTGACTGGCTTTCTTCCATTTTTCCACTTCTCATGCAGGGCTCTCAGAGAATATACTTAGTTGCAATGTGTCTTCTGATTAAAGTTAGTTTAAGTACTAAGTTTAGTTAGCCACATTCTTTGGCTTCAGTAGGCCCATAGGTAGTAGTAATTCTCTCCATTATAGTCTAACATATCAACTACGCTAACTGCTATTATCAAATTGCTACTAATCCAGTTTTTTAAAAATCAGCGGTGGTTTGTGAAAGACTATTTTATTTATTTATTTATTTATTTTGTCATTCATTCATTTATTTATTCATTCATTCATTCATTCATTCATTTATTTATTTGTATGCCGCCCCTTTATGTAGACTCGGGGCGGCTAGTAGTTTAATATATAATAGTAGTTTATATAAATATAACAAAGAAAGTAATGATAAGACAATAGAGTAGTAGGACAGGGACAGTAGGCACAATGGTACGCTTATGCACGCCCCTTACAGACCTCTTAGAAAATCTAAGACAATCTAAGGTTGAAGATTTTGAGGTTTGGGGAAGAAACAACAAAGTCAGGTAGTGAATTTCAGCTGTTGATCACTATTGCTGAAGTTGTATTTTCTGCAGTCTAGTTTGGAGTGGTTTACATTTAGTTTGAATCTATTACATGTTCGTGTGTTGTTGTGGGTGAAGGCAAAGCAGCCATTAACAGGAAGGACATTTTGGTATATGATTTTGTGAACTAAGGTTAGATCAGTTCGGAGGCGACGTCGTTGTAAATTGTCTAATTTCAGTATTTCAAATCTGGTGGAGTAAGATATTTTGTTGCAGGAGGAGGAGTGATTTGATTGAGTAGCCTAATAAGAATTTAAGGTTGCCAACCAAATTAAAACACAAAGTGTAATTCTAAAAAGTTAAGAATGTTAATAAAATTAACTTGTATACTCAAATAACAAATAAAATCCTAGTGAAGGGACATGTTTTTACAAATATTCTGTGCTCTTTGACAGCAGAGGCCAAATAGCTGTCTGCAAAATGTATTCTTTAGCTGAGGAGCAATGCAGTAGAAGGATCTCTTCCATGTTTCAGAAGGATGTCCTCCAACCGCGGGAACATCTCCAAAAGAACCTTTCTTGTAGATCTTAACAGCTAGACATATTCAGAATGGAGAGGTAGTCCTGCAGCTAAGCAAGCCCTAAACCTTTTAATGTTTGAAGGTCAGTACTCTGACTTTAAATTGGACTGTAAGAACTTGGCAACCAATATACCACTTTAGGTGCAGGGATCATGTGATCTCTGTACCATCTCTTGATATTCAGCCTAGCTACTGCATTTACCGTGAGCTAAACTTTGCACACTTCTTAAAAAATAACCCTACGTAAAGCATATGGAAATAAGCAAAATAGGAGATAACTCAAAGAACACTCTCTCCCCAGAGGTGGGGAAATCCTCCACTGTCTCGCCTTCTCTAAAGGCTTAAAAACATGCAGTAATGGGCAGCCAAAATGTTTACTGCCACACTGTGGGTGTGGCTTATTTTGTAGGTGTGGCTTGATGGTCATTTGACTGGGTAGGAGTGTGACCAGGTGGAAGTGGCTTGAATGATCATCATCGTTCAGGTGAACTGTCAAGTCCTTGACTTACAACCTCCTCAGTATTGCTCTCTGGAGTGACCATTTGCTTTACATTTCCTGCGCTTTACTTGTTGGGTCACCCCCTGCCTCAGGCTGGGTAGCTAGGCGAACGGGTGCCAATCAGCTGTTGAGAAAAGATGGGGGAGGAAATGGGCCCTCTGCAACTCCTGCTGGTGCTGGTCTCCCTGCCGCTTTCCAAGGAGGAAGAGGAGGAGGATGGGAGGGTGGGATGGTCAGCTGGAGCTGGACACACAGCTTCATTTATGTTGTGAGCTGCCACGAATCCTCGGAAAGGAGCGGCATACAAATACAATAAATAAACAAATTTCCATTGGTGGAACTGTGTTACATCCCGTCCTGCCTGCTGCCCACCCCTGAAAACATGGCTCTGTACCTTTTCTTGGGGCATGCTGATGAGCACACACAGCAGTAGGCCTGATTAGTGACCTAACAGCCTTCTAGCCACCCCTTAATCAATTTTTAACATTCCTTGCCTCTTCTAAATTTTACATATGGCTTTTGACGCTTTTAATATTTTATTGTACATTACGTAGAGTTCCTCTGTGAGGAGGATGGACAGTTCTTAACTATGATCAATAAAATAAATAAGACACACACACATACACACAAACACGTCCTTTGCACTTATCAGCAAAAATAGGTAACCACATATACAGTGAAGGACTGCCGTCTTCAGCACTACCGGTGTGCCCTCTGAGGTTGTTGCGGGTATGCAATGGACAGGGACACGCTCATCAGTGTAAAATTTGGCTTCTGCACATGTGCAGGAAGTGAGATCTTGCATGAGGATGCACACGACAGCAAGTTTTCAGCGATTTTTGCCAATATTTTTACTTCCGCACATACGCAGAAGCAAAAAAATCTCATTCGCCTGAGTGTCTTCACGTGATATTTTGCTTGCTGTGCATGTGCAGAAGCCAAATCTTGCAGAAGGATGCATGTGCACGCATCAGAGGTGTGCCGCTGTGCATGCATCTCAAAAATGGCTACTGGAACATAGCACCTTACTGTTCCGGTAGCAGGCCATCAGTTACATACAACACAGTTCGCCACTGCCAATCACCTTCACCAGACCCAAATCCGTACCCTTCACACAGACAAAATACAACCACCACCCAGAAGCCAAACCACGGCAGCACCTGCAACTGCACCTCCTCTCCAACACCCACACAAAGCAAACTGACACACACCATCAGTGTTCCCTCTAATTTTTTTTTGGGGGGGGGGCGGAAAAGTATAGTGTCTGAGCGACAGTCCCTTCGGGACTGGGCGGCACAGAAATAATAAATAAATAAATAAATAAATAAATAAATAAATAAATAAATAAATAAATAAATAAATAAATAAATAAATAAATAAATAAATAAACACACAAACAAACAAACAAACAAACAAACAAATAAAAAACCCACCCTGTTTTGCCTCAGAGAATTTCAAAATAAAATACTGTACTGTGTGTCTATAACAGTGAGCTCATAATAGGGCAACTCTATCAATATCAAAATGCCACTTAAATAGTTGAGCTAGTTTCAAACTAGATTTTGATTTTCTTTCTCTCTTCCTTACTCCCATTCTTTTTCTTTTTCTTTTCCTTCCTCTCTTTTTTCTATCCGTTTCTCTCTCTTCCTCTCTCTCTCCTTCCCTCTCACTCTTTTCCTCTCGGCTTCTGGGCAGGTTTGGAAAACTCTGAGTTGATGATCATTTTTAAGTGAGTGATTGCTCACTGCTCAGCTTAGAGGGAACTATGCACGCCATAAACACATAGCCAGACCACAAACTGGGAGCCGAACCAACACCCAGGATGTTACACCACAGACAGCTGACTAATCTGCAGGCGTCAACTGCAAAAACTACTCAGGATGTCACCCCTAATCGGCACACCTCAAGTAATATGCAAACATCAACTGCATCAACTACTCAAGGTGTTACCCCATCAACTAATCAGGATGTTACAATACAGCCAACTAACCCATTTGCAGTGGTTGAACCAGCACTCCACATACCCCCACCAGTATTTCTAGAAGGACGGCAGCTCAGGCCACGCTTTGTTCGCTGTAGCATGAAGCCGAAAGCACCAGCTGGAAGATGACGATTGGGACCTCATTGAAACGTCGCCAGGAATCTCTGTAACTTACCTGGTAAGAAACCTGAATATCCCAAGACCTACACATCTATGCCCGTGAAAATCTCCAAAACAAATATATATATATTCATATATATATGAAGAAACAGCAGACTTTATGATCTCCAGAAATTAAAAGAAAATATTATAGTAAGCTTTTGTCATCCCCTGATGACATATCAGAGTGTAAAATCACCATTGAAGATATGTTTGCTTTTATGCATTGCCAATCAGTTTAGTCATTGCATGCATAATGGGTCCACACTCCTGGCTCCCCCCTGTAATTAGCGTTGGTGTTTCTGCCTTAGTCAAGCTGAGAGATGGCAAAGTGATTTCTGCTGCCTCCTCCCCTATTGTGTATTGCCTCTTTCTCTCTTGGAGGTGAGGTGGGTGGGATGCAGCCAGGGCGGATTACTACTACTGGTGTGCTAGGTGTGCAGCTTTTGTTGTGTTGCATGCACATGCTATGTGTGTGTGTCCCCAGTGTGATTTTGCTTCTGTGCATGCTCAGGAAGCAAAAACGCACTGAAATTTTACAAGGGTGCACACATGCAAGATTTTGGTGGATTTTTGGCTTCCACGCATGCGCACAATCACGAAAATCTCATGTGCACATCCTCTCGCAAGATTGTGCTTCTGAGCATGCACACGAAGCAAAAAATACAAAAAAGCATGGGAGCCCCATAGGATTGCCACTGGAGCAGTCGTGCACAAATCACCCTATCTGGCAGCTGCTACTATTGCGCAGTCCGCTACCTCATCGGTAACAACACACTATTGGATGCAGTGCTTTCAGGTATTATTTTGAAATCATTTCTCCCAGCTCCCTTTCACTCATTGTTACTCCTCTCTCTTTCAGGCTCACACGTTGCTTTCTCCAAATTCACTTCATGAGAGGAAGACAAAAGAGTTCTTTGCTTTAAAAGGAGAGAGAAAAATGTTCTATGCCTTTAGTGCAGTTAAAAAGCTATGATTCACTTAACAACTGTGGCAAGAAAAGTTGTAAAATGGGGCAAAACTCACTTAATGACCATCTTGCTTGGCTGCAGAAAACTTTGGCTCAGTTGTGGTTGTAAGTTGAGGACTACCTGTACTTAGATTAAAAATAACATTGCCCTGTTAACTTAATATTGAGTTAACTGAAGGAAAAGAGCTTGATATATTTTGTATATGTTCAGTTTATGTAGAATGTGGATAGACAACATAAAAGATCAGTTGTTTGGTATAATTATTCCTTATTGCCAGTGAAGGGCTACCAAAATTTTTACTACCACACTGTGGGCATGGCTTACGCAGGATGCCCTGCATTTTCTTTCATCTTTCAGTGCAAATTGGGTGCTCTGGGGTGGAGCTCCATTTTCGCTACCACTCTGTGTTCCACCCTGTCTGGGCAACAGCCCACTCCTGCTTATTGCCCTACAAAAAGATTCATGTTATTTAGATGTAAGTTATATGAAAGGCTCGGCACCAAAGATGTGAAAACCTTTTAATATTTTGTTGTGAGCCGCTCTGAGTCCTGGGAGAGGGGCGGCATACAAATCTAAATAACAACAACAACAACAACAACAACAACAACAACAATAATAATAATAATAATAATAATAATAATAATAATAATTAGAGGTATAACAAGCAGGAAGAGGGAGATTGTGATCCCCTTATATAGAGCGCTGGTGAGACCACATTTGGAGTACTGTGTTCAGTTCTGGAGACCTCACCTACAAAAAGATATTGACAAAATTGAACGGGTCCAAAGACGGGCTACAAGAATGGTGGAAGGTCTTAAGCATAAAACGTATCAGGAAAGACTTAATGAACTCAATCTGTATAGTTTGGAGGACAGAAGGAAAAGGGGGGACATGATCGAAACATTTAAATATGTTAAGGGTTAAATAAGGTTCAGGAGGGAAGTGTTTTTAATAGGAAAGTGAACCAAGAACAAGGGGACACAATCTGAAGTTAGTTGGGGGAAAGATCAAAGGCAACGTGAGAAAATATTATTTTACTGAAAGAGTAGTAGATCCTTGGAACAAACTTCCAGCAGACGTGGTTGGTAAATCCACAGTAACTGAATTTAAACATGCCTGGGATAAACATATATCCATTGTAAGATAAAATACAGGAAATAGTATAAGGGCAGACTAAATGGACCATGAGGTCTTTTTCTGCCGTCAGACTTCTATGTTTCTAATAATAATAATAATAATAATAATAATAATAATAATAATAATAATAATAATAATAATAATTAGGGATCACGGATAACATTTAGATGTGGTCCTAATTATTAATAATTATTGAATCACACAAATAATCCTGTGTTATAAAGTCGTAGTTATATCTATGCTGCAATTGTTTACCAAGTTAGGTTAATACATTTCCAATGTTGATTCTCATATTTTTTTTAAAAAAATCATCTTGTTAACAGTTGTTATTGATGAATACTGAGGGTATTTCTGTGGTCTAAGATCCTAACAGCTTTTTAACTGCACTAAAGGGCATAGAACATTTCTCTCTCTCTCCTTTTAAAGCAAAGAACTCTTTTGTCTTCCTTCAAACATATAGAGTTGTCTAAAAGGCCACTGACTATGAAACAGTATCTGAGCAGCTTTGATCCCAGACTAGTGAAGGGCAGTGATTTAAAATTACACCATCCTGTTGGACCTTGATGATGCTCTCAGAGCTGTTTTCTCCCGCTTTCACTCTGAATGCCTCCTCTCACCTTCCCTCATTGTCTTCCTCTGTCTTGCCCCAGGGTTAGGATAGTTATTGTGTAAGATTGAGCAAAAGAAGTTCTGGTTGAGTGACTGCATTCAGTAGTTGAGAAATAAGGGATATCTAGGAAAATGAGGAGAGAGCTGTCTTGTCCTGCATATACCTTTGTGATGTTATATTATATCAGAAGCTGGAATAGGAGAAATCTAGCCATACCCACAGCACGGTCCTAGTCTGTCTGTCTCTCTGTCTGTCTGACTATCTATCTATCTATCTATCTATCTATCTATCTATCTATCTATCTATCTATCTATCTATCTATCTATCATCTATCTATCTATCTATCTATCAATCAATCTATCTATCTATCTATCTATCTCTGTGTGTATGTATATACACAGACACATAGCTGAAGGGAAAAGATACAATGGCAATCATTTAAAGTTGGGGGAAGCAATAACTAAGCATAATTACCATATTTTTCAGAGTATAAGATGCACCCTTTTCCTCCCTAAAAGAGGCTGATAATTTGGGTGTGTTTCATACTCTGAATATAGCTTCCCCCCCGACCCAGCCCTAACCAGTGCTAACAACGTTCCCAGCTCTTACCAACTTGCAAGCTCTTTCATTGCTACTCTCTGCCAAATCTAGCCAAATCTCTGCCATCTCTGCCAAATCTAGCCAAATCTTTCATTGTTACTCTCTGCGAAGAATGTTTTCCAAGCTCTAGGTCTTTGCACGTTTTCCCCCCCTTGCTCTAACTTGCTCCAAATGTTTGTTTCCAGCCCTAACCAGGTACTAACAATGTTCCCAGCTCTTACTGGCTTGCAAGCACTTTAGTTGTTACTCTCTCTGAATAAAGTTTTTTAAAGCCCTAAACAGGGGATAAAATAACGTGCTGAAGCTGACCAGACTAAGGATGCTAGCCAGATGAATACCTGATAAGCCGATTATTTTCCCTATTTTCCTCCCCAAAAATTAAGGCGCGTTTTATACTCCAGTGCATATTATACGCCGAAAAATATGGTAGATAGAATTTTATTTTTTATTAAAAAATAGCACAACTGAACAATGTTTACATGATTTCTCACAAACCAATAGGGCAATTTGTATCCACAAAGTCAGTTAATTATAGAAGCTACTCAGTAACAACTGCTATTGTTTTCTAATTTTCCATTTTTTGATATGCTCTGGTCATAAACAAGATTTCACACATACACCCAAAGTTATTGTATTATTGCTACATAATTTGTATGACTGTTTGAAAATAGTGGTACCTCTACTTACGAACTTAATTTGTTCTGTGACCAGGTTCTTAATTAGAAAGGTTTGTAAGAAGAAGCCATTTTCCCCAGATGAATCAATATAAAAGCAAATAATGTGTGTGATTGGGAAAACCACAGGAGGGTGGAGGACCTGTTTCCTCCCAGGAGATTCCTAGAGAGGCCCCACAGAGGCTTCTCCCTGTCTTTTCCAGTTACAGTTTCAGAGGCTCGGGTTTGTAAGTGGAAAATGGTTCTTGAGAATGGGCAAAAAAATCTTTAACACCTGGTTCTTATCTAGAAAAGTTCATAAGTAGAGGCGTTTTTAGGTAGAGGTACCACTGTATCTGATTTATCAATCTCTGAGACACCAGAAGGAGTGATCTTTATATATGTGTCCTGGAATAGCCTGTATGGTTCATAAACTATTTCCCATGTTTTTGTATGGTGTCCCTTTCTAGGCCATTCAATGTCTTATACTAAAGCAATGATGGCAAACCTTTTTTCCCTCAGGTGCTGAAATAGCATGTGTGCACACTACCGCACATGTGTGAGGGCCCACATCCATAATTCTATGCCTGGCGAGGGTCAAAACAGTTTACCCGGCCCACCAGAGGCCCTCTGGAGACTGGAAACGGCCTGTTTCGCAAATTCTGGTGGGCCCAGTAGGCTCATGTTTTGCCTTCCCCAAACTCCAAAGGCTTCCTTGAAGCTGGGGGAGGGTAAAAACGTCCTCCCCATCCCCCATAGACTCTATGGAAGTCAAAAACGCCTTCCCAGAGCTCTGTGTGAGCCAAAAATCAGCTGGCCAGCACCCACATGCACATTGGAACTGAGCTAGGGCAGTGGTTCATGTGTCAGCAGATATGGCTCCGCGTGCCACCTGTGGCATCCGTGCCATAGATGTGCCATCACTGTCCTAAAGTATGGCTATATTATTCAGCTGCTGCAGGAAAAAAAGCAGACTAATAAAACTAAATAAAAATAAAACCAATTTGGTCTAGTGATTAAGAAACCAAACTAGGAACTGGACAATTTTGAGTTTTAGTCTTCTCTTAGGCATGAAAGCTGAACGTGTAACTTTGGGATACTCATGTTGTAGAAAAAATAGGAATAAGAAGGTATAATATAATAGATATAGAACAGAGGGTGGGTTCTAACTTATCTCACCACTGGTTCACAGTGCTGAAAAATCAGTGGAAAAAGTCCCCAAAACCAAGATGGCAACCGCATGCACAGTGCCGGAAACTCAGCTTCTGCGCATGCTCAGAAGAAAAAAAAATTAAAAAAATTAAAATGTTTGAAAAAAGAAAGCCTGACCTATGGACTGGCCGGTGATATCATCGTGACACCATCAGCAGTTTGCTACCGGTTCAGACAAATAAGTCCGAATCGGGAGGAACTTACCCTTGGTGTAGTATTACAATATGTTTTTTGTTCAAATTATTCATCAAAATAATAAAAGTGTGGTAAAAAATAAATCTCACAAGAAACCGTTAGATTGCAGAACAACTACATAGGAGAAAATTATGAAGATCTATATAGCACAGCCTCTCCTAACTATTTTTTATAAAGATAAAATTTCCTCCACCAGTATTTAAAAATAAATAGTCTGAAAATGTAACCTAATTACCTCCAATGATATGGTTACATCATAATTCTATTTCTTCTTGTCTTTGATTGTCCACCTACAGGCAGACAGATATAGAGAAAGAGCCTTACATTTATAGTAATAGATTGAGATAGGGTCGCTCAATTCGGTTTTAGCATAATAATCATATTCATTTTATTTTGCATCCCATTTATTTCTGGTTTCATTGTCTACATTTTTTCCTCTCTGTTTCATGGGTGAAATATCGACAAATGTATGGTGACATGAATCTTAGACCATCAGGTTTAATGCCATAAGTTTTGTTGGTCCATGCATACGGACTGTTGTTTGTGTTCTGCAACCTAAAATCTGACACCTTGTTTTAATTGTTTTGTGACACAGCTTAGAATATGAATCTCATTCTCTTACTGGCATACCAGTGCGCTGTGCGTGCATCCTCGCGATTCAGACGCTTGCACTCGCGCACCTGCGCGCATGTCCCCTTGGACATTTTGGCTTCTGCGGATGTACAGGAAGAAAAAATGCACTGAAATCTTCTGATGGGATCCTTATACAGGTGCGATTTTGGCAATTTTTTCCTTCTATGCATGCACAGAAGCAAAAAAATCACTGAAATAGCATACGCATGAACATCCCCTAATGAGATTTTGCTTCTACGTATATGCAGGAAGCAAAAAAGGGCCAAAAATTCAGAAAAAAGATTGTGCCACCTGACAAACCAACAAAGATGACACTGGAGCAGTTGTGCACAAATTGCGCAATTTGCAAGCCGCTATACGAATGGAGCTCTGGCGCGTACCGATAGCAATCCAACACTGCATTAAACCAAATTTTCGTTCCTGTATGAAATGCTGTGCATTTAAGAATTTCAAGTCTCATGCTATATTTTTATGAACTGCAGATGAAACATCACTGCATTCTTCCCTTTCTTTGACACTCACTCCAAGAATATTTCAGGAATATTCCAGGAAGGAAAAAAAGGGAGCCACGGGAAGACAACCAAACTCAGGCACCAGTCTACATAATCTGATTTTCAGTTTCTAATAGAATCAGTTCAGGAAAAATAGGAACTGATTGAGTGGCCTTTCAACTGATAACAAAAAGAACAAATTGGCAAAAAGGCATTTGAAAGATAAGTTAACCATGAGCCATTTTTATGTCTATAGATTAGAAAGTGGACATAAATTCTGGGGCGAAAGTTTCATTGTGAAAATAAATGGCTAAAGATTTCCATAGCTAAGAAAGTAGTATGCCAGTGGGCAACAGGAATCAAGCAAAATATTTGGATAATATGTGGTTAAAAGAATTGAAATTTACATTATTTATTTATTTATTTATTTATTATTTGGATTTGTATGCCGCCCCTCTCCGAAGACTCGGGGCGGCTCACAACAAGTGTAAAACAAATCATGAATAATTCAATTAATTAAAATATTTAAAGATTTAAAAAAACCCATATACTAACAGACACACACACAGGCATACCATGTATAAATTAAATGTGCCCAGGGGGAGATGTTTAGTTCCCCCATGCCTGACGGCAAAGGTGGGTTTTGAGGAGTTTACGGAAGGCAGGAAGAGTAGGGGCAGTTCTGATCTCCGGGGGGAGTTGGTTCCAGAGAGTCGGTGCCGCCACAGAGAAGGCTCTCCCCCTGGGGCCCGCCAACCGACATTGTTTAGTTGACGGGACCCGGAGGAGGCCCACTCTGCGGGACCTAATCGGTTGCTGGGATTTGTGCGGCAGAAGGCGGTCTCGGAGATATTCTGGTCCGATGCCATGAAGGGTTTTAAAGGTCATAACCAACACTTTGAATTGTGACCGGAAACTGATCGGCAGCCAATGCAGACTGCGGAGTGATGGTGAAACATGGGCATACCTGGGTAAGCCCATGACTGCTCTCGCAGCTGCATTCTGCACGATCTGAAGTTTCCGAACACTTTTCAAAGGTAGCCCCATGTAGAGAGCATTACAGTAGTTGAACCTCGAGGTGATGAGGGCATGAGTGACTGTGAGCAATGAGTCCCGGTCCAGATAGGGCCACAACTGGTGCACCAGGCGAACCTGGGCAAACGCCCCCCTCGCCACAGCTGAGAGATGGTTTTCTAATGTGAGCTGTGGATCGAGGAGGACGCCCAAGTTGCGGACCCTCTCTGAGGGGGTCAGTAATTCCCCCCCCAGGGTAATGGACGGACAGATGGGATTGTCCTTGGGAGGCAGAACCCACAGCCACTCCGTCTTATCTGGGTTGAGTTTGAGTCTGTTGACACCCATCCAGGCCCCAACAGCCTCTAGGCACCGGCACATCACTTCCACCGCTTCGTTGACTGGGCATGGGGTGGAGATGTAAAGCTGGGTATCATCGGCATATTGATGATACCTCACCCCATGTCCTTGGATGATCTCACCCAGCGGTTTCATGTAGATGTTAAATAGCAAGGGGGAGAGGACCGACCCCTGAGGCACTCCACAAGGGAGAGACCTTGGAGCCGACCTCTGACCCCCCACTAACACCGACTGCGACCGTCCAGAGAGGTAGGAGGAGAACCACTGAAGCACAGTGCCTCCAACCCCCAACCCCTCCAACCAGTGCAGAAGGATACCATGGTCGATGGTATCGAAAGCCGCTGAGAGATCGAGGAGCACCAGGACAGAGGATAAACCCCTGTCCCGGGCCCGCCAGAGATCATCCATCAACGCGACCAAAGCGGTTTCCGTGCTGTAACCGGGCCTGAAACCCGACTGCTGGGGACCTAGATAATCGGCTTCTTCCAAGGACCACTGGAGCTGGAGTGCCACCACCTTCTCAACAACCTTCCCCATAAAGGGAAGGTTGGAGACTGGACGATAGTTGTTAAGTACGGCTGGGTCCAGGGAAGGCTTCTTGAGGAGGGGGCGCACAAGCGCTTCTTTATAGAGTGTTGGAAAGACTCCCCTCCCCAAGGAAGCGTTGGTGATCTCCTGGGCCCAGCTCCGTGTCACCTCCCTGCTGGCCGAGACCAACCAGGAGGGACACGGATCCAGTAGACAGGTGGCGGAACTCACAGCTCCAATGACCTTGTCCACTTCATCAGGTGTCACCAGATCAAACTCTTCCCAGACAGGTGGACAAGTACGTGCCCCAGTCACCTCGACTGACTCATTGTCAGTCGACTCTGTTTTACAATTGGAGTCGAGGTCGGCCCGGATCTGAGCGACTTTATCAGCGAAAAACGTGCTAAACTCCTCGGCGCTACTCTGCAAGGGCTCCCCAACTCCCTCCTGATTAAGAAGGGAGCGGGTCACCCTAAACAGAGCGGCCAGGCGGGATTCCGCTGATGCAATCAAGGCGGCATGGTACGCGCATCTTGCCGCCTTGAGCGCCACTTTGTAAGTCATAATAAAAGCTCTTACAAGTGTTCGATCAGATTCAGACCTACTCTTCCTCCATCGCTTCTCTAGACATCTCTTTTGGCGTTTCAACTCCCGGAGCTCCTCGTTGAACCATGGGGCTCTACGGGGTCTAGCGCCACGGAGAGGTCGCAAAGGCGCAATCCGGTCGAGAGCCTCCGCAGCAGCCGTATTCCAGGCCTCCGCAAGAGACTCCGCCGAACTGTGGATGAGTGCCTCTGGAATAACCCCAAGCGCCGTCTGAAAGCCCTCTGGGTCCATCAGGCGTCTGGGGCGGAACATCTTCATTGGTTCCGCCTCCCTGCGGGGAAGGATTGGAGCCAGGAAGTCAAGCCGTAGTAGAAAATATATTATAATTTAAAAGAAGTTTTTACAACATGATGTACCATTTGTATATAATTCGATAAAAATTGTTCAGAAGGTATAAAGATACTTCAATGTTGGGAAAGTAGACCACATGAAGTACATTTATCATGACTAATGGACATATTGTTCAAATAATGTAATAAAATCAAGAACTTTATAGATTAGCATTTAACTGAAACCAGAACTTTTCTTGCTACAATTAATGGAAATCAATTGCAGAAGAGCCATGCCAGATTTTTTGTATATATGACTACTGCTGCAAGACTATTATATACCATGTCCAGTCAACGAAGCAGTGGAAGTGATGTGCCGGTGCCTGGAGGCTGTTGGGGCCTGGATGGGTATCAACAAACTCAAACTCAACCTAGACAAGACGGAGTGTCTGTGGGTCTTGCCTCCCAAGGACAATTCCATCTGTCCATCCATTAACCTGTGGGGGGAACTACTGACCCCCTCAGAGAGGGTTCACAACTTGGGCGTCCTCCTCGATCCATAGCTGACATTGGAACATCATCTTTCGGCTGTAGCGAGGAGGGCATTTGCCCAGGTTCACTAGGTGCACCAGTTGCGGCCCTATTTGGACAGGGAGTCATTGCTCACAATCACTCATGCCCTCATCACCTCAAGATTCAATTACTGCAATGCTCTCTACATGGGGCTACCTCTGAAAAGTGTTCAGAAACTTCAGATCGTGCAGAACGCAGCCGCGAGAGCCATCGTGGGGCTTCCAAGATTCGCCCACGTTTCTTCAACACTCCGTGGCTTGCATTGGCTGCTGATAAGTTTCCGGTCACAATTCAAAGTGTTGGTCATGACCTTTAAAGCCCTACATGGCATTGGACCAGATTACCTCCGGAACCGCCTGCTACCACACGAATCCCAGCGACCGATAAGGTTCCACAGAGTTGGCCTTCTCCGGGTCCCGTTGACTAAACAATGTCATTTGGCGGGCCCCAGGGGAAGAGCCTTCTCTGTGGCGGCCCCGGCCCTCTGGAACCAACTCCCCCCGAAGATTAGAACTGCCCCCACCCTCCCTGTCTTTTGTAAACTACTTAAGACTCATTTATACCGCCAGGCATGGGGGAGTTGAGATAGCTCTTCCCCCTAGGCCATTACAAGTTATGCATGGTATGTTTGTGTGTATGTTTGGTTTTATAATAGAGGTTTTTAGTTGTTTTTTATTATTGGATTGTACATGTTGTGTTTATTATTGTTGTTAGCCGCCCCGAGTCTGCGGAGAGGGGCGGCATACAAATCCAATAAATTATTATTAAATGTATTATTATTATTATTATTATTATTATTATTATTATTATTATTATTATTATTATTATTATTATTTGCAGTGAAGGGCTACCAAATTTTTTACTACCACACTGTGGACGTAGCTTATGCAGGATGCCCTGCATATTCTTTCATCTTTCAGTGCAAATTGGGTGCTCTGGGGTGGAGCTCCATTTTCGCTACCCCATTGCGTTCCCCCCCATCCAGGCAGCAGCCCACCCCTGATTATATGCACAAAAATGGAAAGACATTGAAATACCCACAATAGAGGAATGATTGGTGACGATGCCGACTATTAGAGATAGCAAACTCAAAAGAGAAAGATCAACAACTGTATTTATCAGTGACTGGAAATCCCTTTTAAACTTTTTGCTGAACGAAAAATGAATGTTATTTATGGGTTTGACGAGTAGAAATGGTAACTTAGGGAAAGGGGAAAAAATGATGTAACCTTAGACCAGTGTTTCCCAACCTTGGCAACTTGAAGATATTTGGACTTCAACTCCCAGAATTCCCCAGCCAGCAGATGCTGGCTGGGGAATTCTGGGAGTTGAAGTCCAAATATCTTCAAGTTGCCAAGGTTGGGAAACACTGCCTTAGACAGAGGGTAAAATATAAATGCAATTATAACTCCTGTCAAAAAGATCAGAAGCTGATTCTTTATAATTGGTTATATTTTTTCTTTTTCTATTTTCTTTCTTGTTTACTATTCTTGTTTTTTTTTCTTATATTTGTATTGTTTGTGTCTTGTAAAAATTCTTCTATAAACTAAAAAAGGAAACAAGCAAGCTTAAGACGTTTTTAGATTTTTATTGAATCCAAGCAATAGTTACTAAACATCTAGATGTATAACTTATTATGTAATGATATAATGTTTCATGTTCTCCTTCAATTTGTGTGTGTGTGTGTTTGTGTGTATTACTCTTCTAATATAAAGATAATGTGCAATATTAGGAAAATCATACCAACTACCACTCCGTTCTTCATGTAATGAGTAGAAGTAATTGATGAATGATTTAAAGACCAACTAAGGAAACATTAAAAAAACATAGTTTAAAGAAAGAGCAAAATTTATTTGGACAATGTAACAGAGGAATGTTATTGCTGGTTGCTCCGACTTTGCTGCATTATTTATTTGGGGTTTTTTTATATTGCTATAAAACTAAAACTTTTGCAGACTTTAGTCTTCACCAGACAATGTTTCTTAAACTACATTATCATGACCAATGCTTTCAACCGTTTACATTGCATTAAAAGACTTCTGATTTTAAAATTAGATTCTGTATACCGAAATACAGATTTAGAGCTAGCAAAGATGCTCCTTGGCTTCTGATTTCTATGGAGAAGTCAGTTTTTCTTTGTTCCCCATTCCTGAAAAGCTTGTAGTGCTTATTTACATATGAAAAGAAGTTTATCAAAAGAGCTTTCCTCTTTAAATTATTAACTATTAGATAGACTAAAATCTGTGGCCATTATCTATCCTATAGATGGGCACAAGCGGCATATGGATCATTCTGGAGCGGAGGGTTCAGTTTCTTTTAAAAAGAGAATTGTTTTAGTTTTTGCAGGAAATTAATCAGGGGAATGGGCATTGTACCTCTTGGAGCACATCTAATCTGTCCTTTGTTCAAATTTGCCTTGCTCCAATTCCTAGCAATTGTAGACAACATGGTCTTTTGTTCGAGAGCCACTTGTTACATGCATAATTAGAGACCTCGGTAGCAGTGTTTAAAGAAAAAACTGTTTTCCAATGTAATGTGTGATCTTGATAATAGTATTTTCATCAAAGGTAGCAATTACATTCATTAAGTAAGGACTGGCATGGCAGCAAGGAAATTAAGTGGAAGGTGAATAAAAAGCTCTCCCATTGCTTTCTTTTCTTTCTTTTTTATTTTTTTTTCTCTTAATAAGTTGAAATACACCATGTTGAGCCGCTACTGCCAAATACATGCTGAATGTTTTTTTTTCAAAAAAAAGAGAGAGAAATATATATAAAAAAATAAAGTCCCCTTAACCTTTCTGAATAATGATCCTGCGGATATCCCAGGGACAGCCACCACTGCTGCACTTTTCAAATAAAAGGGCTTGAGTCTACATTAATTTCTTATGCAAGTTTTAAACGAGCTCAACATACGATGTGGGTCTCAAAAGCCTCCAGGGCTCACTAGGATTAATTCACTGTTCTTTTCACACATAAATTAATTGTTTTGTGTTCTCAAAAACAGCAAACAGCGCATAAATCAGCCAGTTTTAGAAGACAGGCATGGCTTTCATTATCTGTGTAGAAATTACTACGGGCGTACTTTTAAAAGGAGACACGAGCCACTTCAAAAGTGGGCCTCTTTCTCCACTAATTAAAAATATCCTGAACATGTAGTTCAAAGTCTTGAGAAGTTTTACTCTGTAAAAGAAATGTTCTATCTAGTTCAATTCGTTTCTCTAGAGCTTAATGGAAGAAAAAGGGACAATTTGTTTAGAACGGACGAGGTTGTAAGGTTAACTTAAACTAAAAGTTCTGTACTGTTTAGCTACTTGCAAAAATATACATAACAAAGAAGAGCAACAGCAGTAGCACTTAGATTTATATACCACTTCTTTATAGCCCTCTCTAAGCAGTTTACAAAGTCAGCATATTGCTCCCAATCTGGATCCTGATTTTACTGATCTTGGAAGGATGGAAGGTTGAGTCAACCTTGAGTCAGTCAGGATCAAACTGTTGCCAGTGGGCAGAGTTTATCAGAGTTAGCCTGCAACATGTATTCTAACCACTGCATCACCATGACCCAAGACTATTAAAAGGGAAAATGGAGGTGATGGAGGGGTGCAGGTTTTTGAGCACAAGCCTGATGGAGGAATGGGGGTTTTTTTCCCCTCTTTTAACTATTGCTCTGCTCTGAATTGCTTTGCAGGGAGAGTTTTCAACACTGGGAAATAAATGCAAAACATAGTGTTCTATATACCCTATAATTGTTTTTAGTTTAAAAGAATGGCATCCTTAAACTTTTCCTTAAGTTCCACCCCATAGTTAGCCACAGATGACATGATCTTTATTTGGCAGCCACCAGTTCCTTCATCATATGTTAGATGTTATCTCAGGAGCCAGTCCAAACCTATATTAATGCATAACATCTCGAAGGTCATTTCTGAGTTCCTACACACACACACTTAGACTTTGTTGTTTCAAATGAATGTAATGGTTCCTCTACATAGCTGAGGACATACCATTAGAATCTAATCCACAAAGGTTTTGTTTGTTTGGTTTTTGTCTGGTGTGTTATGCTTCAGAATTCAGTCAGTCGGAAGTCGGAAGTCCCACAGTAGTTTTGCTTGCTCATTTTCGACCACTTTTTCAGGCTTATGATCCCACCAGTTCTTTGCCACTGGTAAATGGTAGTCCCGGCAGAAGTTCCAGTGGATCATCTGTGCCACAGCATCATGTCTATGCTTGTAGTCAGTCTGTGCGATCTTTTTGCAGCAGCTGAGTATGTGATCGATTGTTTCATCTGTTTCTTTATAGAGTCTGCACTTTGGATCGCCTGTTGATTTTTCAATTCTGGCTTTGACAGCATTCGTTCTAATGGCCTGTTCTTGTGCCGCCAGTATTAGTCCTTCTGTCTCCTTCTTGAGTGTTCCACTTGTAAGCCATGACCAGGTCTTTTCTTTATCCACTTTGCCTTCAATCTTCTCCAAGAACTGGCCATGCAATGCTTAGTTCCGCCAACAGTCCATACGACATTGAATTACAGTTTTTCTGTACTGGTCCTTAGTTTGCTTCACCTTGAGAAGCTTCCTATTATTGACCCAGGGATCTGACCTGGGGCAATGGTGTGCATCCCAGCAGAGAGGGCTCTGCTTGCCATCTCTGCCACACGTGTCATAGGTTCGCCATCTCGGAACTATGGCATTAATTCTTCTGACTTTATTAAGCCAAATACAGTGGTACCTCTACCTAAGAATGCCTCTACTTATGAACTTTTCTATATAAGAACCGGGTGTTCAAGATTTTTTTGCCTCTTCTCAAGAACCATTTTCCACTTACAAACCCGAGCCTCCGAAACTGTAACCGGAAAAGGCAGAGAGAAACCTCCATGGGGCCACTCTAGGAATCTCCTGGGAGGAAACAGGGCCAGAAAAGGTGGGGAGAAGCCTCCGTGAGGCCTCACTAGGAATCTCCTGGGAGGAAACAGGGCCGGAAAAGGTGGGGAGAAGCCTCCATGGGGCCTTTCTAGGAATCTCCTGGGAGGAAACAGGGCCTCCACCCTCCCTGTGGTTTCCCCAATCGCATGCATTATTTACTTTTACATTGATTCCTAAGGGAAAAACTGTTTCTTCCTAAAAACTTTTCTACTTAAGAACCTGGTCACGGAACAAATTAAGTTCATAAGTAGAGGAACCACTGTACGTTAGCATGATAATATGATTTAATCTTATAATTTGAAGATCACCTTCACTCGCATTTTTGTAGAAAATCTTTGAATGTATTTTTTGCTTTGAATTGCACCCAGTTGCAGATGGCAGCCAATGCAGCTGATGGAACAGTGGTGTTACATGGGTCATTCTTCAAGGGGCTCCTTGCACAATTCTGTGTGTATGCTTGCCTCCCACTTCTGCAGTCTGCAATGGCTCATTGGCCTAGTAGAGGGTCATAGTACTGGGCTTGGGGACCCGTACTCTTTTTCTTCTATTGGATCAAATTTATTTTAGATTAATATTTTATATATTCTTACCAGATATTTTAAATAAGATAAAAGGAATATAGACTAAAGGGTATGATATTTTCACTTTTAGGTTAAGGGCTATTGTTCTCAGAACCTACCATATTTTTTGGAGTATAAGATACACCTTAGTTTTGGGAGAGGAAAGCAAAGACAAAAAATTCTGCCTCTGCCTCCCAGCAATTTACCTCCCAGCAAACAGCAGAGAAGATATACACTGTTTGCTATGTATTTCTATACATGTGTGCCTGACCCATAGACACTGCAAAGAATTGGAGAAATGTACATTACTGTGGTATTTTAATGGCAGAAGGTTTTCTTAAATGTAATCACACTAACTCCTCCCAATTATTTAAATAGATCTACTCCATACATGACTAAGTCAGGTTTAACTCACCTGCCTTATCTTGATACTAAAACAAAGCACTGTTACATTTCAGGCTATATTTGTACAGATGTTGTTAAAATTGATGTGGCTTTCTGGAAGTATACATTATTCTATGCTATTTAAAAGAAGATACAAAAGCACTGGCCCTTCAGACCAAGGATTTATTTTAAAAAGCTCCTTCATTTTGTTAAGTTGTCTAGAACAATAAGAAAGCTTATTTAAAAAATAAGCCTAATAATTTGAACATTTTACAGACATATATAGTTATTGACTTACCTCCTTGCATCCAGTTTCAGCAGTCTGATTAGTACAAGAAAATAAAATTCTGCCTCTACCTCCCAGCAATTTGCCTCCTTGCAGCTTTAATTTCACTTTCTGTTTCAGCACGTGGTCTGCCTGCAGCTTCAATCAGCTGAGGGTCAGGAAGCTGATAATCAATTGCTTGGCTTAACAGGCTCTGTTCTGTTTGCTGAAGGAGGTAAATTGCTGAGAGGCAGAGGCCAAAGAGTGGGGGTGGGTGGGGCTACATTTGGCGTATAAGATGCACCCAAGTTTTCACCCTTTTGGGGGGTGGGATGGGGTAAAAAGATTAATCTTATACTCCAAAAAATATGGTATTATCTTTGCAAGGCAACTCTTATGACGTCAACTTAGCAGATCCATAGGAGAAATAGAAAACTAGAAAATATGAAACCTGTATCAACTTTTCCCCTAACAACTTTTTCCACAAGTTACTATTATCAAGCCAGTTACCCTTCAGTCTACACCTCAGGATTTTTAAGGGAACAGTGATTAACAATCATACTGGAAGTATAAACCCTGGGGCAGCATCCTTTGGCATCACACACATTTCTCAGGATGATTAGGAACCTCTGCTGAGCATTCTCTGAATATATTCACAACTGTTGTACCAACCAGCATACGATTCACTAGTCACAATTCAAAGTGTTGGTTATGACCTTTAAAGCCCTACATGGCAATGGACCATATTACCTCCGGAACCGCCTGCTACCGCACAAATCCCAGCGACTGATAAGGTCCCAGAGTTGGCCTTCTCCGGGTCTCGTCGACTAAACAATGTCGTTTGGTGGGCCCCAGGGGAAGAGCCTTCTCTGTGGTGGCCTGGAACCAACTCCCCCCGGAGATTAGAACTGCCCCCACCCTCCCTGTCTTTCGTAAACTACTCAAGACTCATTTATACTGCCAGGCATGGGGGAGTTGAGAGAGCTCTTCCCCCCTAGGCCATTACAAGTTATGCATGGTATGTTTGTGTGTATGTTTGGTTTTATAATAGGGGTTTTTAGTTGTTTTTATTATTGGATTGTACATGTTGTGTTTATTATTGTTGTTAGCCGCCCTGAGTCTGCGGAGAGAAGCGGCATACAAATCCAATAAATTATTATTATTAATAATTATTGTAAACCAGAATTGTACAGAATTTACAGAATTGTAAATCAATTTTTGCCCCAGTTGAAAAAGGACCCTTTTTTGGAAACTTATAATGAAATAATTTTCCCATTAATTTCCCATGGAATCCTACTTACCTTTGTGCAAAGTTCATTGAACTCTCCTTTTTGAAAGTTATACATATAACTGAGTACAGATTTACGTTTTCTTAAAATGACCAATCCCAATATTACATAGTAATCTTCTCTAACTTTCCTGCCACCTGAACTGCCTTGACTGTGTCTTCCCCATTAGTTAGCACTGAATCAATGATAATTGATTCTATTATCCACTCATCCACTCTCAGAAGGAAAAAGTTGTCAGCAAGACAAATTAAGAAGGTCCAGATTTGTTTTCCAGTTGGTGCTGGGGCAATTAAAAGCTGCCATTTATTACTGTTACTTTATATATTTTATAGCATCTAAAATTTATTTTGGGAAAGCATCACCCATATTATGTTCTTGGATGGAAAATAACAGAAAGCAGTACTGAACAAAGTATCATCTATAGATCTTATTTCTAAGTCAGAAATCTCTAAGATACGAAATCTTGTTCTGCTTGCTTGATTCTTTGTTTTACATAACACTGGTTACTCAGATCATGTTAGTGGGATTCCTTTGCTGAATCTAATACATTTTCATCCTCATAAGCTTTAACAAATCTTGTAGTTTTGGAAACATTGTTAGAAGATGCTCTTGCCTTTTTTTAAATTTTCAGAAATGAACAAAAACATTCCATAAACATGGCCAACTATGATTGCATGCAAATTCTTGTTCACTCATGCTCATTTTTCTTTCTTATAATGCCATAAATAGAATTATCTCAGGTTATCTAAATATACATTATTGTTTCAGAAGGTAACGGCAGGAGACTCACTGAAGAATTCTAACAAAAGAATCCTGTTTATACACTTCATGCTGATTGTTATCGTATTTTATCTAATAAATTGGTCTATGGAATATAAATGTTAAACAAGTACTCACTCTAAAAGGGAATACTTTATAACACAGTTGGATCAAAAAATGAAATAAAAAGAATCACACTGATTTACAATTGATCCAAATTTCTGTAATATCTTTCTTCAATCTGGTATCCTTCTGGTTCTTAAACTACAAAATCCATTGGTCAGAGTCACTAATATCAAGTACGTAGAGACTGAGTGTTTGGGGAAGACTTTTTTTAAAAAAAACTTGTCAAAACCTGTTGTGGTTCAGCCTGCGGCAGATCAAAGGCCAGCTGCGTCTCTGCTGGCTCCATGCCCGGAGGAGGCTGACAGCGAAGAGGAGGGGGCTGAGCAGTCGGACGGGGGAGGGTCCAGTCAGGAATGTGACGAGGAAGAACAGCATGGGAGCCCCTGCCAGTAGCTTGGAGTCATTAGGTGAGGAGGCACAAGCTGTCATTGACATGCGACAGAGACATTTAGATCAAAGGAAGGATCAATTGAGGAGATATTATCAGCATTGAATAAGGAACATCAGGGCTTGGGTGTGGTCCTCATTAGCAGGGAAGGGTTCATAAGGCAGGCAAGCTATTGAAGCCATGTGGAGTGTTATCAGTTTGGAGTTCCTGTAACCTGCATTGTTTCTCGGCATCTCTGTTCCTGGCTTGTGGCCCAGCAGTCTTGAAGAACTGTGGGAGGTGTATGTCTGTTATCTACAGCCTCGTCTTCGCAGCAAGAATCCTATATTGATGCATGGACAATTACCTTCGTGTATATATTTGGAGTTCCAGTGTTTTCCTGCTTTGTAAGGACATTTTCTGTTAGCTTCGTTTTCCTTGAACATTATAAAACTGTATTTGAATTTTACGGTGTGTCTGGCTTATCTTTTGGGGTTGGTTATAGCTTCCGGAGTGACCCAGACAGAACAAAACCAAATATGTAAGCATTTCATAAAGGTGCAACATACATCAGTTGGGAGGAAAACTCAGAATATGATTCTTATTTCTTTAAAAGTCAGATTGATACTGAAACTTTTCCCTTTCAAAATGTGTGCAACCATCAAATTTAAATCATGCGTGAAATATTCATAGGCTGAAAGTTTCTATTCCTTACTGTACAAGATAATTTATGAACAAATCTTCTGATTATCCTAGTTAATTCAAACTTTCATATGATTCCAAGAGGCAGATTCAGGCTGAAGGCTAGTATCACCCACTCATCCCAACTGCAGTCCAATTTCTTTACCATTCTTTTGCTATTTCACGGTGACCAACAAGCCAATGGATTTACAAGAGAACATTTCAATGGAAATGATCACAAATGCAGGTAGGGCATAAGTCACAAAAATATAGTTAAATATCTATGTGAAACAAGCTTTTCTGAATATTTGGTACAAGAAGTTACACTAAATGGAAAAGAGAATAAACCAGAAGAAAACATGGCAAAGTTGTTATCAGTCAATATAGACCAAGAGATGGGAAATCTTTTGTAACTTGGAGAAAAAAAGGCTTGTAAAATTTAATATATATATATATATATATGGCCAAGACTGATAATGGTGAGTTGGTGATAACCTGCCACTGGAAACCAGTGTTATACTTTTCATCCCTTCCCCCCCTCACCATGTTGTTGGTTTATAACTATGAAAAATGTGCAGCAGCACACAAAATTGAAGAAGGGGGCTCCAGGGCCACACAAAAAATTAGATGGACAAATGGCCTGACTTTCCACTGTGAGAAATGGAGGAGGAGGGAAACATACTTAATTTTCTATTCATGGGGAGAAAAAGCAGCTGCATTTTTAGAATTAATGAAAAACTGGCACCAAACAGCAAAAAGAAGGAGGAAAGGGGGAAAAAAGGCCCATAATGAATGAACACTGCACTCTTTGAAAAGCCATCTCACTTCAGTGCCAAAGAGAACTTATTATCAACCTTCAAAAAATGTTAACTCGGGAAACAAATACACTTAATTATTCCCAGAATGGCAGGCTTTCTTGGCACCTTTCCCCCATGCTTTTCTCCCCTTCAGTCCCCTTCCATGCGACACAGATTTAATAATTTTGGGATTGAATGGAAGCGCTCCTGTGCCCTCTGCTGTATAGATTCCAATATGTTCATTTTATTTACAATACTGAGAAATGCACAGCCCTCTAGTGGCTGCCTTAAGTGGAGGAAAATGCTAAACCGCGTGGCTGGTTGTATTCTGTGCAATATTTCATGCTTATGTAATAAGTTTCAGAAATTGTCCCGTGAGGAAGAACGTGGCCGTGTTAAAGTTGAATAACCTATCAATGCATTTTTTTTCTCTCTCTCTCCCTGAAATGGACTTCAGGACTGGGAAAGTCTTTATTTAAAATATATTTTTTCCCATCTCTTAAGGCAACTTCTTATATCACTCTGACAACAGAAACCCTAGCAACAATAAAATTATAGCAAGAACAGGCCTAACAATCCCACTTCTAGCCCGTTTCATGGAAAAATATGGCATTAGGTAGAACCCCAAGCAGTTGGGAAGAAACTGGATTCGCCAAAGGATCTAAACAATTCAAAATAGATTTGTTCCTTTGGGATTGTGAGTAAATAACTCTAGCAAAAGAAACATAGTGATGAGTTATGTATTCTTGCCTAATTGGAGCAACTAGGACATTGGATATTAAGGCTGCTGATTACTATTTATTAGGCTTGGGTCTCTTTCCAATTAATTTACAATGCAGGTTACAGTCATTGAAAACACAATATAATAGGAGATTTTAAAAAAGTAATCTTGGAACTAGTTTACCCTATACATTTCTTTCCAAATGGGTCACAGACTAGAAATAACATTTTGGGAATAACAACTGGTGAGCACAAAGAAAGGCATGAAAAAGGTCTATTCCTTTCCCTTTCCCAGCCATTTTCAAAACTACAATCTTCCCTACAGAAAGTTTGCATATATTATGTTATCCTGCAATAACTGCTAACTTTGTCTTTGGTCTCCAAACATCCTGATCCCGATAGACAGTTTGTTCAATACTATATTTCACTATCTGAATTTCTCTAAGAATTGTCCCAGCTTTTCCAACCTTGTGCTGTTTTTTAGTTATCAAGCTTAACACGACTTTTCCCTGTCTGCCCTGATCGCAAGATAGCCAAATATTTTATATCAAGTGAAAGAGGAACAGTAGTCCAACACCTATTGAGACCAATAGGTTGGGAAAGACATTCCTATCCTAGGATCAGGAGAATTCATCAGAACCTTTTTAGGGGTCCAAGTAAATAGTGTCAATGAAATCACACCAGTTCACACACATATTAATGTGGGCAAATTTAAAAGTTTGATAGTGCAAAATTTATTTATTCTTATACATTTATTTTTTTTAAAGAAATAATTTTTCTTGAACAAACTTTCTTTTTCGGTAGCACAGGAAAGGGCCAACAATTTTATGCATCACTCCAGTTCTTTATATATATACTGTATATTAATTTTTTGGTACAAAGATGAACTTTAAAAATACCATAGGGTATTGAGCCGGGCACTTTTCTGAAATCAGAGCACTTGACCTAGAATGACCCATGTCATTATATGGGTCATATAAAATAAATCATTTTATATTTGATCTCAATATTTTATCTAGTTTATTATTATTAAATCTATTTGCCACCTATCTTGCTATTCTAGGCAGCTCACAACCATAAAAAGTGAAGAATTAAAAAAGTTGAAACAAAGCAAAAGTAATAGAACGATAGCACAAGAAAATAAGCAAGAAAAAGAAGAAAAAGCAAAATACATCAATATGACTAGATTTAAAAAAACATAGCAACCGAATGGATTTAACTAGTTGAAATGATTCAAAATATAATGCTCTCTTTTACTGATATTATTATTACAGTTATCATTTTTCTGTTGTTTTGAACGCACAGAGAGATTCTTTACACTGAAGACATCTTTGTATGTCTATAATCACACTTGGCCAAACAAAATATTCAATTCCATTTCATTCCTGGAAAAGGTTCAGTTCAAATATCTAATTTGCAACTTTCATGATAAAAATTGTTATTGTCCATTAATATTAATGTATATCTTTGACATTAAATTTTATTTGATTAATGTTCTGTTATATGCATGTTGTTTTCTCAACTTTATTGTAAAAACATCTTGGAGGCTTTTAAACAGGGCAGTATTCAAATCTATGGAAGTAAGATTTGTAGTTCAACCATCTCCCTGATGGTTTTATAGTTGTGATACATTTGAAGCTTTCCCAGTTGTGTTTTGTTTGTGCACTCTTCAAAAAAAAACCCTCTTTTTGGCATCTCTTTGGTACTTTCATCTCTTTGGTGGATGTGTTGTTTTTATTTTGTGGAGAAATTTTTTTCTTTCACTAATGGCTTCCTTGGCACTATTGCCACTGCTTATTAACTGTGTTCATGAGCTGGTGGACTTGTTGAGACCTTTCCTGACCTACAATATTCATCCTAGCTGAGTTTCTATTCATGCAGTTTTGAGTAACCCCAGATGCAGTGGAGACATTTGACCTTTTTAGCTTTAATTTCGTTTTTGAGAAGCTTCCTTTTCTGAAGTCAAAAGGAACTATTTTGGATTTACTTTGGCAATTTTCCACATAAATATACATTAAGTTCGATGAGGTTATGCTTTCTTTCCAATTGATTCAACAACATTTCCGTCTTATGTAAGGTCAAAGGTGGGCAACCAGCAGGCCTCCAGGGCCTCTGGTGTCGCCTTTGCTCTCCGTTACTTGCCAGCCCCTTCCTGACTTACAGATACTGCAACTGATTTTTCTGGAAAGCTGTTTTTGCAAGATCCAGTTTCCACTGTCCATACTGATACAAACACTGCTTTACTTCTGTAATAAGAATGTCCAATGGTCAGCATGTTAAGGGAAACTGACATCATAGCAATGCCTGCAGCGCTGCTAAATCAGAAGTGGAAACCAACAGGAAATCTTTAAATTCCCCCCCTAGCAATCTAAACTATATTGGGATCAAAAGAGGACAGGCTTCCAATAACTTCAAGCATACAAACATTAAAAAACTTTAATATGGCATTTTTGCTTTTTTGTGATCCTCACTCTATAAACCATATTAGAAGGACACACAATAACCAACTTAGATATGCACTCAGCTGGAATCAATAGACTTTCGTCCAGATACTAATATCAGCTGCTCTTTGGAAGAGTTCCTAATAGTTAGTTTTAAAATATTTACTGTATATTTGTTTATATACAGTAAATATACAGAACGTGAAAAGAAAAATGGTGTCTTTCTATCTTCCTCATTGCAACTGCATAGACTGAATGCCTGATAGGCCACCAGTATAGAATGGGACTGCAGCTTGAATAGACATGTGCAAAAATAACTAGCCCGCAAACCACTTCACTCCATGTGTGCATATGTATGGCCGGGCTTATGCTTAGGAATGAATGCAAGTTCTGTCCTATCATAAAACCAATAGCACTTAGACTGCCCCATTTAGCTTTACAGCACTTAAGACTTATATACTGCCTCATAATGCTTTACAGCCCTTTCTAAACTGTTTACAGAGTCAGCATATTGTCCCCAACAATCCAGGTCCTCATTTTATCAACCTCAGAAGGATGGAAAGCTGAGTTAAAACTTGAGCCATTCAGAACTGAACTCTAATCACTGGACCATCATGGCTCTATCAGTAAGTACCATGTGTTGGTCTTAAAATAAGAAAGTTTCCCATGCAGCAATAGGATGTTATGTCCAATGTCACCTTCTCTATGGCCAGTTGTATGCATACTATTTCAGGATACAGTAAGCTATATGTGACATCTGTATTTGATTTTTTAAATCTATTACTGACAAGAAAAATACAAGCGGCAAATGAGGATTATGATATAGGAGGAAGATGTAGAAGAATGGAACTCAAACATGTGTAGAGGAGAGAGACCACATAACCTATATGATTTCATTACTTTTTTGCTTAATCTTTGCATTTAATTAGTTTTTCAGATTCACAGAATCATTTTGCAGATGAAACTTATAATCATTGTATGAAAATTACAAAATATTGTACATTTCCAAGAAACAAATTTCCATCACCAATACAAACATACAAAATATGCTGTATTAGATGTTCTGCTTACAAAATGTTGCTTTTCAGCATCTTTATTTTAATGAGTACAATTCATTGCAGGCAGCCCAAACAAAATAGGATAATTTTTATCCAAGCAAGGAATGCTTGGTACAAACCCATTTCAAATAAAAAGTTAGTATGCTGAATTTAGAGTTGGCTGTCTAGGTCTAGAAGAGATTTCTGTCTCTTCAAATACAAATGGGTACAGCAAAATATTCTGCTAATTTTCTCTCAATGGCCTCAGTTACTTCCCCACATGGTTTAGAGTTGTTAAAACTTCCAAAATATTGAGTGGGAGGACACTTATCCCTACAACACAAAAAAAAATTGCTTTTGCAAATACGATCCATTTGAAAAATATTATTTGCCTTTTATAGATAATAATAGAGATAAACTTCTTTAAAAGATGCAAATCTCCCCAAATTGCCTATCTGGCACACCAGTTTAATGTGCATTTATATTTCTGTTATGGTTAGGCAAAGCTACTCGAAAAGAAAAGGGGGAGACAAGCAAGGTCTTTTCATGCAGCTTCAAAGATTTAGCGAAAATGTAGAATACACTAGGGGTGCATGTATACATGTACCTTTCCCAGTCAAAATTAGGATGTTACTCATCCCCAAAGACAGTTTAGAAATGATACAAAGTGCTTCAACTGGTTATTGACATTTAAAAGATAAAACCAATGGGCTTATATTTTGGAGCCTTTGCATTCTTATCATCAGCACTCTTTCTCCCCTACCATCTCAAAATGATTATTATGCTGTCTGACCATAGCACACCACTTCTTCCTAGCAGCTAGGCATTTAAAATGTCAGCAGAAGCTAAGCAACTTTCACGAGTATTATTTACAAGAGATTATGTCACATTCCCTGTGCAAGTCATATCTCATTTTCATGCCCTTCTCTAAGAGGCTTAGCCAATAAGTCTGTACGAATGTAGCAATAGCACAATAGCATTTAGACTTACAGTATATGCTGCTTCCATAGCAGTGGTGATTTTTTGCTACTGGTTCTGTGGGCATGGCTTGGTGGGCGTGACGTGATTTGATGAGTGTGGCAGGAGACGGATACTTTAAAATCTCCATTCCCACCCCATTCCAGAAGGATACTGCAAAATCCCCATTTCCTCTTGATCAACTGGGACTTGGACCAGTCAAGGATGGTATTTACTGGTTCTCAGAACGGCTCAAAATTTCCACTACTGGTTCTACAGAACTGGTCAGAACCTGGTGAAACCCACCTCTTCCTCATAGTGCTTTACAGCTTTAATTTGGGCAGTTTACAATGTCAGCATATTGCCCAATGTTGCTACTTTTCTTGTGTTCTTTATGTCTTCTTACTCTTCTGTGCAAATGCGATGAATAATCTCCTTTTCAAGTGATCCATCTTACTAACTAGTAAGGGCACATATCATACATGGGTGATTTACATATGTAAGACACATCTATATTTCAAATGTGGCGTTAAATAAAGTAGGCACTTTTATCTGTTGACACAATTCCTCCCAATGAGGTAAAATACATTCTATAATCCAATAAAGGCAAAGATTGTGACGATAGCTGAAACAAGACCATTGATTTAACTGGAACTTGTATTTTTTCTTATCTACACTTTCAAGAAGCCAACATTTCCACACATTGTTCAATGTAAAACACAAGTCTCTTGCCTTTACATATTTTAAGCCTTCTAACACATTATTCCAGGAACCCATTGCAGTAGTTCATATGTCAAATTGAATAGAACTTTGCAGAAACTATTATTTGAGAATACTGGTTATTATATTTAATTTATACAGAATGCTGAGGCTCAAACATAGAATGTTGTATAAGGATAAAAGGGCTGCAATTGCAGGGCAATCTCTTTTTTGAGATTTAAGAGAAAGTTCTGAATTTGAAGTAGATCTTTTGTTGGATCTCCACACCTTGCCATCTTAGAAAGATCACTGGCATTGGGGAAGCAGAAAAAGGATAAGATTGAGAACTTGGCAGGCTCGGTATATATGAGAGCCCAAACTTCCTCTGCGTTCTGCTAAACCCCTGATGGAGAAATCTAGAATTCAGAAGCTCCTAAAAAACCCACCCAAATCCTACAATATTAGTTCTAATGGGCAGGATATAGAAATCTGGAACAATGCAATAAAACTGTTGCTTCTGAATGACAATTTATCTTGTCGTTCAACACTGGGGACCTCAAACAATTTTAATAGGATTGCCCTGTTAGGAAATCTACCACTTTATTAACACATACATATATTTATGCATGCATGCATACATACAAACATACATACATATGCAGTATCTCATTTGAACAGCAAGGGATAAGAATCGGCTTTATCTCACCTTTTATCCAATCACTGAGGATTTACTTTGTTTAAATAATAAGATTATCTTTTCAAGGACTGATTGTTACTATTAGTGATAACATGCAAGTGCTGCAGAGTATTTGAACATTCTTGAATACGCTCAGGCATATTCTTTGATAAACAGAATTATAAAGGCCTCCTCGATATTTGATAGGCTAATATAGTGGATCTCAATCTGTTGTCCTCAAACCCCTGGGGGGGGGCACGATGTCATCACAGGTGGTCTGGAAGGCTTAAAGGAATGTTATGATTTCTTTAAGTCTTGGGGTCCATAGCCACAAAAGATATTTAAGAGAGGGTCTCTGGTGAAGAAAACAGTGAAAACCACTGAGCTAATATAAAAGCAGGAAAGTTCATTTCTTTGTTTAAAAGGAAATGTGGAAGTGCATAAACTCTTATTTCAGTGACTGGGAGAACAAGTAAGCATTCTTATGGTGTATTACTGATTCCTAATAGTCCAGCCATTTACATTGCATTCTTGAACAGAGAGTTACACAATGATTAAAAATTTGCTGTAATTTGGTGCCTTGTTCTCAAACTTGCAATGAACTGATAATCTGCAACCCACAAAGAAGTGATACCATATTTAGCTTTCTGAGAAGAAATCAGGTTGACAACAGTCACTCAATTCCGGGGATTTCAATACTCTTGGGCAATGCACTTTGCAATAGTGTTTAACTGGATATTTGAAGTTCCTTCATATATGGTACCTGAAACAAACCATCGGGAGGAAAAATGAATCAAGAAGGCATACAAAAACTGATTAAAACACTTTCAGCCAAGGAAAACTGATTGGAAAAATTCTATAAATGTCTGATAAGGTTCAAAACAGAAGAATTGATGTTAAAAGACAATATGATTAGTTGGTGCAGAAATTTTGGACACAACATAGACTTAGATAGATGGGAAAAATTCTGGGTATAAAATTGGCAAATAACTAAGTCAGCATCATTTAAAGAGAACAAGATTAAGATGTTATATAGATGGCATTGGCCTCCCAATAGACTCTCAAAAATGTTCCTCAACATCTCTCCCAACTGTTGGAAATGTAAAAAAAGAAATTGGCACATATTACCATCAATGGTGGACCTGCCCAAAGGCCAAATTATATTGGAATATTGTTGAAAAATGGTTAAAAGAAATCATAAAACAGGAAGTAAGAAGGACTCCGGAATTTTTCTTACTAGGCATATTACCTCAAAAATACAAAAAAGACACACAATATCTGATAACACACATTCTAACTAGAATGCGACTAGAATAGTTTTTGCTCAAAAATGGAAGGGCGCAGAAGTTCCAAAAGAAAAAGAAATAAGCAGGAAAATTATTGAATGTGCAGAGCTGGATATGATGGCGAGGCGGTTGAGGGGTCAAGAAGAGACTGAATACTGTAAAATCTGGGAAAGGGTCTATACAATGGTACCTCTTCTTACGAACGCCTCTACTAATGAATTTTTTGAGATTTTGAACCTGGTGTTTAAGATTTTTTGCCTCTTCTTCTGAACTATTTTTACCTTACGAACCCGATCTGCCGCCGCTGGGATGTCCCACCTCCGGACTTCCATTGCCAGCCAAAGCGCTGGATTCCCCCTTGCCTCCCTTTGCTGCGAATTCCCACTTCTGGACTTCTGTTGCCAGCCGAAGCGCCCGTTCTTGCATTACTGGGATTCCCATGAGGCTCCCCTCGCTGGGATTCCCTTTATTTTTGCCGGCACTGCTTTGAATCCCAGCGAGGGGAGGCTCAGGGAAATCCCAGCAACACAAGAACGGACGCTTCAACTGGCAATTGAAGTTCGGAGGCAGGGATTCCCAGTGGTGCAAGGCAAAACTTTTGGGATTTATTATAAATCTAATAAATAATAATAATAATAATAATAATAATAATAATAATAATAATAATTTTGGGGTTGCACGTATTATTTGCTTTTACATTGATTCCTATGGGGAAAATTGCTTCTTCTTACAAACTTTTCTACTTATGAATCTGGTCACGGAATGAATTAAGTTCATAAGTAGAGGTACCACTGGATTTGGTTAAACAGAAGAAATACCTAAAAATCAAGACTATAAAGTGTGTTATTACAAAATTGTAAACAATATGAATACCTGTAAATCAGTGTTTCCCAACCATGGCAACTTGAAGAGATCTGGACTTCAACTCCCAGAATTCCCCAGCCAGCGAATGCTGGCTGGGGAATTCTGGGAGCTGAAGTCCTGATCTCTTCAAGTTGCCAAGGTTGGGAAACACTGCTGTAAATAATAGAAAAATATAAGTACATTTTATTTTTTCTTTTAATATGATCAGATTGATAAAAGGTTTGCTTTAGAGACTTTTACTAAAAGCGGAGCGATTAGAGGTCCTTTTTTGTTTCTTGTTGTATGTTTTATTATTGTTTTCTTTTATGTATGTTTGTATGTATGTTTTGTCTTGTTTTTGGAAAATAAAAATAAATATTTAAAAAAAAACACTTTCAGCTTTACTTCATTATGCCACAACATAAATGTAAAGGAGGAAATCAATTGTTGTTAGTCCTTTGTATAGTCCACATATGAAGAATAACAACAAATACAAATACTAACTTTATTATAAGCTTACATTAACATAATTTTGCAAAACTGAAAGTATTTCTTTTACTCCCTGGAAAACTAGGGGAGGGTGCCTTCTGACTTCCCACGTTCTGAGAAATCACACTAGTCAACCCCCTCATCCTATCTCTCAATGTCATGCCCACAGGCTATTACATCGATATAGATGAAATTGCTATATTTATTTCAATGACAACCTGTATAAATGACAGTTCAGAAGAGTCAGGGATGTATCAATCAGTAAATCATTTACTGATGAAACAATGATTGCATTTATATAGTGTTCTAAAGTATAACATGATTTATTTGATTTTGATTAAGTGTGTATCGGCTCAGCCTTAAGCCATGTTTTATAGCATTATGTGTGAACAAAACCATCATGGCTTATTTAACAAGATATGGATTAATTAATTGCATGAAAGGAATAAATATATTAAGAAAAAGAGAGGATGTAATTGAATTGAAGGAAAGTGGTATACACTGAATTGATGAGACTATTCAAGGAGGTGAGAAGATAAATAAACAAAAAGGTTAAAATGGATGTAATAAGGGTATTTGGTATGTTCACTACCATGAGTTATGTATAAAGTAGTAAAGAGACAATAAAAATCTAATGAATTTAGCAGGTAGAGTGCTGTACTGCAGGTCACTGAAGCTGACTGTAGATATGAAGGTCAGCGGTTCAAATCTCATCACCGGCTCAAGGTTGACTCAGCCTTCCATCCTTCCAAGGTGGGTAAAATGAGGACCAGGATTGTGGGGACAATATGCTGGCTCTGTTAAAAAGTGCTATTGCTAACATGTTGTAAGCCGCCCTGAGTCTAAGGAGAAGGGCGGCATAAAAAT
The DNA here is from genome assembly GCF_031021105.1 of Erythrolamprus reginae. Lineage (NCBI taxonomy): Eukaryota > Metazoa > Chordata > Lepidosauria > Squamata > Dipsadidae > Erythrolamprus > Erythrolamprus reginae. The sequence goes on from NC_091954.1 coordinate 49,680,184, forward strand.
CGAATAAATAAATAAATAATGAATAATAAAATGTATACATACACATGAGTACAATGGAAAATTACTGTGAACTTTAATTGCTACTCCTCTAGGAAAATTAGGCAGAAGAAATATATCAGATTTCATTACCATATTTTCAACTTATCTAAGTCAACCATCTCATTGTAAAGGAAAATTACTAAGGAAAAAGACAAAAAAACTTCTTTGTCAGATAAATGTAGAATTTGCCTCTTTGAACTGATGCTTTTTAACAACTTTGCAATAATAACATTTTGAATTCAATGCAATGCAACACAGAAATGCATCATATAACTTACCAATCTTGCAGTCCCTGTAATATTTTTCAACTGGATAATCTTTTGTGAAGCCAACTCCACCCATCCATTCAATACATTTACTTGTTGTTAGAGTTGCAACCTTTAAGATATACAATAAGCCTGTTTTGAGTGTTTATAAACAGTTTAGTTTCTATTATTTATTTTTATTTATTTTATTTATTTATTTATTTATTCAATTTTTATTCGATTAATAATCTTTCTGATAAATATATTACAAAAGATACAAAACATTAATAAAATAAACCCATGTTAAACTAATAGTGCATAAGTAAAGAGCTCTGGAACTTATGGATCTCAAGTGGAAAAATATAGTACTTCTTTTGACTATAGCAGTTTATTTTGAACTATAATTTTCCAGAATCTGACAAAGAACTTTAATATTCAAATGACAAAAAAATAAATGGGAATACTCAAACCAAACCAAACTAAAATTTTGACCTCATTGCACCCTGTATTTGAATTTTATTTCAGAGATATAGAATCTGTACAACATTGGATTTAGAATCTTCAATAAGATAAAATTTGCAGTGATACAATAACACACTCTAAATTGTTCAAATTTAATTTCTTACTTTAAGAGAGTCTATTAGCCACTGAAAGCCATTTTGATGTAGTAGTTAAGGCATGCAGCTAAAAATTGTGAGTTTTAATCTTGCTTTTTGCACAAAGCCAGTGGGGTACCCTTGAGCTCGTCACTTTTTTTCACCCCTAAGAAGGAAGCAATACAAAGCACTTCCCCCCAAAAAAGCTTGCCAGAAAAACTACAGGGAGTGGTCCAAGGCACCAGAAATATCTGCAAAAAAACAAAACTCCACTTACAAGTCCTTTGGGACTGGAGCAACCAGGGCAGGGCAGCAGGCAGGACGGGGTGGAACGCAGTTCCACTGGTGGAAATGAAGCTGTGTGCCCATCTCCAGCTGACTATGCCCCCCTCCCATCCTCTTCCTCCTCCTCGGAAAGCGGCAGGGAGACCACCATGGCAGGAGTTGCAGGGGGCCCATTTCCTCCCCCCTCTTTACTCAACAGCTGATTGGTTCTCATTCGCCTAGCTACCCAGCCTAAGCCAAGGGGCAACCCAGGAAGGAGACCGGGGGAAATGCAAAGCAAATTGTCACCCCAGAGTGACACTGGTGAGGCTGTAAGTCGAGGTCTTAACAGTTCACTTGAATAATAATAAATAATAATAATTTATTAGATTTGTATGCCACCTCTCTCCGAAGACTCGGGGCGGCTCACAACAATAATAAAAACAATGTGATAGTGGAACAAATCTAATATTAAAAGAGAAAAAGACATACAAAACTCTATCATTTAAAACCAAAAAACACATACATACCAAACATAAAGTATAAAAGCCCGGGGAAGGTGTCTCAATTCCCCCATGCCTAGTGATATAGGTGGGTCTTGAGTAGCTTACGAAAGGCAAGAATGATGATGAAGCCACTGGTCACATGGCCGGCAAGCCACTCCTACCTAGTCACATGACCATCAAGCCACACCCACAAAATAAGCCACATCCACAGTGTGGCAGTAAAAATTTTGGCTGCCCATTACTGGGAGCAGCATATACTGTAAGACCTAGTTAGCAAATAAAAATCCTGTCAGACTGAAGCCATCATTTTCAGTTAGAGACTTGGCCTGCCACAAGTAGAAGGTGGGAATTGGGGAGGGGTGCATGAGAGGGAAAAATACTAGCCATAACAAATTATTTCCAGAGATTCAAGGTCATCTTTTGTTCAGCACCAGCCGGAGGTACAGGGGAGGATCGTGGACGTTGAGGGAACCAGAGTAGTCCATGTGATGCACTTGTGGGTGTGGGGACAAGGGATGAACCTGAACCTGGGTGGAGAACTGTAGGAAAAGTTAGTATCGGGTTGACTGCAGTTTATAACCCAATATGACTTTGTCAATAAATTGGAACTTGGAAGAAGGCCAAGGTCTGGACTATGATGTAATTCTCAGATGTTTTTTGGGAAGCTGACATTAATTGGTAATCAAAATGTATAATATAATTTCTCTCTTTTAAAGTATTCTTTTAAAAATAATCCTAAAAATATATATTTAAGATTTAAGATCTTTCTTCTGCCTTCTCTTTACACAGCTGACTGAAAGAAAGAAATTTGAGACCTGAAAGAAACAATAATTCCCCATCAGTTCTGCTTAAAATTTAAAGAGAAAAAAACAGAGATCTTACCTCTGCTGTGTAATATTTGGCCATGCTTGCTTGTTTTATATATGGCTTCCCAGTTTCTGCAATTCGGGCTGCATTGTAGGTCAGCAACCTTGCAGCTTCAATCTGCATGGCCACTTGAGCAATCTGATGTTGCAGTCCCTTAGAAATAAAACTTATATTGAAACATTGCCTTCAGGAAAGAAAATTCATGGCCATCAACAATACATGATGTTTTCAGAGTTATGATAGCATCCTTGCAATTCTTAAGCAATGCTTTGCTTAATTATAAGTCTAATTGCACTTGAAAGTACTTAGTTGTGAGTATGTAATAGTCAATGGCTAGCCAAAGAAGGGGAAACCACTGTTGTCACTGTTGTTCATCAAAATGATCTAAATATAGGACTACAGTGATCCCCCGCTCGTTGCGAGGGTTCCGTTCCAGGACCCCCCGCAACGAGCGGGTTTTCGCGAAGTAGCGCTGCGGAAGTAAAAACACCATCTGCGCATGTGCAGATGGTGTTTTTAACTTCCGCAGCGCTAGCGAGGAGCCGAAGATTGGGGGCGGCGCGGCTGTTTTAAAACGTCGCCGCCGGCATGGGGGGCTTCCTAGCAGCCCCCCAAACCTGGGTTGGGGGTCCGGGGGGTGCTGGCAAGCCCCCCATGCCGGTGGCAACGTTTTAAAACAGCCGTGCCGCCCCCAATCTTCGGCTCCTCGCTAGCGGGCAGGCAGGCGGCTCCTCGCTAGCGGGCAGGCAGGCGAGAGCTAGCGCCAGAGAACGGCTTATCTGCGCTCGCTCTCGCCGCTTTGGAGCTGAGTCCTGAAGCGAATTCGCTTCAGGACTCAGCTCCAAAGCGGCGAGAGCTAGCGCCAGCGAACGGCTTGTCCGCGCTCGCTCTCGCCGCTTTGGAGCTGAGTCCTGAAGCGAATTCGCTTCAGGACTCAGCTCCAAAGCGGCGAGAAAGAACAGTGTGGGCGGGCGAAGGGCGGGCGGCAGCGAGGAGTTTGCGTGGGCGGTGGGGAAACTCCTTGCTGATGCCCGCTGCTCGCTCTCCCGCCAGCAAGAGGGGGAAGACCCAGGGAAGCCGCCCAGCAGCTGATCTGCCGGGCGCCATCTACGCATGCGTGCCCATAGAAAAAAGGGCACGCATGCGCAGATGGTGTTTTGACTTCCGGGTTGAAAAATCGCGAATTACCCTGTTCGCAATGGTCGGGGACACAATAACCGGGGGATCACTGTATATATAAAATGTACTACAACTGCGACCTGTATTGACCATGCAGATGAATTCTGTAACAATTTTGTCATGAAGTATGAAATAATAAAAGGCAAACTATTTTCATTGGGTATGGCAGTGACATTTTAGATATGTTGTTTAATTGAATGCTTTGTGGTTATTATTTATTTAGTGTATGGCAATTCATACATGGACTAGATACATATAATGCTCAAAAAAATAAAGGAAACACTCAAATAACACACCTTAGATCTGAATGAATGAAATATTCTCATTGAATATTTTGTTCTGTGCAAAGTTGAATATGCACAACAGCATGTGAAATTGATTGTCAATCAGTATTGCTTCCTATGTGGACAGTTTGATTTCACAGAAGTTTGATTTACTTGGAGCTATACTGTGTTGTTTAAGTGTTCCCTTTATTTTTTTGAGCAATGTATTACTTTGTGGTAATTACTCAGTATTTGCTGCAGTAGAGTAGTAACAGTACAGTATGGCTCATAATATTTATTTCTACCAGTCATAACTATTTATATTCTATGTTTATATCTCTTTCACAGAACATATCAATCAATACCTGAAAATCAAAAATGCTTTTTCCAAACTGGGTTCTTTCCTTTGTGTATGGGATAGTATGATCAAAACACCCCTGTGCTAATCCCAGCATCTGTGTGCACAAAAACAAGCATTAAAATTATTGCAAAGCACCTTAATGCACATAGTGACTTCAATTCTTAGCAATTACAGTGTTCCCTTGATTTTTGCGGGTTCGAACTTCACGAAAAGTCTATACCACGGTTTTTCAAAAATATTAATTAAAAAATACTTTGCGGTTTTTCCACCTATACCACGGTTTTTCCAGCTCGATGACATCATATGTCATCACCAAACTTTCGTCCACCTTTAATAAATATTTTTTAAATAAACTTTAATAAATAAACATGGTGAGTAATAATATAAATGGTTGCTAAGGGAATCGGAAATTGTAATTTAGGGATTTAAAGTGTTAAGGGAAGGCTTGTGATACTGTTAATAGTCAAAAATAGTGTATTTACTTCCGCATCTCTACTTCGCAGAAATTCGACTTTCGTGGGCAGTCTCGGAACGCATCCCCGCGAAAATTGAGGGAACACTGTATTGCAACAGGTTTATCACTAAATAACGGTTCCTGAAGGGCTCGTAATTTAATCCCAGACTTGTTCATTCTAAAATAGGGCTGGCATACTGTCTTAACATAGTCAGCTAATATGATCCAGGGCCATGAAGCATGGACACTTTAATCCAGAAATATCTAGAAGCCATAAAATGCCTTTCATTAAACAAAAAGTTACTGAAGTGCAGAAATCCATATTATCATTGTCTTATTCTTAGTAGGAAAATCCTACAGCAAAGAACAGATTACAGAGTTATTTGCTTCAATCCAAAGATTTGGATCAGTATTTTTGAAGGAAAATCCTCTGCAAAACAAAATAAAATTATCTGTCAAGCACAGGATTTCACAAAGAGACAAAATGTAATGTAAGAATAACTAGCTGTCTTTCTTCAGGAAAAAGTTACAAGCCTTCAAGTGGATTTTTCAGAACCACTTACAGATACATACAGGAAGTGTCTTAGTATATAAACTATTATATTCAATGTAATTTTGAGGGACCTGCCACAACTAATCATTCATCCTCCATACAGAGAATAACTATAATATTTAATATTTGATTCAACAAATTATGCAGCTAATTCCAAGTCCCCAAAGAAGCTATGATTTCAGTTGATTGAAAAAGAGTTCTCTTTTTTTGATGATTATATATTATATGCAAAGAAGAGTCATGATATAACTTTAGAGAAATCTACAGTGGTTCTTATGACAACGGTAAAGATCAGAAGTAGAAGTCTTATCTGTATATCATTTTTTTTCCTTTCTAATTTTCTACTTTTCTTTTTAGACCTTTGCTTTCTCCTTTTTCCAATTTCCCCTTCTTCTATTTTAATTCTATTTTTCTTCTAATTTAATTTGTATGAATTTTCCGATTCTAAAACTTTCAATTAAATTATATTAAAAATAAAAATACTTCCCTTTTTTCATAATGTGTCATTTTCCAAAGAAGTATTTGACAGTCACCCAGAGTTTCAACGGGGAAAAAAGACAAAAAAATAAATCAAGGCTCATGTTTTTGAACATGCCTAACATTATTCTTTGTCCTATTTGGTATGGTCAACACTTTTATCCCTAAGTATGCAATACTTTGGAATCAACAATCTGAACTGTTTCCTTCTGTTACTGCTCTCATTCCTGCCTAACTGGCTTTCTCTGCATGCTGCTATTGAACTTCTGTTTCAGTTTAATATTGCAGGGGCAATTGTTCTCAAAATCAAAGAATTAAAGAGTTAAAATTCTTCTTTTATTGTGATTTACCCATCAAGGGCAGCTATTTTCAAGTATATTCACCTGTGCAGCTATGCCAATTCTTCCTGTATTCAGCATTCCAATAGCATACTTATAGCCCTGACCAACCTGTCCCATTATGTTGCTTACAGGAACCTATGAAAACAAAAAGAAAACAAAACAAAACATAATCAGTATCATCTCCTTTTTTGTTGTTGTTCTTTCCAAAAGTAAAAAGGGCATTATGATGACACTGCATTCAAAAACAGTTCTGGGAAAATCTAGTTTAAATTTTTTAAATACACATTTATACACATTTTAAAAATGAAGAAATTAAAAGCAGAGCAGAAAAGAAAACATGGCACAGCTTTTGATATTCACAAATTGTCTTTAAGTTTGGCCATATGCCTTGGCCATAATTATAAATTATGGCCTTTCAATTGATAATATGGATTGATAAACTATTTAACGTCGTAGGCTATACAAAAGGCAAACCTGAGATTCATCATTCTCTTTCCAAATTCATGGACTTCTATATCTTTAGCCTCATAGAATTGCAAACTCAGAACCAAATGCAACTACTTTAAAAGTTTTATTCTACCTTCACATTTTCAAATGTTACAGGGCATGTAGATGCTGCTCTGATTCCCAGCTTATCTTCTTTCTTTCCTACGTGTAGGCCATCTGAATTTCTGTCCACTATGAAACATGTAATTCCTTTATAGCCCTGGGAATGGGGGAAGCAAATAGTAATACATTAACCATGAATATATTCCAACCCTTGCAAAATAATTCATACTCAAATTTCCATTCAAATAAGTGGGTCCTTTTTTAGGCATCCATAACTGGAGACTCCTTTTTTCCTACAGAGATGATCCAACTAAAGTTCCTGCTATAGCATTGCATTTTGATTCAAGACTCACATAGCTTCTCTATGCCAGAGCACACACATTAATATAGTTAATAGTATCTGGTTTGGCAACACAATATCTTTTTTAAAAAAAATTTTTTTATTAAATTTATATACATTTAAAAGCCCATACAAAAACAAGAAATGAAAATTATAAGCAAAATGACATAAACAGCATATCAACCAAAAAGAAAAATATAGACAACACAAAAAGAAAAGAAAGAAAGAAAGAAACAGCCACCCAAAAGAGTGCTGTTGATACTGAAACCCCAACCTTTTCCTCTTGGTTAATTTTATGGTGCTAGATATCAACAGTCTATATTCAGTTCTTATATAATACATGGATAGTGCTTCTATTTTCCCATTTCTGTCAATTCTTTTCCAACACCACTTTTGGATCATCTGTGAAGCTACACATCCACACCTGAAATGAAATAAAAAGCTCCCAAAATTTTGAGCGACTTCAGCGTATATTGCTCATAGGTGATTTCAGGCAAGGAATCTGAAATTACGCAATATTTTGTTTTATAAATTTAGATTCAATGAGTTGACTCAGCCTTCCATCCTTCCAAAGTGGGTAAAATGAGGAGCCAGATTGTTGGGGGGGGGGGCCCAATATGCTGACTCTGTAAACCACTTAGAGAGGAGTGTAAAGTCCTGTAAAGCGGTATATAAGTCTAAGTGTTATTGCTATTTCTCATGAGATTTGGCACTTTTATGAAACTTTAGCTGCATTAAAAATGTATGTTATTTTACAGCATACGTTTTCTGCAATATATTCCTTGATAGGTAAAGAGATTACTAGCCTCTGATTGGAAGCCAACTGAGAGCAAATATCTTCAAAACATTAAAGCAAAGAAAAACAGGATTTTGTTTGCATTGCAATTGGATCACCTCTGCCTTCAAAGACAGTCACTTCTTGAATAATCTTTTAGGCCACCTAAAAGATACTACTACCTTGTTCCCAAACAAAGTATGCTTTGCTGGTTTAAATAAACAGGCCTCCTCAGATGAAGGGAAAACCAGAAACAAATATCACAATTTTTGCCCCTATTTGTCTGCTGAGGTTTCCAAGCAGCGGAAGATACACTAAAACACAGGTCACCAACCTTTTGCACCTCAGGGACCATTAAATCCATAATTTTAAATCCCACGGACCACCAATAGGATTTTAATATAAAAAAATGAAAATAAGTTTTCTGTGGACCATCAACATTTTCTCGTGGACCACCAGTGGTCCACAGACTACTGGTTGATGACCACTGCTCTAAAACACAAGTGTCAAATGTGCTGTGTCACATTATTGTCATGTGACGTATCGTGATGTTTTTTCCTGTGTGGAGCTGGGGTGGGTGTGGCCTGTTTGTGACACATCCAGCCCATGGGCCACCTGTTTGATACCCCTGTTCTATATACTGAAGATTTATGTGAAAATGGCAATTAGAAAAAAAGACACAAAAGGTTGGAAGCATCCTATATTTTTAACCTTAGTATACCAATACATGCACAATCACATTGCAGTGATTTTTAACTACTTACTGCTGAAGGGTTTGCATTTGCCATCACCAAAAACACTCCTGCTTGTTCTGCAAAGCTAATCCACATCTTTGATCCATTGATGATGTAATAATCCCCTTTCTTTTCAGCACGAGTCTTCATGGAGAAAGCATCACTGCCAGCTCCTGGTTCAGAAATGCAGATTCCGCCCATCTACCATTTAACATAGAATTTAGAGGTCAGCTAATTCCACTGGTCACTGAAAATGTAGGTTTGGCAAAGTAATCAGAGAAAACTTTCCTTTTAAGGTATTGGCTTTGAACAAAGTCAAGACAATTTATAAAATACAGAGGCAAGAGCTTGGTTACTACTGTATTGGCGCAATTAGCCATTGATGTAAGGATAAAAGTAGGTAGTAATCAAAAGACATTTGAAGAGGTTTCTCTTTACAATAGTTTTGAAAGATACGCTATTCAAATGTATTTAGCCATGCTGGCCTTTCTATTTCATACATATATTTACTGAATATTTGATCACTTCAAAGATATCAATTTAAATGTGTGTAAAGATGCTCCCTCATTGTATATTTAAATATTATTTTTTTAAATATATATATTAATGTTTGGGTTTTTTATGATCGATTTTTTATTGTATGCCATTCAGAGTCATTTTCATGAGGTGGACATCTATATAAATGTGATAAATAAAATAAAATGAAATATTTAATCTATTTTAATAAAAATGTAAGTGTATCTTTGTTAGGTGGGGCTAATCTCAAAAGGTACTTCACCAATTGCTTTGAAATTTTGACACAGCATTCCGTTCGAACACAGTCCTTATAATATACCTACATTATATAGAAATTGCATCTGTGAAAGAGAAAAACTGGCCAAAAACATAGAATTTCCTGGTGAAAACATAAGAGGCGTGTTTTGCTTGGCTGGTGAAAAGACAGGTAGCTGATTTTCATGAAGATTGGTGACAAACATAGTACCGTATTTTCCGGCGTATAAGACGACTGGGTGTATAAGACGACCCCCTAACTTTTCCAGTTAAAATATAGAATTTGAGATATACTCGCCGTATAAGACTACCCCCGGCGGGGAGAGCAAAGGTGGTAGCGGGAGTAGCGGAGGCGAGGCGGAGAAGAAAGAAGCGGCGGAAAAGTATAGTGTCTGAGCGGCAGTCCCCTTGGGACTGGGCAGCATAGAAGTATAAATAAATAAATAAATAAATAAATAAATAAATAAATAAATAAATAAATAAATAAATAAATAAATAAATAAATAAATAAATAAATAAATAAATAAAATCAAATCTCTACTTTTTTATTAAAATAAATTAATAATAAAACAAAACCAAACTCTATTACTATTAAAACTAAAACAACAATCATTTTCTCATTTCTCTTCCCCCCTTTTTTCTATCATTTCTCTCTCCCTCTCTCTTCCTTCCACTCCTTTCTCTCTCTTGCTTTCTTCCTCTCTCTCACTCTCTCTCTCTCTTCCTTCCTCTCTCCTCTCTCACTCTTTCTTTCTTTCCCTCTCTCACTCTCTCTTCCTTCCTGTCTTCTCTCTTTCTTTCTTTCTTTCTTTCTTTCTCTCTCCCTTTCTTTCCTTCTCTCTTCCTTCCACTTTTTTCTCTTTTTCTTTTCCTTCCTTCCCTCCCCTCCCTTCCTCCCTTTATATTTATCTCTTCATTCCTTCCTCTCTTCCTCCCTTTCTCTCTCCCTCTCGTTCATTTTTCTCTCCCTTCCCTCCCTCCCTCCCTCCCTCCTTCTTTCCTCTCCTCTATCCCTCCCTCTCTTTCCTTTCTCTCCACGTCTCCGGCTTTGCTGACATGCACAAGGCTCAAGCCAGCTGCCCGGAAAAGCCATGAAGGTCCTCCTGCCCCCCACCCCCAGCAGAAAACACAACGGAGGTCTTCCGGTACCAGCTTGAGCCTCGCATTGCTCCACCCCGCTTCGCCTGTCATCCTGGACCTCCGTTGTGTTTTCGGGGGGGAGCGGTGGGAAAGCCCTGTGCTGCCCAGGAAAGCCGGGTTTGCTTTCCGTGAAAGCAGCGCGCCTTTTAAACACGCTGTTTTCTTGCAACATTTTCCTGGGTGGGTGGGGGAGGAGGCCACTCCCCTCCCCCCCCAGGAAAGAGGTCCAGGAAACAGCGTGTTTAAAAGGCACGCTGCTATCACGGAAAGCAAACCCGGCTTTCCTGGCCAGCACAGGGCTTTCCCACCGCTTCCCCCCAAAAACACAACGGAGGTCCAGGATGACAGGCGAAGCAACGCGAGGCTCAAGCTGGTACCGGAAGACCTCCGTTGTGTTTTCGGGGGGAAGCGGTGGGACAGCCCTGTGCTGGCCAGGAAAGCCGGGTTTGCTTTCCGTGAAAGCAGCGCACCTTTTAAACATGCTGCTTTCTTGCAACATTTTCCTGGGTGGGTGGGGGAGGAGGCCACTCCCCCCCCCCCCCCAGGAAAGAGGTCCAGGAAACAGCGTGTTTAAAAGGCACGCTGCTATCACGGAAAGCAAACCCGGCTTTCCTGGCCAGCACAGGATTTTCCCGCCGCTTCCCCCCCCCCCCCCCCCGAAAACACAACGGAGGATTACAGGCAGGACGAAGCAGGGTGGAGCAATGCGAGGCTTGGCGTGTTTCTTTCGGCGGAAGAGGAGGCGAGGGAGCGGATCGGGCGGGGGCAGCACCTTCTACTGTCGGCGCCTACCCGCCCCCGCCCCCCATGGGCTGGCAGGGGGATGGAGACTGCGCGCCCATGGAAAAGGGCGCGTGGGGCAGTATTTTGGTCTGCGCAGGCGCAGCCTACGGGGAACGGTGCTATGGAATCAGTATCCGGCGTACAAGACGACCCCCCACTTTGGGAAAGATTTTCAGGGGTCAAAAAGTCATCTTATACGCCGGAAAATACGGTAGGTATGTTTTGGAAGATGGGCCAGTCTCTTAAACCAAGCAGGGACAGAGAGGGAGAGAGGTGTACAAATGTCACCCTGCTCTCTAATGTTAATCTCTTCAAACTGTATGATATAATTGATCAGGGACTAGAACACCTCCAAGGTCACTTCAAACTCTGATATTCTGAATAAATTGAGCAGGGGGTTTAAAAATTTAAAAGTGCACTTTCTCATTACTTTCTTTTTCACTTAACCAGACAGTGTGGCTAGGTACAGCTAGTAATTTAATAAAATTTAAAATTTAAAAGTAACATTTCAAACTTTATAGCTTTTATCTTAAACCCCTAGAATGACCTTGGTTTTCCAGTCAATGAAATACATTATAATTTTGTACTGCAAAATCTAAGACAGCAAAACATCTAAGTAAGAGATTATGTTTTAAAACACAGAGATTTAATATCTAATAAATGAAGAGCAACTCTACATACAGTACGTAGTCCTCGACTTATAACCATTCAGGAAGGACAATTTGAAGTTAAAATAACACAGAAAAAACAATCAATCCTCACATTTAGGAATATCACAGCATCCCCACAATCACATGATCAAAATTCAGGTGATTGGCAATCAGCAAGTATTTATGACAGTTGCAGTGTATGGGGGTCGTGTGATCAACATTTATAACTTTCCCAGCTGGCTTCCGACAAGCAAAGTGGATGAGAAAAGCCAGTGTCTCTTAAACTGCAGTGATTCCCTTAATAAACACTGTCTGCCCCTAACTTAACAACTGCCTTGCTTAGCAACAGAAATTCTGGGTCTAAATGTGGCCCTAAGTCAAGGATTATCTGTAAAATTCCAATTCGGACAATGTTAATGTAAACTTGAACATCATGGTGTTTCAATGTAACATGAATGTTTAATTCAATTTTAATAGTATTATTACCCACCTATTAGTAATAGTAAAGAGACACTACTGCAACTTTGTATATCTATCTTTTAACTTAGTTATCAATGCACTTTACCTACCGTGTCTTTTGCCAACCTGGGCAAATAGGTTCTCTTTTGTTCTTCTGTGCCATATGTTGTAAACATTTTATTGGTGAAAGTATTTTGGAGTTCGCACGCAAGTGATACAGATGGGTCAACTTTGGCTAACTCCTCAACTACCAGAATGGTAGAAAAGAAAGAAGATCCAGTTCCACCATATTCTGCTTTAAGCTCAATACCCATTAACTAAGGGGGGAAAAATAGAAGAAAAGTTTTTGTTACAGATGAGAAAAGTGTAAAAGTTGAGATTTATACCCCAATATAAAAATTCAAATCAAAGCAAGAGCTACCGACATCCAATTGAATTTCTAAGTAATTCCACAATTAGGGATAATTACTTAAGTTTAAATTTAGAAAGTCAATGGAATATTAGGCAGCAGATCTTTAAATCAGTGATACATAAACCACATTGTGAGATCTTTATTCTTACTAAAGAATAAATAAAATGCTTATTGCATACTACTAAATATGTATCTTTTCCAATCTATTTCCACTGAAGCAATTTGCTGAATTGTCTTCCTTTAAGTAGAAGATAAAGAGTAAAATCTACAGTAAAAAATGAATGAAAGCCAGCATTCCCACCCAACATAAATTTGGCAATTATCATAATTCATTTTTATATTATACTACTCTATAACAGACTATATTACCGTAGCTAACAACCAACCAACACATTGTAGGTGCATGGAACTGTATAAAACCTAGTTAAAGTTGTAAAAGAAACTTTTAAATATAAAAAATTATGTACAAACCCCTTGATCAAATAGTCCTTGGAATAAAGACTCATCAAACTTTGCTTCAGCATCCATTTTTTGTACTAATGGATCAACTTGTTCTTGAGCAAATTTTTTTACTAGACAAAAGAAACAAGAAACCAAGCTTTAATCTTCTCTCTATATATAAAAGTGAAATACTACTTGCACATCATCATAAAATCTCCAGAAATATAAAGCCTATAAATTTTAAATTTGCCATGTATGTTCCTCTTGGCTTCTAGGTGCTTACTAAGAAAGGATTTTTCAAAATGACAATCACAGCATTAGTATTTCCTATACTATTATTATTAACATACACTGGTGCTAAGGAGTTCTACTCCCCCTCCCCACCTGAAAAGAAATCTGTTCCAAATGCAAAACACAAGCAGAGGAGAGGAATTTCACTTTTACTCTCACAGCAGCAAGCAGGGGAATAGGATAAGGGAGGCTTCTATGGGGCAATCCTCAGGGAGAGAAGGGGGATAGGATGGGATAGGTTTGTGTGGGGCAAGGCTGAGGGAGAGAAGGGGATAGGATGGGGAGGATTCTGTGAGGCAAGGGAGTGAAGGGGGTTAGAATAAGGAAGGATTCTGTAGAGAAAGCCTGAGGGAAAGGAAGATATGATAAGGGAGGCTTCTGTGAGGCAAGGCTGAGGGAGAGAAGGGAATAGGATAGGGGAAGATTCTGTGGGAAAAGGCTGATGGAGAGAAAGGGATGGGATAGGAGAGGCTTCTGTAAGGCAAGACTAAAGGAGAGAAGGGGAGAGGAGAGGCCGATTGTAACTACTCAGTGATTTTCAAGCTGTGTCGATTTATCAAGACTGATCACATAGTTCCGTAGCGGAGCACGGATATTCAGCTAGTATATTTATATACATATTTAAACAGCAGACTAACTGACTGCCAATACACTGCATAAACCTCCAAGCTGAGGAATACAAGCCACAATATATTGGCTTGTAAAGCAGTGTCTGGTTTAAAGATCATAGCTTGTAAAAACAATGCTACAGGGTGTGTTCCAAAAGTAATGCAATTTTTTTTAAAAAGTAATTTATTGAACAGATTTGTACAAACACTTAAAATTCTTCAAAGTACTATCCTTGGGCCTCTACACATTTTTTCCAGCGACTCTGCCATGACTGGTATACGCCCTGGAAGGCGTCTTCAGGGACCTCTTGTAAGGTCTTCGTCACGGCTGATTGGATCTCTTCTATGGACGAAAAATGGGTTCCTTTCAGGGCTGGGAACAAAAAGAAGTCTGCTGGGGCGATGTCAGAACTATGGGGTGGGGGGGTGGGGCAGTGTTGGCACCTGGTATTTGTCCATGAACTTGCGGACTTGTAGCGTGTTGTGGCCAGGTGAGTTTTTCATCCATAGAAGAGATCCAATCAGTTGTGACAAAGACCTTGCGAGAGGTCCCCGAATACGCCTTCCAGGCCATGTACTGGTCATGGCAGAGTCACTGGAAAAAATGTGTAGAGGCCCAAGGACAGTACTTTGAAGAATTGTAAGTGTTTGTGGAAATCTATTCAATAAAATAGCATACCTTTAGTATAAACAATCCAATGTTATGTACTTTAAATTCGTACAGACTACTATTTGCACAATGCCCAGACAGGAAAAATTATTTCACAAATGAACCCATTTACAAACTATAAATACTGGGTTTGGGGTATTTCTCTATTAGACACTTACACAAACTTTTAAAATCAAGCTTCTATCACTGAAGTTCTACAAAACCTGATCTTGTTATTGTTCTATCAGCACAGCAATAACACAGTTGAATGATTCTAGATGATGTTTAAATCACTAGGGAGGATCCTGCTAAATTTATAGACGATTTTGCTGAAATAATTTGAATCTATTTAATTACATTGGATGCATTACCTGATTCTTTAATCATTAACTCTTCCTCTGTAAATGTCTGAAGTGGAGCGCAAGTTAATCCTTCTTTGATTATATGTGGTAAAGCTTCTGATTTGAAAGATTTACTGAGATACGAATGAGTGTTCCAATGATTCATGCAGAGAGGCATATTCCATCTTGGCTATGGGCAAAAATATTTTAATACAAAGAAAAAATACTTAGGGTTCAGATTAGATTCAGCAAATAATGACATTTCATATTAAATCTGCAGTTCTACTTCGTTCCACATGGCTGTGCTACAGAAATAAACAACACACACATCTATCTATCTATCTATCTATCTATCTATCTATCTATCTATCTATCTATCTATCTACCTATCTATCTATCATCTATCTATCTCTATCCATCCATCCATCCATCTATCTATCTATCTCTAAATCCTTAAAAATATTATATTTATTTGAAAAGGTGCTAAAATATCTCGACTTGATTGTATATTTTCTCTTATGACTTGTACTTCATTCTCAATTCAACTATCTTGCTTAGATCTATTAGAGTTCTTCAGCGAACTAGACAAACACAAGGTTCATTTAATGTGTATATTATAACATGTAAACACATTATTTTAAAAATGAGATTGATAACAAAATCTTGAGCCTTTTTACTCAGAATTAGGGTTGCGTGCAATAGAACATGGTCTTAAGTGCAATACTGTAAGGACTTACCTTTGCAATTCATGAAAAATGGCACACCTGTTACAGAAGGGGCATTGGTCTCACCTTATATGCCTCTTCTCATAGAGTAGACTTAACATCCAAGAATAGTCCATTCAGACCATGTGGACTGAGTCTGTCAAATTGTAGATCTCCGCCTCGGACTCAATTTTTCCCTCTTTGGCGAAGACCAATGAACAGATTCTGTGTGTGTTCTCCCAAGGTTCAACATAAGAAAAAAAATATCACAATTTGACGTTCTGGCACATAGACCAGACAGACTTTAGGTGGGATTGGATGTTAGCTCCACCCTACGAGAAGACTCGTATCAAGTGAGACTAATACCCTTTCTCCATAGTGGGTAGAGCTAACATCAAAGAATGGGACAGAACTGTCTGTCCTTTGGGAGGGCTAAGTCTGGATAACATGTGCAGTCTGTTAATATACTGTACTCTTTGAAGCACGTGGCATCCAAAGGCAGCCTCCACCAAAGCAAAAACATCAACTTTGTTGTAGTGGTGTATAAACAACATAGGTGAGGCCCAAGTGACCGCCCTTCAGACCTCTTCAATGTACACTTGTCTGGTGTATCGCACCATTATCACTTCTTTGCTCATTGAGTCCTCGAAGAGGGGCAGCATATAAATCCAATAAATAAATAAATAAAATCACCTGTCCGGGCTTCAGTAGTGCCTGGAGGTCGTAAGCCTTAGTAATAGTGCTATGCAACCAGTTCCCAAAAGTGGAAGGGGACATTTTCAAGCCCAGAGAATTGGATTGGAAGGAGACAAAGAGAGCCTCCATCCTGCGCAGTTTGGCCATGTGCTTAATATAAATTTTGAGAGCCCGCCAAACATCAAGGGTCTGTCAAAGACATAGGAGGGAGTGGGAAACAATTAGGTAGTACAAGTTCCTGAGCCCTGTGAAACCAAGAATTTATCTTGGGCACAAATGTAGGGTCCAGCCGGAAGACCACTCTGTCAGTAGGGAAAATGCAGAGATCCTGCCAGATCGACAGGGCAGCTCTTAGCCACTTTTGAGCCCAGCGACTCCAAGTGATGTTGAGAGGTCAACTGAGAGAAAAAACTCAAATTACAAATTCCTGAATCCATAGGAAGGTGGAAAAAAATTCTCAAGATAGGAGATGAAAGAGCACACATCCTGTCAAACCTGGACTGAGTCAAACGGGCAAATCAAGGCAGAGGCGGAGATCTGCAATTTGACAGACTCAGTCCTCATTGGCTGAACGGATGGGTGTTATCCTATTCTTGGATGTTAGCTTCACCCACTATGGAGAATATAATATACTGCATGGATCTGACGCTGCCAATGTGGCATATGCTTAAAGCTTGCCTATCATAGAGTTCTTCCTCAGTGTGAAAAGAGCATTGAAGAGAATTTACTCTAATTTCAGGACTGTATCAATGAAATCAAAAGTACTCCTGAATTTTTAATGTTGTGCAGGAGGGTAAATTTCAGCAACTGGATCTGTATGAAAATTAGCATATCAATACAGAAGCTCTGACATTCCTTTCACCTTGTTATACTTCCTGTAGTTTCTCACTGAACAACCCTAACCCTATCTGTACCCTTTATTACATATCACATCAACACATTCTTAATTTTAAAAGGTGACAATGCTTAACACTGTATATCATCTGAACCCTGCAGAACGTAAAAGCTTGTGGACTGTAACCAAACGTGGCCATATCTTAGAATTAACACAGAGTAAGGGAATTAACTGTAAACATGCCCCATCTGGTTCTTCATTTGTTACCCTGCTCAGCCCAATAAACAACAGAGAGCTTCGGTGGTGCAGTGGTTAAAGTACAGTACAGCAAGCTACTTCTGCTGATCACCGGTTGCCAGCAGTTTGGTAGATCGAATCTCAGTAGGCTCAACGTTGACTTAGCCTTCCATCCTCCCAAGGTGGGTAAAATGAGGACCCAGACTGTTGGGGGCAATATGCTTACTCTCTGTGAACTGCTTAGAGAGGGCTGTAAAGCACTGTAGAGCGGTATTTAAGTCTAAATGCTAAATGCTCAATGCTCAGAGTTTCGAATTAATTAATTACAATTACTAAGGGGCGTACATAAGTGCACCAGAGTGCCTACTGTCCTATAGTCTCTCCTATATCTCCTATATCTTCTCTTCTATCCATTATATCTCTTCTATCTCTTGTATCTCTTTTATCTCTTAAATGTTCTGCTATTCTCTTTAGTTATATTTTACTCCTATATTTCTCTTCTATACTCTCTTTGATACATTCTACTCGTATATATCCTCTATTATTATTGTGTATTATTGTGTATTGGACAAAACAAACAAACAAATAAATACAAATCTGTGTTGCAAGCCACAATGTTCGCTTCACACAACAACCCAAGCCAAAATATCTGGCTTAGAATACATCTCAGGATTTGCAAAACTGCCTTCCTAACTTCCCAGCCAAAAGGACAGGGATTCGCCTCGATTAATGTCCTCGGAATTGCAACATCCTTCCTCAATCACCTAGTTATGTAAACATTTGGATGTGCCAGGCACCGAGCGCGACCCCCTTGGACGTGTTAAACTTGCGCTCTGGCACGGAGCCATCCCGGGCGCCTGTTCTTCGTCTCTCGCCCTTACAGGTTTTACAGCGCCTTACTTTCCTGCAGCATCTTAGCAATGCCAAAGTTCCCGCAGCTGCCATCGTTGGTATCTAAAGCAATTCCGCTCCTGGCTTCTCCCAATTCGCCTTCCAGGTTATGTCCCGCCTCTCAGCCACGCAAGGTTAGATAAGCAAAGATTTACATGAGGACCTCAAAGGGGTAAGAAGTGGTGCTATTTTTTATCTCCCACCGGTTCCCGTTGGAAATCCAATATCTGCGGGGCTGGCCACTCATTTCATCCTTTCCAGAGGAAACCTTTGCCATCTGGCCCAACCGACGAATCTTTGCTTCAAAAACGATGCTCAGCGTTAGGCCAACCAAAACGACTGCTTTAAATCCCGCTCTTCTCCCGGAGCCCATCTGGCATTTGAGAGCCGGAAGTTTTTTTGTTTAAAAACCACCACAAACGCTTTGGGAAATCCTTCTTATAAGCCTGTTTCCTTGGCCTGAGCGGGACGCACCGCGTCGAACTCTCGCGGGACTTCGTTAAGGAGAAGCGATAGGTTACGTTTTTTTAAGCTCCGGGAGACACAACAAACATGGAGGCGGCGGCAGCGGCGACGAGAGTTGGGGGCCCGGGTGACCGCAAAGTGCAGCGGCGGTGAGTCACGGAAGGCTGCCTTGTCTTCCGGGGGTCTTTTTCTTCCTTTTTTCTTTCCCTTCTTTCTCGGTCGCCGGTGAATTGAAGAAGGGAGCGGCACAAGCTCGAGTTTTTTGCGGCTGGCCGGAGACGGCAAGTCAAGGGCAAAAGGCTGGCGTGTCCCGGGAGGCGCCTTGGAAAGTCCGCGGGCGAAATGAACGTGCGGGAAGAATTGGGAGCCGTGACTTTTTAAAGCTCTTTTCCCCGGGAAGGAGGGAAAAAAACCCCGGCCAGCTGCGGACGCCTCCATCGCCCCGCTGCGCCGAAGAGGGTCCTCGGCGAGCCTCGTAAAAGCGAGGAAAGCCGAATCCCCCCCCCCTTCGGTTTCAAGGCAGCCTCCCCTCTCTCTGTTGAAGCCCGTCACCCTGGCGACCGAACCCGAACCGCGTTTTCTTGAGGGGTGTGTGTTTTCTTAGAGCAGTGTTTCCCAACCTTGGCAACTTGAAGATATCTGGACTTCAACTCCCAGAATTCCCCAGCCAGCTGGATGGGGATTTATGGGAGTTGAAGTCCAGATATCTTCAAGTTGCCAAGGTTGGGAAACTGCTCTAGAGGGATAGGCAGTGCCCAACTTTGGAAGGGAGAAAACGGCTGCTGCCAGAAGTCAAATCCTGAAGAGCCTCAGACGTCGAGGAGGTGTCGGAAATGGGGTTTCCTGCGCCCCCCCCCCTTCTTCTGTGTCTCTCTGTAGGATCAACAACGATGTTTTTCTTGTTAATAAGGAGTGTGGCTAGTCTGAGGCGGTGAAGTTTGTGAGGAAGTAAAGCCATGAAAGCAAAAGGGTGTGTAAAAATGGCTTGGTCAGTAAAGGAAAGGGAAAGGTTTAAGGAATAAGAAGCAACAGTGGTAAATTCCTATCCCTTCTTATTACTTCTTATTCCTTAAACCTTTTCCTTTCCTTACTGATCAGGCCATTTTTACCATTTTTCTTTCTTCGTTTAGTTATTTGTTATTTATTATTTGGATATCTAGGCCGCCCTTCTCCGTAGAGTCAGGGCGGTTAGTTAGATCTTTACTTCCTCACACACTTAACAGCCTCAGACTACCACACTCTTTATTATCTATCTATCTATCTATCTATCTATCTATCTATCTATCTATCTATCTATCTATCTATCTATCTATCTATCATCTATCTGATTTCTAACACAAATGGATTATTTAGCCCCTGAAAGATTAATTAATTAATTTGTTTACATTTATTTCTCAAGCATAGATAAGGTAATAGATAAAAGTCTAAACATGATTTTGAATACATGAAAAAGAGACAAATAAAAAAAGGACATTAGGACATGGACGGTAGGCACGTTGGTGCACTTATGCACGCCCCTTACAAAATTCTTAGGAATGGGATGAGAGATCCACAGTAGGGAGTTTAAGGTTAAAGTTTTGGGGGTTTGGGGAAGAAACCACAGAGTCAGGTAGTGTATTCCAGGCACTGACCACTCTGTTGTTGAAGTTGTGTTTTCTGCAATTAAGTTTGGTGCGGTATACCTTAACTTTGTCTATTGTTTGCTTATGTATTGTTGTGGCTGAAGCTGAAGTAGTCATTGACAGGTAGGACATTTTAGCAGATAATTTTATCTACTATGCTTAGGTCAGACTGAAGCTGGCAAAGTTCTAAGTTGTCTAAGCCCACAATTTCAAGTCTGGTGGCATAAGGTATTATTGGGGGTAGAGGAATAGAGGACTCTTCTCCTGAAATATATCTGGACTCACTCAATTGTATTAATGCCTGATATGCAGGTTCTAGACAGATGAGCTGTATTCATTGTGTCCACAAATTTGGATGTAGTTAACATGCGGACTGGCTGGTGGTTAAGCAAAAAAGGGAAAGTACAGGCAGTCCTCCTCTTACAACGGCTCATTTGGTACCATTCAAAGTATTACAGCAGCACTGAAAAAAAGTGACTTAAGATAGTTTTGCCACACGTATCACCAGGGGTGGGCAGCAGGCAGGACGGGGTGGAACACAGTTCCACCTGCGGAAATGAAGATGTGTGCGCAGCTCCAGCTGATCGGCGGCTGTAACTTCCTGGATTACTGGTCTCGGCTCAACTCTCCTTTTTTTCTCTGCTGCTGTGTCTGTGCTCCTTGCTTTTTTTCTCTTTACTCCTTCCTGGCCTCAAATGAGCTTCCCTCTCCTGCCTGGCTCCCCTCCAGCCTCACATGGCCACCTTCCATCTGAGGTGCAAGCAGAAGGTGTGGGTGGAAGCAGCGCTAGCAGCATTTATGCTTCTCGCAGCACCAGTTTGCCTAGCTACCCAGCCTGAAGTGGGAGGGTGACCCAGGAAGGAGAGCACCGGAAACGCCAAGCGAATTGTCACCCCAGCAAACGACACTGCTAAAAGTTTGTAAGTCGAGGAGTTAACTGTTCACTTGAATGATGGTGATTGTTCAAGCCACTCCCACCTGGTCACATGGCCGGCAAGCCACCCCTACTCAGTCACATGGCCATTAAGCCACACCCACAAAATAAGCCACACCCACAGTGGTAGTAAAAATTTTGGCTGCTCATTACTGTGTACAACCATTGCAGCATCCACCATAGTCACATGATCAAAATTCAGATGCTTGGCAATTGGTTCACATTTAGGCTGGCTGCAGTGTCCTAGAGTCATGCAACCAGCTTTTGCAACCTTTGGACAAGCAAAGTCAATGGGCATTCCAGATTCGCTTTACAACTATGCTATTAACTTAACAATTGCAACGATTCACTGAACAACTGTGGCAAGAACATTTGTAAAATGAAGCAAACTCACTTAACAAATGTTTCAGTTAGCAACAGAAATTTTGGGCTCGATTGTAGTTGTATCTCAAAGACTGCCTAGCATTCTTAGTGATGAGAATGGAAGAAATAGGTATTGCATTCAATGTTTGTAGCATAAGAGTTCTGTTAAGGTGGAAAAGCAGCCATTTTTTGTGAGGGCCTGAAGAAAGGAAGGCCAGAGACTAAGTAAGTCATAGAGCAGGACTTTAGAGTTCTGGTGAATGAAAAATCTGAGTTCTATTCCAACTGCCTACTTATCCTCCATACGGTCTCTCCAGTGTTTATGTATAGTAATTATATGAAAATGACTAACCATAACTGCACAGAATTGCATAGGCAAAGTAACTAAAAAGTAACAGGATTGCACGTACTGTAATTCATACAGCAGAACTCTCAAGGTACTGATGAAGGTACAGTAGATTCCTCTCCTTCATATCCTTTCAAGTTTGTTGACTATGTAAGAAAGGGAAATAGGTCAAGAGTTACCAAGTAGGGTAAGAGTGGCAGCTATTAGGGCGGTGCAAAGGGGTATTTTGACTACTTCAGTTTTCCTTCAGTCATTAAGATATTTCCATGCTCTTCAGCGTTTTCTCAGTTTATCTGAGCGTGCATCAAAAATATTTCCAGAAAATTGCCACTTAAGTGAAAGAAACAGCCAAATGATTTATGAAACTTTAATACGGTACCCTCTATTGAATGAACATTATAAGGAAGATTATAATGATTACCATAATCATTATAATTTTCTGCCTCTGCTTTAAGTGCCACTTCAGCCTACAAATCAAAAATTAAACTGTTCCATGGAACCAGAGATGTAGAAACAGTTCCTAGCTGGATCTCTGGTTTTTTATTTGAAACAAAGATGATATTTATTTATGTGAATAAAGTAAAATGTATGGTGTTTCTTTTGCAGATTTTTTTTCATGTGTTTCTTCTCCAGTTGAGTTTTGATAATTTACCAAAAAGAAATTAGCAACAAGGAGACATATAGATTTATATGGACAAGATTAGACAAATCTCAAATTAAAGAGATTGTGAGCATTAAACTATTATATCTGTCCTATGCAGATAAGAGTAAATTCAATTACAGAAACATCAGAGTTTTAAAAAGAATCGGATTCAGTGTACAACCTAGGTTTGTTTTTGTATACAGTATAGTATTTTTGAATTTTGGCTGAAAGAATTTTCCCACTGATAAACTAGGGATAAAAATATCTCCCTCCCCCCCATGGAAAATTAATGTAAGCATAATTTATGTTGATATTGTAGATTTTATGCTTTATAGTGAGAGTGTTAATACTGGAGAATACTAGACTTAAACTTTACTACTACAGTGGTACCTCGAGATACAAGTTTAATTCGTTCCGGACCTGGGCTCTTAAGTCGAGCAGCTCTTATCTCGAACGACTTTTCCCCATAGGAATTAATGTAAATAATTTTAATTGGTTCCAGCCCTCAAAAAACTCACAAAGTTAGTCTAAATTATGCAGAAAGACAAGTTTTTAATGAAGAAATGTACATGTACATATAAATGAATAATGAAGTTTCTTTCACTTAACTTGTAAACTTTCTTAAACTTAAATTTACATATGTTCAACTTCTCTGCCACCCAATCCTGTAGGACAGAGGTCCCCAACCCTTTTTGCACCAGGGACCGGCTTTAAGCGATCAAGAGAGGAATGGGTGAATGAATGGACGGAGGGTGGGAAGGAAGGAAGGAAAGAGGGAAGGGACAGGAACAGAGGAAGGAAGCAAGGAAACTTATGAAAGGGGAGAGTAAGAGAGGAATGAGTGAAGGGAGGGAGGGAGGGAAGAAGGTGGGAAGGAGAAAGAAAAGAAGAAATAGAGGAAGGGAAGGTAAAAGAGAGAAAGAAAAAGAGCTAACTTCCGCGTTCAGCTTCAGGAGACAGCTGCGAAGCCGCGCGCGTGTTTTAAAAGGTTGCAGCCGGCCTGGGGGGCTCAGGGGGGTGCTGGCAAGCCCCCCAGGCCGGCTGCAAGCACCCCCCGAGCCCCCCAGGCCGGCTGCAACCTTTTAAAACACGCGCGCCGCTTCGCAGCTGTCTCCTGAAGCCGAACGCGGAAGTTAGCATTCGGCTTCAGGAAACAGCTCCTTGGCGCTCGTATCTCGAATTTGGGCTTGTAAGTAGAACAAAAATATATCTCCCCTCCCAGCTCTTATCTCGAGTTGCTCGTAAGTAGAGCAGCTCTTATGTCGGGGTTCCACTGTACAGACATAATATGTAACTTAATAGCAACTCTATTGAAATATGTTATTCTGCCATATTATTTAAATACAAATTACATAAATATACACATGTTTTAGAACATGGACATGCACACAAAAGTAAAATGCTATAATTATAGACCAGTGGTTTCCCTAGTGCCACAGGTGGCACACAGAAACATATCTGCTGGCATGCAAGCCATTGCCCTAGCTCAGTTCCAACGTGCATGTGTGTGCCGACCAGCTGATTTTGGGTTCACACAGAGGCTGTAGGAGGGTGTTTTTGGCTTCCAGAGAGCCTCCAGGGGGATGGGGAAAGGCATTTTTATCCTCCCCCAGGTCCAGGGAAGTCTTTGGAGCCTGGGGAGGGTGAAAGCCACCAGAAGTTGGGAAACAGATTGTTTTCGGATTCCAGAGGGCCTGGCGGGGCAGGAGAAGCTGTTTTCCCCCTCCCCAGGCATTGAATTATGCATGTGGGCAGTCACGCATGTGCGATAGCGCACGCACACTCTCTTTCGGCACTTGAGGGGAAAAAGGTTCGCCATCACTACTATAGACCAAATAAATTAAAAACATGAGCTTGGAAAAAAATAAAACTAGTTTACATCAGTATCATTTACTTCTCCCAACACTTCTATCCTCGCTTCCATCATGTCCATTAGCATTCCATATATTGCTTTTTATTCTTTAAAGTCACTGTCCTGTCTTCCATTCAACCATGATTTTCTTGGTCTTCTCCTTTCTCATAGCTGTTCTGTTTTCTTTCATACATTTGATATGCAATTTATTCATTCAATGAATATGACTTAAACCACCTCTATTTTTCTTTTAGTGGCTTATAACCGTAGGTTTCCTGGTGGTCTCCCATCTAAGGTTTTTTTTTCCTTTTGAGCAACCAAAATCATTAGAGTGGTTGTTTTAAAAATTGTTAGTGAATATTGTGACATAACCATCCTAGGTCTTCTAGGTAATTTCATGTAAACAGTAATATTCAGTTCTTAAGGTTTTTGTGCATAACTCCTTGTTGGATCACTAAATTTATGATTTACTTCATTTAGTTTTAGATTTAGATTTATAATATTATACAGGTGAGTTTTTGTGGGGGTGTGAATAAAACATGATAAAGTAGAATTACCTGTTCTAGGGTAGGGACAGGACCAATGTTCCCTCTAATTTTTTTTCTCTGTGGGCGGAAAAGTATAATGTCTAAGCGGCACATTTTCATGCCTGGGTGTGGATCACCCAGTCGTTAAGCGAATCTGGCTTCCCCCCCCCCCATTGTCTGCTTGTAAGACGGTTGCAAAAGGGGGTCACATGACCTCAAGACACAGCAACGGTCAGAAATATGAAAAGGTGCCAAGCTTTGGTCATGCGATCATGGGGCTGCTGCGAAGGTTGTAAGTGTGAAAGGGGGGGAATAAGTCACTTTTTTCAAGGAAATTGAAACTTTGAACAGTCAGTAAATGAACCGTTGTAAGTCGAGGATAACCTGCCTTCTCCCCTAGATGTTTTCTGTGGAGCTTCAAAATGGACTCCTCATCTGCTTCTAAAAGAGTGCACTGGTCAGACAGATAATCCTCAATTTCTGTTCTGATCCCAATGGAGGCCAACATTTCTATCTCCTGAGTAAGACGATTATTAAGTGAGCTCTGCCTCACTTTGCCACCTTTCTTGCCACAGTTGTTAAGTGAATCCCTGCAGTTGCTTGTCAGAAGATCCCAAAAGATATTCACATAACCCTGGGACATTGCCACCATCATAACTACGTTGTCAATGTCCAAAGTTTGATCCAATAACTCCTTTATTTTTTTTAACAAAGTCCTTCCTTCCTTGAAGAAAGAATAGAAAGAATAAAATGGAAACGGGGATTAAAAGGGGATATAAAAAATAAAAGGGTTTGGTTCAAAGTTCTGCTCAGATTAAAGAAATTGGAGTTTGAAAAGGGTTGATTAAGCTTGGGGTATTGTTTGCTCTTTTTTAACTTTAATTATTTTTCCTATTTAGATATATGAATTTAGGAATTGCTGATCTGTTTTAACAAAGTTAGAAGTATTGATTATAATAAAATATGTAGTAGGTGATACTGATTTGGATTAATGCATAAATGGAATTGAATTTAAAATTGTTGGGGAGATTAATGATGTTAATGATTTTTAATTGATTGAAAATAGAGAATATTTAGATTTTTTCCCCTTTTTTTCTTTTCTCAAATTGACTGAAATTTAAGATTAATGATTAAGTAAGAAATGTAGGTAAGTGGCTAAATGTTAGATGGGCTGAAATAATTTTTAAATTTGGGATTAGGTAAATGTACTATTTAGAGGGGGGGAAGGTTTATATGTTTATCTTTTGTTTTTAATTTTCTTTTGTTAACATCTGATTGGCTATTCAAGGTTTTCTTAGCTTATAGAAAAATGTATAAAGAAAGAAGGAAACACTTTGGTATAATGGTTAATAACTTAGAATATAATTGGTGTTGTACTTTTTGAAGGAACATTATGGAGGGAATTTAATTAAAAGAAAATGTATGTAACTGGATGACAAAATTAGAAAAAAACTTTTGCAACTTTTTGGATGATTGATATTAGTTACTAACAAATAACAAAATACTGCATTTTATTCAAAGAGAATTAAACGGTACACTGTACTGTTTGAATGTATTTTGAGAGAAAAATTTAAAAAAATTACACCCCCCAAAAAAGTCCTTCCTCTGTCCCTCCATTCATTTCATTCTTTCTCCTCCATTCCTTCCTTGTTCTCTTCATTTCTCCTTCCTTCCTTCCCTTTTTCCTTTCTTGTTCCCTCCATTTATCCTTCCTTCTCTCTTTCCCTTCCTCTCCACTTCTCTTTCCCTCCCTCTTTATCCCTTTTCTTTCTTTCTCTCCACTTCTCTGTCTCTTTTCCACCTCTCTCATTCTTTCCCTCCAGGTCTCTCTCATTTCTATGTACTTCTCCCTTCCCCCCCTTATTTGTTTCTCCTCCCTTCATTTCTCTCACCTTCATTTCTGTTTTTTTCTCGCTTTCCTTTTTATTTCTCTTGTCATAATCCAGAAGCTGGGGCTGCAGAACCCGGAGGGAGGCACAGGAAGAGGCAGGCTCTCTTCTGGTGCGGGGTGCAGCTGCGGTAGCAGCGACAGAGCCTGGCAGGCAAAGGAGGAGTAGGAGTAAGAAAGGCGACTTCACAGAGGGGAGCCAAGGAGGAGCGATCTGCACTTTCATAAACTTTCCCTGCTGGATGGTCAATCGCCATCCAGCAGGGAAAGATTGACCATCCAGCAGGGAAACTTACAAAAGCGTGGATTGCTCCTCCTTGGCTCCCCTCTGTGAGGTCGCCTTTCTTCCTCCTCCTCCTCCTCCTCCCTTCTGCTGGATGGGACTTTAGGTTTAAGTCAGGAATGCAATATACTTTTATCAGTTCTTGGTGTTTATCGGCTACATCCTGCAAATTGTATGAAATTATTGAAGCCTAAATACCATAATTATTATTTGGGGACATTCATATGATTTTCCATGTGTGAGTTCAGATGTAGTTGCCCTTATCAGATGAGCTATTTCAATTATTTCATTTTTTCTGATAGCTATCTTCTATAACTACTAGCTTTTAATATTAAAAAAATCATAAGACAGTAGTATGACTGAACAAGAATACAGTCAAAGGGTAATCAGGAAGATTCAGAATGCGATCTTATTGTGCGGTGAATCTATTTCATGCTAAAACAAAATGGAGAATAAGGGAACTGTCACCAATATGAAATCCCTTGGAAAAGAATGAATAAAATATAAAAATAAAATTAACTGTTGTGAAAAATAATGACTTTTTTTGAGACTTTAAGGTATTGCAATATCAGTTTTGTAATTAGCATTAGACCTAATGATAATCCTCTGAAATTTAAATGTTTGAAAAAAATATTAACAACATCAGTCAAATGCCTGCCCATAGTTTGAAAATCAGAATATTACTAGTTCCCTGCTTTTTTCTTTAGCTAGATCACTCTTGCTAACTTTTGACACAATTGTCTAGTGGAATTGAGGAAGGAATCTTTCTAGAGAAACATTGCTATTTTCTGTATCACTGTTGAGAAGGTATGAGAGATATGAGATATACAGCATTGGAATGAATGAATTATATGTTTCCACCAGAGTAGTTATGGAAACTTTTCTTTTTCTGAGACTACACTAGCATTTCCTAAGTTATATAAAAAAACGTGACTAGTTAAAAAATAAGTTATCGTTCTGTTAAAGTGCATAAGCAAATGTCACTTTTAATTAAAACATATATCCTGGCTTAATTGTCTTGCAGACTGATTGTAGAGGCTTTAATGAGAAAAATGTATTTCCAAGTATGATGGAACATAAATCTCAGAAGTGGATTTTTGCCTCTGTCAGTGATTTGAAGCTGATTTGGAAGAAAGTAATTAAGGTAATTTATACAACTCAAATAGGTTTTTTTATTTTTGTTTTATTCTTACAAGACAATTGGTAATACTATAGGTATATTATTAATATTTTAATGTTTAGATAATGTAGAAACTTTAAAGAAATAAAAATAGAAAAGGTTTATATCAGTATTAACTATGATTTTGAAGTGTTGATGTTAATAAGCATAAGATTGTTTAAATTTTAGCATTAATAAGCAACTGAAAAAATCACATAAAAGCATTTGATGTACAATAAAGCTGTTTCTGTCTTAAGCTGAATAATTAATAAAAGAATTCTACTGTATTTTTAACTTATTTTTTGTGTATGATGAGAAAAAGAAAACAAAGCAAAATAAACAATGGCAACAAAAAGGTTTTAAGTAGTTTTTAAGGACCTTCAAATTTCCTTATAGTGTCATTGGGTATGAATTATGGGAGTACTACTACTAATAATATAATAATTGTACAACAAATACAATATTACAATAAGCTAGAAAAAAAGATTTAAGAGATGGGAATTTTGACCATTAGTAGAGGAAAGTGGTTAAAAGGTAGAGACTAATTGTATGGGATTTTCTCTCTGAATTTCTTAAGACTATCCGTTTATTACAATTTTAAATTTTTAGGGTTTTTTTGTTTTTTGCTGTTCTTTGAACTTGTTATTAACCCAAAGTAATTGTTAACAAATCTTAGTATTAGGGTGATTTCCTATTGACTCTACCTGGAAGTAGAAAAAAAAACCGTATATACCCAAGTATAAGCTGAGTTTTTCAGCAGAAAAAATGTGCTGAAAAATCCAACCTCAGCTTATACTCGAGTCACTGATGATGGTGATGATGACTGCGAACTCAGTGATGATGACAATGTCTAAGCTGATAACTTCACAGCAGCTAATGCTGAAGCTCTGTTTGGACATACAGATGATGATGAGGAATCCAGTTACTGAAGGATTTTAACTCTTAGGTTTTAGCTTGGTTGCTGATTGAGCTACTTTTTTTACTTTTTAAGTTATTGTTAATACCAGATTGTTTTTGTTTACCCTCTTTTAAACTTACAGAGCTAGTTTACTGGTTTTCTTTGAAATAAATATTCTAAAACATTTAATCTTACTGATGCTTCAATTAATGTAATTTTATTGGTTTCCCTTTTTTTAAGTTACCAGTAGCCACTGCATTTTCCACCCTAGGCTTATACTTGAGTCAATAAGATTTCCCAGTTTTTGTGGCAAAAGTAGGTGCCATGGCTTATAATGGGATCGGCTTATACTCAAGTATATACAGTAATTACAATTCACTTATTATAAGATACAGTTATAGCTACTGCCTTTGCAGACTTACCTGGCAGACAGATCAGAAGCACAGCGCTTCAGGCAGGCAAGCTGCAGACCAGAGATTGGGCAGAGCAAACAAGCGGTGACCAAGGGACTAGTTTGAAGGCATGGCCAGCCAGTAGTCACTACCGGTTTGGCCTCCCAGGCCACATATCAGCTACCGGTTCACCCGAACTGGTAGCATTTCACCCCTTATTCCTGGGTTCTGTTGCTTGTTAAAAACTCTAATCATAAGCCAAATGTTTGTATATGTGATTCCCTATTGAGTCCAGCATCATAGTTGATAAATGTTATAATATGTAGAATGTTCACTACAAAATACTCCAGATTTTTTGTTCTCTACATAAACCAACTGTACTAAAACATACAGCATGATATTTTGTAAATATTTTAAGTTTACAAATTTTTAACAGTCTTGTAAATGCTTTGTGGATTCAAATGTGTTATATAATATTAAGAACTTTAGACATATCTCAGGTTACCGCTGCTGAAAGCTTAGCAGAATTAAGTAAAACATTTTATGGATCCTGAACAAACATATTATCAGTGTCCTGAAATTTTAGTTGAAGAAAGGAGCAGAATTCTGAGGAGAAATGGCCAGTCTTTATTCAGTTATCATTGGGTGATTGTTTTACAGGAAAGATCCTGAATAATAGAAAGGCAGAAATCTTTATACATTTTGGGGTAGACAAGCAGAAAATCTCAAAGAGCTGATTTATGGGCACATTTTGAGCAAAAAAGATAGATATTTAAACAAAGGAAAGTGTATTTGTAAAGCAAAACTGCTAAGAATTCCATTGTTGAGAAGATGGGTTGTCTGTAATCTCTCACTGTTTCCTATTTTAGGTGAGGAATTTTCATTGTTTTTGTGATAGGATTAAAAGGTAATTTTTCTGAAAACATAGCTATATTTAAGTTATGCCTTAGCCTGAGGCTGGTCTGGTTTACATATGCAAGCTAGAGAGGTAAGCAGGGACAGCAGAGGAAATGAATAGTTCGCAACTGGAGATGAAGGGAGATAAGGAGTCAAAAAGACAAAAAAGGGAGAGGAGTTTGGAGAAGAATTTGTAGCTTTGTTTTATTATATTCCTTCACAATTAGTATATGATTTGGAATGTTTCATTTTGTTTCTTTATATTGGGATTAAATCAATTGTAGTTGATTGTAGGCATGATTCTGTGAAAAGGCAGCTTAAAGATTAGACTGGGGCAGTCTTGCAGGTAATTGTGGGTTGACTGCTGAGGCAGAACCAGGTTGATCTATTGAAAAGCTGAGGAAGAAGCAAATCTGAAGGAATATGCTTATAAAAGGGATCAACTGAAGAGGAGATTGAAAGAGCATAATGTGAGATGATATAGAATCATGACATGTTGAATTTTTGCAGTTCCAGGTTGGTTTTAAGTTGTAGAAGTTTCATTGCCCTACTAGGTAACAGCAGCGCTGGAATTTTGGATAAACAAGATTCATTGATTGGCTGAGGTTAAATATCTTTCTATCTTGCCTTTTTGCATGTACTAAGATAGAATGTGGTGGGTGGATGTTGTTTATAAGTGTTGTCATGTTGTTGGTAAATTATTTATTTAACTGATAAGGTATTCTATCTTACTTATATGTTGCTTGTTTCCAGTATTATAACTGTATGAAGTGTTAGCCTGTTGGGAGGATGGCATTCTTTTTTGTTTGCAGTTGTTGAATTGTCATTATATTTGTGATAAGGAGATGACTCTAGTTTGTAAGTGGTTACTCACTGCTGTGTGATGGGAAGGAATGTTGTTGGCTATTGAGTTGGCCTACTAGTACCTGGACCTTGATTATATCTTTTGACAGGTACAGAATTAAGAGTTTCATCATCTAGGCTGGGTTGGAGTGACATATTTCTAAAACTTTTCTTGCATTTTTCAATCCATCTTGTAACAGTTCTACTGTTTCTAAGAAGTTATCCTACAGGAGTATGCTTAATAAAGTCATACCTTTTGACAGCTAGTTGGCATTTGTGGACATGTTTAGCTACCTTTTACTTCTAATGTTTACATATATTTTATACTATAAAATAAACATTTATTTTATAAGTTATTAGATAACTTCTGTTTCATTTGATACAGTGTTTTTCCGTTTGCTTAGTATGCTTTGTGGATATTTCATTGCAGTGATTGGACTGATCTAGTAATGGTCTATAAGGTTCCTTAAGGAATAGTTACTTTTCTGTGGATAATTGGGTTGATTTGTACATTTGTACAAATATCCATTAAATTGAAAATTATGGTGTACAGTGTTCCCTCACTTTTCGCGGGGGTTGCGTTTCGAGACCACCCACGAAAGTCGAATTTCCGCAAAGTAGAGATGCAGAAGTAAATACACTATTTTTGGCTATGGACAGTATCACAAGCCTTCCCTTAACACTTTAAACCCCTAAATTGCAATTTCCTATTCCCTTAGCAACCATTTAGATCAGTGATGGGCAACCTTTTGAGCTTGGTGTGTCAAAATTCGCCAAAAAACTGAGCATAACTCAGGTGGTGTGTCACCTTGAGAAAAAAACTGGGCGGCATAGAAGTATATATATATAGGTAGGTAGGTAGGTAGGTAGATATATAGGTAGGTAGGTAGGTAGATAGACAGATAAACAAACAAAAAATAAATATAAATATAAATAAATAATAAATCCCTTCTTTTTTATTAAAAGAAATTAATAATAAAACAAAACCAAACTCTATTACTATTAAAACTAAAACAACCAGCAAATTCAAAAACATAACTATTAATAAAAACAGGTGAGGGTTGGGGTTTTTCTTTCTCTGTTATTATTTAAGTGCTTTTACCATATGCTTTAAATCAGTGATTTTCAACCTTTTTTGAGCCGCGGCACATTTTTTACATTTACAAAATCCTGGGGCACACCACCAACCAAAATGACACAAATCTAATAAATAAATACATACATACATACATACATACATACATACATACATACATACATACATACATACATAAATAACCCCCTCATATATACAATCCCATGTAATATCCCCTTATAAATACAGTCAATCATCAATCATCCCTCCTGAAATTTATACCACTGTCTCATTTCTGGGTACTTCTCCTGTCTTTCCCCCTTTTCTCTCTCATGTTTCTCATTTCTCTCTCTTCCTCCCTTTTCCCCTCATTCCTTCTCCCTCTCACTTCTCCTCTTTTTCCATCCCTGTCTCTCTCCCCCCCTTATGTGTGTGTGTGTATACACTCGAACCATTTCCAAAACCAGTTGAGGGCTGGTTTTTTTTTTATCTTTTATTCTTTTCAAAAACAGGTGTGGGCTGGGGGCGGGGGTTCTTATTATTTGGATGCTTTTTACCATATGCTTCAAGAATCACCTCTCTCTTTTGTTTCTCTCTCCTCTCATTCTCTGCCTCAATCATTTTCTCATTTCTCCTTTTTTCTCCCCTTTCTGTTCTCATTTCTCTCGCTCTCCTTTCCTCTCCCTATCTGTCTTGCTTTCTCTCTCTCTTGCTATCTTTTTTTCTCTCTTGCTTTCCTTCTCTCTCTCTCTCTCGTTCTCTCTTATTTTCTTTCTCTCTCTCTCTTGTTCTTTCTCTCTCATGCTTTCTCTCTCTTGTTCTTTCTCTCTCTCTGTTCCTCTCTCTCGTTCTCTCTCTTATTTTCTCTCACTCTTTCTCTCATGCTTTCTCTTGTTCTTTTAAAAATTTTTAAAAAGTGTGGGCACACGCTACTACGCATACGTGAGTTCTGACATCCATAATTCGCTACCCCTCCTCTCTCTCTTTCTCTCTCCTCCTTCCTCTCTCATCTCTCTTTCCTTTCTCTCAT
The DNA here is from genome assembly GCF_031021105.1 of Erythrolamprus reginae. Taxonomy (NCBI): domain Eukaryota; kingdom Metazoa; phylum Chordata; class Lepidosauria; order Squamata; family Dipsadidae; genus Erythrolamprus; species Erythrolamprus reginae. The sequence goes on from NC_091954.1 coordinate 49,713,852, forward strand.
TCCCTATTTCTATCTATCCTTTCTATCTCTCACTCTTTCCTTCTCTCCCTCCCTTTCTCTCTCTTTCCTTTCTCTCATTCCCTTTCTCTCTATCCTTTCTATCTCTCACTCTTTCCTTCTCTCCCTCCCTTTCTCTCTTTCCTTTCTCTCATTCCCTCTGTCTCCTGGGGCTGACTGCGCCTGCCCTGCACCCCCAACCGCGGAGGGAAAGGATTTGCCTTTCGGCACCGCCAACCCCCCCCCCTCCACCAGCAGCAAAAGCCTGAACGACGGAGCCGAAAGGAAAACGGTGCATCCCTCCAGAAGCAGCAAAAGCCTAAGCGGCGGGGTGCGCCGTTTGCCTTTGGCACCTTCCCCTCCACCAGCAGCAAAAGCCTGAACGACAAAGCCGAAAGGCAAACGGCGCACCCCGCCGCTTAGGGCGGCTTTTGCTGCTTCTGGAGGGGTGGGCGCCGATGCAGCAAAAGCCTAAGCGGCGGGGTGCACCGTTTGCCTTTCGGCACCGCCAACCCCCCCTCCACCAGCAGCAAAAGCCTGAACGACGGAGCCGAAAGGCAAACGGCGCGCCCCGCCGCTTAGGCTTTTGCTGCTTCTGGGGGTGTGCACCATTTGCCTTTCGGCTCCGACGTTCAGGCTTTTGCTGCTCTTGGAGGGGGGGGTTGGCGGTGCCGATGCCAGATGCTTTCCCTCCGCGGTGGGGGGTGCAAATGGCGCGACGTCTACGCAGGGGTTTTTTTTCAGACTCTCTTTTTTGCGAGTCCGGCATGATTTTTTTAAATTACAAATTAATAATAACCCCTCATCCTTCCCCTCTTCCCCTCCCTCTTTTTCTCCCTCTCTCCCTTTATATTTAACCCTTCCTTCCTCTCTTCCTCTCTCCCTCTCTCCCTCTCTTTCACTTTTCTCTTTGGTGAACCCCCCAAACTGTTCAGACTCAAGAAAAAGCTTATCAAGGGGGGGGGGGTTTGTGAAAATCTAGTTATGAGCCGCCAAAAGAGGAAGCAAATGGTGCGATATCCACGCAGGGTTTTTTTTTCACTCTCTTTTTTGTGAGCCCGGCATGATTTTTTTTAATTACAAATTAATAACCCGGTAAGGGTTTACCTGTAACAGCTACAAGAGAAACGGCAATTAAGTTATTCAGCCCTCCCCGATGCGATCGACCCAAGGTGAGGAGACACCATGCGCTGCTCGTGGAGGGAAAGAAGCGAAGGAGGGGAGGGGAGGTTGGAGTAGATTTCCTGGCGGAGCGATATGGGATGAGCAGTTTAATGTAAGCAAAGTAGGACCCCGGGTAAATAGCCCTGGGAGTGAAATTAAAATTGCAACCGGTGCAATTTTTAAAAAAATTGGTGCAAAACAAAATTAAGGGGAGAGGAAAAATAATAATAATAATTGCAGTTGCTGTACTTGCAGTCGGTGGGAAATTGGAAAGCGGGGAGATTTGCATCTTCACCACTCTAAGCTCCCTGTTTCTCTGGCGGCCGCGTGTCACCTAAAATGGCTCCGCGTGTCAGTGCTGACACGCGTGTCATAGGTTCGCCATCACTGATTTAGATTATTACTCACCATGTTTCTTTATTAAAGTTTATTAAAAAAAATATTTATTAAAGGTGGACGAAAATTTGGTGATGATATATGACGTCATTGGGCAGGAAAAACCGTGGTATAGGGGGAAAAACCGCAAAGTATTTTTTAATTAATATTTTTGAAAAACCGTGGTATAGACTTTTCACGAAGTTCGAACCTGCGAAAATCGAGGGAACACTGTAGTTTATTTTTGCTTTCTATAATTTAGATGTGATACAGAGCATTATGGTTGATGAACTACCTTTGTAGGAAATAATAGTTATTCTAATTTGCTAATATATTCTTGCTGATTTCTTTTTTCTGTTAGGAAAAGTGGGACAGCTCTGCTTCATATCTCATAAGAAATATTGTAAGATTTGAAGAATTCACAATGTTTTCAACATAACAAATTCAGGTATGATATTTCTAATAGAAAAATTGTCATTTTAGAGATCCTGCCTTTAAAAGCACATGCAACCCTTTTAATTGTTACTCACACCTTGGGTCTCTTTTCTCATAGCACAGAGGTGGGCAATATTCAGCCCTTCCAGTTCACCACCAGGGGAGAGCCAGTCTTGTTTTAAAGAACCATGTTAATGAAAAATGCATATTTTGCAATTGCAATGATTATTTTTAAGTGGTCAAGGAATGTTTAATAATTTTATAATATCTCTTACATAATCATAAAGCACATGATACCTCATTCGTTGCAAAATGCTTTGTGTGGAAGAAATAGTGGTAATGGTTTTATAAAGTTCTAATGTAAACAGCATCAGGTAGTGGTAAATCACTGGTTTATGTACATTAAGCCAAGATGGGATTACTTTTTATTATGACTTAGGCTGTAGTTAAACTATTTTCGTTTCCAGTAAATCACTACTACAAAACTGGCTTTTATGCTCTGCAAACCTAGCTAGTTTCTGTTGGGTTAGACAGTTTATTTGGTCTTGTTTGGAATGTCGAGAGCAAGATGTGTTCCCACCAAGTAGCAACCAGTGGAACTTGCTTATTTGCGAAATGATTGTCATCATGACTGGCCCAGTTAGAAGCAGTCTATTTACCATGGTATGGTTGCACTGCAGCTTTAGTCCTGTAGTATCTTTACTAGCCTACTTTACCCATATCTTTTTAATTGGTTAGATGTACATATATATAAACAAATTGACAGAGTAACAGACTTGGAAGGAAGTTGTAGATCTTCTACTCCTTAAGCAGGAAACCCCATTTCAGACAAAGGGATGTCAAATATCTTGTTAAAAACTTTCATTGTTGGAGCACCTACAACTTCTGGTGGCAAGTCGTTCCATTGATTAATTGTTCCGTAAGGAAATTTCTTAGTTCTAGGTTGGTTCTTGCCTTGATTAGTTTTCATACATGACTGTAACTTGTTGCTTGTATCCTAACATTTTTATTAATTGTTTAATAAATATTATTGTTTCTTCATTGCTTATTTGACCCCTATGACAATCATTAAATGTTTGTACCTCATGATTCTTGACAAATCTATATTTTTTTATGTACACTGAGAGCATATGCACCAAGACAAATTCCTTGTGTGTCCAATCACACTTGGCCAATAAAGAATTATATTCTCTATTCTATTCCTGTCCTTCTTTTAGGTGCTTTGGAGAATAGCTTGACTCACCCCCTCCCCTTTTTTTGGAGGGGGGCAGACTTTTAGATATTGGAACATTGCTATCACGTCACCCCTAGTCTTTCTTTTCATTAAACTAATTACATCGAAACATAGAAGTCTGACGGCAGAAAAAGACCTCCTGGTCCATCTAGTCTGCCCTTATACTATTTTCTGTATTTTATCTTAGGATGGATATATGTTTATCCCAGGCATGTTTAAATTCAGTTACTGTGGATTTATCTACCACGTCTGCTGGAAGTTTGTTCCAAGGATCTACTACTCTTTCAGTAAAATAATATTTTCTCATGTTGCTTTTGATCTTTCCCCCAACTAACTTCAGATTGTGTCCCCTTGTTCTTGTGTTCACTTTCCTATTAAAAACACTTCCCTCCTGGACCTTATTTAACCCTTTAATATATTTAAATGTTTCGATCATGTCCCCCCTTTTCCTTCTGTCCTCCAGACTATACAGATTGAGTTCATGAAGTCTTTCCTGATACGTTTTATGCTTAAGACCTTCCACCATTCTTGTAGCCCGTCTTTGGACCCGTTCAATTTTGTCAATATCTTTTTGTAGGTGAGGTCTCCAGAACTGAACACAGTATTCCAAATGTGGTCTCACCAGCATTCTATATAGCGGGATCATAATCTCCCTCTTCTTGCTTGTTATACCTCTAGCTATGCAGCCAAGCATCCTACTTGCTTTCCCTACCGCCTGACTGCACTGTTCACCCATTTTGAGACTGTCAGAAATCACTACCCCTAAATCCTTTTCTTCTGAAGTATTTGCTAACACAGAACTGCCAATACAATACTCAGATTGAGGATTCCTTTTCCCCAAGTGCATTATTTTACATTTGGAAACATTAAACTGCAGTTTCCATTGCTTTGACCATTTATCTAGTAAAGCTAAATCATTTACCATATTACAGACGCCTCCAGGAATATCAACCCTATTGCACACTTTAGAGTCATCGGCAAATAGGCAAACCTTCCCTACCAAACCTTCCCCTATGTCACTCACAAACATATTAAAAAGAATAGGACCCAGAACAAACCCTTGTGGCACACTACTTGTAACCTGACTCTGCTCAGAATACTCGTCGTTAACAATAACTCTCTGATGTCTACGCTTCAGCCAGCTGCAAATCCATTGAACTATCCAGGGATTAAGTCCAATCTTCACTAATTTATCTATCAGCTCTTTATGTGGAACCGTATCAAAGGCTTTGCTGAAGTCCAGATAGGCAATATCCACAGCACCACCTTGATCCAACACCTTTGTGACATAGTCAAAGAAATCAATGAGATTAGTCTGACATGATTTGCCTTCAGTAAAGCCATGCTGATTTGGGTCCAATAAGTTATTGTTTTTTAGGTGCTGATTTATCCTCTTTTTGAGTAGAGTCTCCATCATTACTAAGAGTGCCCCCATTTGTTTAATTTACTAAGAATGTCTGTATATAAACCAGAAGGATTATGGAGAATAAAAATAGTGCTAGATATTGGCATTCTCTGTTTCAACATGTTAGCTCTTCATTTCGTTGTTTTCCTTTTTCAAATTATTTTTTTCTTAAAAAGCAACAAGAAAGATATATATGCACACGTGGCACTTATGCTTATCTTATCACCTTCCTATTATGTGAGTTAGAATGATACTTTTGCAATAAATGACTGTACTAAATCCTGAAGTAACTTTGGTATAAACTATAACGTGATGTCGTTTTAGGTTTGCAACATCGTGAATTTGTAGTGTGACTATGGGAGAAAAGAAACCAGAACCTTTGGATTTTGTAAAAGATTTTCAGGAATACCTAACTCAACAAACTCACCATGTGAATATGATTTCAGGCTCTGTTAGTGGGGACAAAGATGCAGAGACACTTCAAGGAGGTAGGCTAACGTGGTGCAGCTGAGCTTTCATACACCTGTATAAATGAAAAGAGGCTCAATGTTTAAGAACTATTCATTTTTCCTTTAACCTGTACAATGTTTCTCAATAAGAAGCTTGATGTGCCTTTCTGTTGTTAATTGCAGCAGGGACTGAAGGTGATCAAAATGGATTAGATCATCCTTCAGTAGAAGTTCCACTGGATGAAAACTCAGGAGTGTTGGTAGATGGTTTTGAAAGAACTTTTGATGGGAAATTAAAATGCCGATATTGTAACTATGCCAGCAAAGGAACAGCACGACTCATAGAGCATATCAGAATCCACACAGGTATCATCGTATCTGCCTATTTTATATTTTTGTAGTGGTGGTACACACTTTAATACATTGCATGTGACCTATGTGTTTTTTCTTTTATATTTTCAAACAAATGCTTAAATTTTAAATATGAGTTAAGCCAAGAAAAGCAAGCCACATATTTCTCATGTGGCAGATTTCTTAATTTTTTTTGTTATTTAGAAATAAGACTGCAGTTTAGATTTTTGGTCCAATTGGTTCTTGTAATTGTTAAACGTGTCTTAATTGATTAGAATTTGCTAAAAGTAGAATTGTAACTCATCTCACTGCAATGCTTTCTTTCAGCCACTGATTTATTTGTAGTTACCTACAGTATTTTCAGAGTATAAGGCACACCTTTTTACTCCCTAGAAGAGAGTCTAAAACTGGGTGTGTCTTATACACTGAATACTGTATCAGACATACCCAGGGGAAGGGGGAGTGAGTTGGTGCGGCAGCGGTAATAGCCGCAATTGGTGAGAACAGACAGCTGATTGACGATATTCTAGATTGATCCAACCGTCAATCAGAAAAGAAGATCAAAGGGGGAGGTAGCAAACTTGCAGTACTTTTCTCGCCCATTGGAACCGGCAGAGCAGAAGCGATCGAAATGGCAGCTTCAATGCAAGGCTCAATTTCCAGTGCCTGGGGTGGAAGTTAATGTACTCCAATCAGCCTCTGATGACAGAAACACGGAGGAGCAGTGGGGAGGAGGAGCACCCCTGAGGTGGAGAAGGAAAACAGGCCAGTCTCAAAGGCCAAACACTCAAGCTGCAATGAAAGACTTTGGGGGTGGGGAGCACCCCATCAGCAGAGACGCTTTCCAGGAAGGATGGGAGAAGCTGCTTTCCCTAGAGCAGCGGCTCTGCATGACCTGAGCGCCAGTCTCTGCCATGTGTGTGTTTGTGTGTCTGTGTGTGTGAGAGAGACAGAGAGAGAGAGAAAAGAAGAGAGAGAAGAGAAAGAAAGAGGACATAAGGGAGAAGGAGTTGTATCATTATGCAAAATTGCTCAGTGCTTCCCAGCAGCCTCCTTCTATGGTAGCTAACACAAATTTCCAGTGTTTCCCTCTTCGTTTCTATCACCAACTAGCCTCCCCCACATCTCTGGCTGCCCCAGGCAGAATGAGAAGAGAGAGACACAATGCATGTGCACAGAAACTTTACCTCCCTTTCCAGTTATCACACTGAAAGAAACCCGAGTTCCATATGATTTCTTTCACCAATCTCTCTGGTATTAAAGTGATCTGAACTCCAGTCTCTTTCCCAGGGTGAGATCAGATTAAATTAAACCCCAACCTTGCCAGGACTACAGGATATACTTTTCACTTCCTATTTTTGATCTATTCTTTTTCTGCAAGGGGGGAGAGGAGAGAGGCGGCTTTTCTTTCCCTCCCTCCCTCCTTCCCAAAGACTGCAACTTTGTCCCTAGCTCCTGAATCTCCTGTGATAATCCTTATGGCTCTTTGTAAATAGAGGTGGGAAGTTCAAAGAGCTAAGTGGCCACAGTTAGAGGAGGACTAGCTCAGGAATGGGAGTTGAAGTCCACAAGTCTTAAAGTTGCCAGGTTTGAAGACCTTTGCACACCTAATCCACAATCCAGGGGTCTTCAAACCTGACAACTTTAAGACTTGTGGACCCCAACTCCCATTCCTGAGCTAGCATTACTGGAGGAGGATTCTGGGAATTGAAGTCCACAAGTCATAAAGCTGTCAAGTTTGAAGTTTGTAAAAAGTGTACATGTTTATAAAAAGTATTTCTGCTATACTGGTATTTTATTAAATAATATATTACTGCACCATTTGGTTCAGAATGCTTTTTTCCTTGTTTTCCACCTCTAAAATCTAAAGTGCATCTTATACTCCGGTGTGTCTTATACACTGAAAGATACGGTACTTCTTTTGCTTTATTAGGGTGCAATTGCCATGAAAAAGTGATCAAAATAAAATTTTCTTTGTGTTTCTCTAGGTGAAAAGCCACATAGATGTCACCTATGTCCCTTTGCATCAGCCTATGAACGTCATCTGGAAGCTCATATGCGGTCTCATACTGGTGAAAAACCTTACAAATGTGAATTGTGTTCCTTCCGTTGTAGTGACAGAAGCAACTTGTCTCACCACCGGAGACGCAAACATAAAATGGTGCCAATAAAGGGTACAAGACCTTCCCTTAGTAGCAAGAAGATGTGGGGTGTTTTGCAAAAGAAGACCAGTAACTTGGGGTATAGCCGAAGAGCACTCATTAACTTAAGTCCACCTTCCATGGTGGTTCAGAAGCCAGATTATCTTAATGATTTCACTCATGAAATTCCAAATATTCAGGCTGAAGCATACGAAAGTATAACAAAACCAACAGAGACTAGTGGATTGCCGAGAGATTCACAAGACCTTATGATAGATAACCCTTTAAACCAGCTATCTACTTTAGCAGGACAATTGTCTAGTCTCCCCCCTGAAAACCAAAACCCACCGTCTCCTGATGTTGTACAGTGTCAAGATGAAAAGCCTTTTATGATGCAGCAACCTACTGCAGCAACTTCTGTTCCAGCTGTCACAACCAGTATTCCCCAGAACTCATCCCCTACAAGTCCAGATCCTCGTCCTGTACATTCACAAAGAAATTACAGTCCGGTGGCTGGTCCAAGTAGTGACCACAGTGCCCAGGCCAGCACCCCAAGTATCAGCAACAGTCAACCAAGCACTCCAGCACCGACTCTTCCGGTTCAAGATCCTCAGCTTTTGCATCACTGCCAGCACTGTGATATGTATTTTGCTGACAATATCCTCTACACTATTCATATGGGATGCCATGGATTTGAGAACCCTTTCCAATGCAACATTTGTGGTTGCAAATGTAAAAACAAATATGACTTTGCTTGCCATTTTGCCAGAGGCCAACATAGCCAGCATTGACTGATTTTTTAAAATGTAGACCGTGCTTTCTTTTATTTATTTGTTTAAACACATTTCTGTTACTTACGTAATTGGAAAGTTGCCTTTGGAGGAATCCAGCTAACAATTTAATGTTGGATGCAGACAATTTATATTGTCATATTTTGCTGACAATATGTTTGCTATTCATGGTGGTATTCTTTATACTGAGCTCTTCAAGCAAAAGCGAGGCTTACAGTGCAATTGTATCTTCTACTTTACTTTATACTTTATAAATAAAATATTGGATCAGTTTTAGCACAGTTCCTTAGGTTAGCCTAGGCCACAAAAGAGCCTATAATTCTGCTTTTCTCAAATTAGCCTAATACAATCAGTTTGGGGGCTGTAAGATTGTATGTGTGGGCCACCTGCTAAACTGCTAGAAAATTCTATCAGCATTATCAGCAAACATAATGTCTACAAGAAAATCTAGAATTCCCTACACCCAAAACCTTGTAATTGCAGTCAGATGTTTAATGATGTTCCTTTTGTAATAGTACATTGTTGAAGTAATAACGTGAAATAAGAGTACAAAAATATCCACTTTCCAGTACTACTAACTTGTTCGGGGGGGGGGGGGGGGACCAAACAATGCCTGGTGTTAAAACTTTTGTAACTTTTCAAAACTGTGAAAAAAGAAAAAATTAGAACAAAATGGATAATGTGTTAAAAGAATGTACCATAATCTTTTTGACTAGCTTTTCAACACATTACAAATATTTTCATTGCCTTTAAGTGCAGATGTCTGTGCTATTTTGCCTTTGCCTTCTAAGTAGTAATGATTTTTAATAGAAATGAAATGGCAAGAAAGTTACATGATTTCAATGACCCATTCAGATTTTGTGTGGTCATTTTAACTATGAATAATTTCTTTTTTGCAAACAGCATTCTAGTCACAGAGGCAACAAGCAACAAAGAATAGTCTAGACTTTTGGTTTTCCTTAAAGATTCTGGACGTGGTAAGGCAAGATGCAAATATGCAGAATCACATTAATGAACTGCAGTGGATATAAAATGTATGATACTTCTGTCTTAAAATACTTAGGAAAAAATAGGCACTTTAAACAAATTATGCTAGCAGAGACTACAGAATATTAGTTTATAGCACATAATTCTTTAATAGCATACAGAACACTAAAATGCACTTTTATTGTATATTTTTTTATTTCACAGGAAACAAAAATATACTTTATATTGCTATCCCTTGCATAACAAGTAAATATGCACATACAAACCCATTTCAAACATGAGAGAGTGCATTTATTGAACTGTTTAAAAACCCTACTTCTTTTTATGTTTGGGTATGTCTGATTATAAGCTTCATCTTCAGAATGTTTGATCACTCTGAAAAATGGACTTGTTCAAACCTTTGAGGAGGAAAGACTTGGGAAGAAGGAATACAGGATGGTAAGGAAAAAAGATGGCATTTACTTACTCTTACATGCCATCTCTGATCAGCGCATTTTTAGAATTTCCTGATTTTTTTAAATTTGAAGTTTTACTGGTTATCATTCATACTATCAAATTAAAATCCCTTGCAAAAGGATGTCACAAAACACCCTAGCGCTTAAATTCCCATCACTGATCGACATACCTGGTGATGAAAGTTGGGATTAGATATTGTCCACTTGCGGAAAACTATGAAAGGTAGAAGCCTCTGGTAAGTAGCTACGATTTGAGCGGGATAGCTGTTAATGACCCCATACACTTGAAGTAAATCAGTGGATTCCTGTATTTCTTCAGAGAATATTTCATTCTCTCTTCTTTTTTGGGGGGGAGGGGGGAAATCTCCCAAGTATATTTCAAGTATTTTATTTGCATTGCTGGTCTATGATGGTAATAAAGATTTGAGTGATTGATATTTTCATTTGCAAAAATGTTGTAAATGTTTTTTATGAGGAGTAATATTCAATAGCTTACAGTTTTGTAAAATATTAAATATTTGCAGGGCTTTTTTTAAACAGCACATGATTATCTACTTACCTGAGGTTCCTTTCTAGCAGATTTCCATCTTACTAGTTTCCAGTGAGATGCATGTTCAGATGTCAGCTGTAACGTAGTGAATGATTTTGGTCTTTGTATAGCCACACTGGTCCATGCAGAAATCTATGAAACTTAAAAATATGTATTGCTGGTATATGGACTCAAGATTTCTGCAGGTCTTGCATTTGATAGATAGTGGTCTGGTTTACCTCTAAATAAAAAAATAAAAATGGTATATTCTACCATTTTAATTAGATTTAAAAGTGCATGTGGGTGTGTGCACAGGTATTTATGAGAAAGTCTTTAGGGAAAACTTATCTGCAGATATTTTGTATGCCTATAACACCATTTCATAGTTTTGCAGCTTCCAAACTTGGGCCAGTCTTGCCATACAAAGACCAAAATTACTGACTGGGTTCAAGAGAACAGAAGTCATTATAATAAAGGATAAACATATATGCAGGACAGAATGCATGGAGGTATGGACCTTGTACTTAGGGGCAAATTTATGATAAAGTCAATAACAAGGAATATTGCAAATCATGCAATATCTGCACTTGAGCTTAAAAAAACCTTATGTAGGTTACTTATGATCACAATCAAGCCCAACATTTCTGTTGCCAAGTGAGACAATTGTTATATGAATTTTGCCCCATTTTATGACCTTTCTTGCCACAGTTGTTAAGTAAATCACTGACGTTGTTAAGAAGCTTAACACGGTTGCTAAATAAATCTGGCTTCCACATTGACTTTGTTTATTAGAAGGTTGCAAAATGATCACATGACATCATGAAACTATAACCATCATATATATAAGTCACCAAGTGTGACCATATAATCATGGGGATACTGTGAAAAACAGTCTTAACTCGCTTTTCTCAGTGGTGTCATAACTTCGAACAGCTGCTGAATGAACTGTTGTAAGTTGAGGACTACCTGTTCAATAATATCAAAAGAATAAATAGCATTAATGATCACTAATTTGGCTGGAGATTGTACTAAAAAAAGGAAAATGGAGCAGGTAGGACACCACTGAGAATAGTGAGTTGTCTGGAATCAGGAACTATTTTTTTTATATATAGTAAAATATAAAGGTGATGAAATAATATACTGCTCAAAAAAATAAAGGGAACATTTAAACAACAGAATATAACTCCAAGTAAATCAAACTTCTGTTAAATCAAACTGTCCGCTTAAGAAGCAACACTGAAAATCGATTTCACATTCAACTTTGTACAGAACAAAGTATTCAATGAGACTATTTCATTCATTCAAATCTAGGATGTGTTATTTGAGTGTTCCCTTTATTTTTTTGAACAGTGTATATTCCAACCTGGATTTTTGCCACTAACAAAAGGAAGTCTTTTTGCATGAAAAATAGAATCACAATACTTTTAAACATTTTGATTAGGATGCTAATGAGGTACATTTATTCACATTAAACTCATTTGGTAATATTTGGGTTTCCTGGTGATAATATGGAAATGGTTGATCACTGCCTTGTTCAGCCTTTTAAAAATTCCTGGTATATATATATAAAAACCTGGGATTTCTTAGTGAACTTACCTGCAGGCATTAAATATGTCTAATCTTTTTTTTTCTTAGCAGCCGAATTAGGCATTCTGAATAAATTGGTGTAGTAAGACACCTGTTAAAATTTACCCTAACACTTTTATAACTTTTATTTAGCAAGGCATGAGGATCTTTTAGCCTGCTTGCCTGGCTGTTATAAGGAGCTTGGAAGGAAATTTGTCTATCTCTCCAAGCACAATAATTATAGGCACCTAAGATGGAAAGCTGGCAGAAAAAAAATAGTGCCCCTTAATTAAACATCTTCAAGCAGGAAATAACATTGTTAATATTGAATAATACTTTGTACCATTCAGAACTAAATTTAACTTTTAAACTTACACAGGGAAGCTGTATCTATTACAAATAGCTTTATTCTTCAATTCCCACCACACCATCGATACCACTTAATGAAGCAAAATAAAGTGCTACTGTTTATTGAAATACTTTTTAACAATATCATCTGTCTCTTGGGAAAATAGAGAAGTTATATCGAATGTACTATTTTCTACATAAAGCTGATTTTCTTTATTAGTCTTTTGTTTTAACTTTTCTAAGAATTTTACTTTCTGCTTGTTGAGCTCCTCTGACAAAATCTTCATCTCACTTGGAGTAAGGCTTTTGGCTGCAAAACAAAACAAACCACGAAATGCTATTGTTTAAACATTGTATTATCTTAATATTAGAGAAAGAAAAGCTATTATCTAAAAAGAAACATGGCTACAGCTATAAAATAGATCCACAAACAAGTCTAGGCCATAATGTGGTTTGTTTCCTTTGGCTTAGCAGGTTCTACAACCAGGCTCTGTAGTATAAGAAACACATTTCATGTGTTATATAAACCCAGCCAGTTATGATTTAGTCAATAAATCAGCTTATCAACTCCTCAGAGTACACCATCTATATATATAAAATTTTTGAGGCTTAATTTTATACTTATAATACCCAACCTCCCAATAAAAAACAACCAACCTTTCAACTGTAAGATTACTATCCTTCTCAGATATATTACAGCCAGCCCAGCTCTCTGATGTCCCGGCTAGAAAAGTCTGGCTTAGTGTAATATATAAACCAGGTCTGCCATTGCAGAACAATGATCTGCGAAGAACTTTTCAATTGCTAATACTATACTGCTCAAAAAATAAAAATAAAGGGAACACTTAAACAACAGAATATAACTCCAAGAAAATCAAACTTCTGTGAAATCAAACTGTCTGCTTAGGAAGCAACACTGATTGACAATCAATTTCACATGCTGTTGTGCACATTCAAGTTTGTACAGAACAAAGTACTCAATGAGAATTTCATTAATTCAGATCTAAGATGCGTTATTGAGTGTCCCCTTCTCTCTTTTTTGAGCAGTGTATATATGGTCTCTTCTGTGTACAAAAACAGTCCCAGCAATAGAATGTTCCATAGACATCATTTAGCACAGCCTTCAGAGCAATAGTTAAATTCCCTCTAATGAAAGTGTCCAGTTTACTTTGGGGCAGTCACTCTACCTCAGTCTATCACATTAGGCTCGGGACACAAGTCAGTCAATTCCTATTGTAACCAATGGGTCAACATTCCCCCTCTCCCTCCTTGCAGTATTTTTTTTTCAGAAGAAAAAAGTTACATTCCCACTAGTGAAGTCATCCCTAAGTCTTCTCAACATACCTTTAGCCTTCTGCATTGTTTCAGAGATTGCTCGCCTGAGAACTTGATCAGCTTGATGTAGAACATTGCTTGCACATATAGACCGATCCATCTCCTAGTCAAGATCAACCAAAATTGTTTTAATAAGAGTTATTGATCCTTAGTCCATCAGATTTATGGATAGTAACATGTATGGTATCTAAATTTGATAAATAATTTAGTAAGAATTAACAATACAGATTACAGTGGTACCTTGGTTTTCGAACGCTTCTCAGTTCGAACAAATCGGTATTCGACGAGGAAATTCAAGAAACCTTTGCCCTGGAATCCGAACAAATACAGTGGTACCTCGGTTCTCGACCACAATTCGTTCCAGAAGTGTGGTCGAGAACCGATTTGGTCGAGTACTGAATTAATTTATCCCATAGGAAATAATGGAAATTGGTTTAATTGGTTTCCAGCCCCTATTTCCTTTATTTCCTATGGGATAAAGATATGAGGTCTAAGCACTCCAAGCTGTAGTAAGGGGGGGGGGCAGTTTCGGGGGGGGCCTCCTTTCCTCAGTGGTTCGTCTTCTTCCCTTTAAGAAGTTACACCAACTTTCTCTTTCCCGGCAATAGCGACGGCGGCCGCGGCTTTCCTTAGAGCAGCAGCAGCGCCGGGAACGTGAGATGAGAAAGGGAAGCCGTTGACGTTCCCAGCGCTGCTGCTGCTCTAAGGAAAGCCTCTGCCGCTGTCAGGAAGGAGAAAGTTGGTGTAGCTGCTTAAAGGGAAGGCGAACCACTGAGGAAAGGAGCCCCCCCCCCGAAACTGACAGTATTGAGCCGCCCCCACCCTTCCTACACCCTTCCGCTCCAAGCTGTAGGGAGTGGGGGGGCGGCTGCAATACCGTCAGTTTTGGGGGGGCTCCTTTCCTCAGTGGTTCGTCTTCCCTTTAAGCAGTTACACCAACTTTCTCTTTCCCGAGAGTAGCGACGGCAGCAGAGGCTTTCCTTAGAGCAGCAGCAGCAGCGCCGGGAACGTGAGATGAGAAAGGGAAGCCTCTGACGTTCCTGGCGCTGCTACTGCTCTAAGGAAAGCCTCTGCTGCCATCGCTACTCTCGGGAAAGAGAAAGTTCATGTAACTGCTTAAAGGGAAGACGAACCACTGAGGAAAGGAGCTCCCCCGAAACTGCCGGTATTGCAGCCGCCCCCCCCCACTCCCTACAGCTTGGAGCACGACTGGGAGGCTGTTTAGTGGGCGGCCAGAATGGGTGTGTCTGATTCCGACTCCCATTCCTTCTCACCCCGTCCCCTCATTTCGGATAATAAACAAAATTTTCTGTGGCTGTTCGGTATCCGAATTTTTGTTCAGATACCGAAGCAAATTTTTGCCGAAAATTTTGTTCGGTATCCGAAATGTACGAGAACCAAAGCGTTCGAGTACCGAGGTACCACTGTATTTGGAACTCGAACACTCTAGAGAGCTGAAGACAGAAGCCGGCAAGCTACATAGAGAGAGAGAGAGCCAGGGACAGTAGCGGGCGAGCGACAGAGCTGAAGATAGAAGCCGGCAAGCTGCAGACAGAGAGAGAGAGCCAGGGGCGAGCAAGAGAACTGAAGAGGGAAGCCGGCAAGTTGCAGAGAGAGAGAGCCAGGGGTGAGCAAGAGAACTGAAGACGGAAGACAGCAAGTTACACAGAGAGAGAGAGAGCCAGGGGCGAGCAAGAGAACTGAAGACGGAAGACGGCAAGTTACAGAGAGAGAGAGACACGGGGACAGAAGCAGGCAAGCTAGAGGGAGAGACAACTGAGGAGGTGAATTTATTTTAAATTGTTTCGATTCTCAACCAAATCGGTTCTCAACCACACTTCCAGAACGAATTGTGGTCGAGAACCGAGGTCACCGTTCCCCGTAGGCTGCGCACGTGAGCACGCGCACACGCCAAAATACCGCCTCACGTGCCATTTTCCATGGGCGCGCAGTCCCCATTTTCCATGGGCACGCAGTCCCGTGGGGGGGCGGGAAGGCGCCGGCAGCAGAAGGGAAGGGAGCCACAGTCGCCCCTGCCTCCCCATGTTGCCTCCGGCCCCCTCGGCCTTTCGTCACTGCCCCCCGCCCGATCCGCCCCCTCTGCTCCTCCGCCGCCTCCTACCTTTGGGCACGGCTCCTCCGCACCCAGAACGCACGCCCTGCCCATCTCAGTCCCTTTGTTGAGAGCACTTTCATCCCGGGCTCTCAACAAGGGGGTTGCAGGAGAGGCGGGGCAGGTTGCACACGCTCCCTATCTCCATACCAGGCCACTCGAAACATTCAAAATAAGAAAAACTTTCGCCAGCGAAGGTTTTTTTTATTTTGAATGTTCTGAGTGGCCTGGTATGGAGATAGGGAGCGTGCGCAACCGTGCGCGCGCCCCCGACATTGAATATCACCAGCCTCCGCTGAGAAGAACGGAGAGAGAACGAGAGTGAGTGAGAGCAACAGACAGCAAGATAGAGAGAAAGTGAGAAAGAGAGAGAGAGAAAGGGGGGAGAGAAAGATAGCAAGAGAGAGAACAAGAGAGAGAAAGAGTGTGAGAAAGAAAACAAGAAAGAGTGAGAGAGAGAGAGAAAGCAAGAGAGGGAGAAAGTGAGAAAAAGAAAGAGACCAAGAGGGGGAAAGAGAGAGAAAGAGAAAGAAAGAGAGAGATGAGAAAGGAAGAGAGTGAGAGAGAGACAGAGAAAGCAAGAGAGAGAGAGAAGAGTGGAAGGAAGAGATAGAGAGAAATGATAGAAAAAAGGGGAGAAAAGAGAAATGAGAAAATGATTGAGGCAGAGAATGACAGGAGAGAGAAACAGAGAGAGAAGTCACTTGATTTAAAGCATATGGTAAAAGCACTTAAATAATAACAGAAAAAAAACCCAGCCCTCACCTGTTTTTATTAATAGTTATGTTTTTGGTTTTGCTGGTTGATTTAGTTTTAATAGTAATGGATTTTGGGTTTTTTAAATTATTAATTTCTTTTAATAAAAGGGATTTTTTTCTTATTTATTTATTTATTTATTCCACCCAGTCCGAAAGGGACTGTCGCTCAGACACTATACTTTTCCGCCCACACCGGAAAAAAATTAGAGGGTACATTGACCGAGGTACCACTGTACTTCGTATTGGAACAATTTTGGGTTATTTTCTGAAAGTTATTCACTTTCCCTGCCGAGTTTTGGCATAGTACCAAAGCATCTGCTTTTTCTTCCAATTCTGTAACAAGTTCCCTTCACAATCTAATTTTTTATATAAGGGTTGAATAAACAGTATTGCCTCCACCTTGATAACTTTAGCTTAAATGTGGATATTTTAATACCAATGGGAAATAATTCTTGAAATGAAATGAACCATTTTGTTACCTGTATTCATTCTCCACATAATCACTATGAATTTTTGCCAATGATGAACAAGCTTCTTAAACCTTAAAAGATGCTATAAATCCTTTCCACTTATCTGATGTCTAAAATGTGTTTATTCAATTTTAGGGAAAAGAAGTTTCCTGGCTATAGAGGAAAGGGGGGGGGGGATATGCAAGATCAAACTTTGGGGTAGTTTTCTCTGGCCAGAACTTGGGAGAAGCACTGCTGAGACACTTACACCAACCCTCCTCCTTCAGGTTAAAATTCTGTTTATCAGATCATTGTCTAGATTGTGGCTCTTCCTTTTTTCCAAGGTTATTCCCATATACAATTACATAATGCAATCTTTCTCACAGCAACTACCATCAACTGAATTGAAAGAACAAGATACTAAAGAACACATCTGAACTTCTAGTGCATCATTACTGCCATCTGTTTACAGCTTATAAAATTGGAGACATTATTTTTCATTTAACCCTCACACCAACCTTTGTACTACTAAGTAGGATTTGCTTTAAAAATTTTCAGGATACAGTATATAAGCGAAAGATCAACATTTAAGATTGTGAAACTGCTGGTGCATTTTATAATAAAAAGCCCAGGAGACAATTTGGAAAAATTTACATTTTGTCTTAGGAACTTTAAATATAGAAAACAATCTTAAGAAATAAGGTGAAGTGTATTAAAAGCCTTCTGAATTATAATGATTTTAAAAATTCTATTCAGTTTTGGAAAGCAAAAATCGAACAGTAAATTAGATTTATATATTTATATAAATAATGTGCAGGCTGTCACCTCCAAATGTTACCTCCAAATCTATTAGCTGAACAAACATGTCACAAACACACATTGATTAGATATAATTAAAATGAATCTGGGTTCTGCATTTATCCCATTTCACCTGCTTCTGAAGTGTCAAAGACCAATTGTGGATTAGTCCCTTTTATACAGTCTTGATCATATTATTATTATTATTATTATTATTATTATTATTATTATTATTATTATTATTATTCAACTTCTATGCCGCCCAATCCCGAAAGACTCAGGGCAGCTTACAACAGTGATAAAAAACACAATAAAATAGATACAAAGAGAAAAGAAGTCAAACATTTCTAAACTAAAACATTTTAAATTTTAATATGTTAATTTTAAATGTTTTCATTATTTTATATTGTCTCTTTTTGTGTTGCAAGCTGTCCAGGGTCACTTGATAGTGAGATGATAGCATATAAATGTAAAAAATAAATAAAAATGGCAATCCTCCATTTTAGGAGAAAAACTGAACATTCTTGGTTTAGGACAATGGATAGCTTTCTGGCTCTCTTGTTTATTTTTATCCACAATGGTAGGGGCTAAATATTTTATCCCCATCAAGGGCTTCCTATGTATAGCGAATCTCCTGAACTTGTCAACCCACAGAATTTAAGGTACCTTTGCTTCTGTATTCTCTTCCATGGGTTTTACTGGATTTTCCAGAGCAGAAGATAACAAATAAGACACCTGAAGACTGAAAAAAAATTACAAAATTAAATTACAAGTGCTAACATATGAAAGTCTAGCACCCACGCCCCACAGGAGGGCAATTTCATTTTTAATGGGGGCAATTTGAACCTTGTTTAAACCCACTTAATGGACCTTTAGGCTTCCTCTGTGTGAGCAGTTCACTTTTTGAATAATAAGAATTATATGCCATGGGGGGGGGGGAGGCCTCAGGATTTTAGAAATGCTTAGGTGGGGCATGGCCAAAAAAAGTTGGGAACCACTGGTTTAGCAGCTTGCTCAAGGATAATGTCTGACATCAATGGGATCAATAATATCCATCTAAAAAACTAAACACTGAAGAAATTCAATGTGCACACTGCAATTCAGTACAAATGAATGAGTTTCTCTACAAGTAGAAGCCCTCTCCTTCCCCCATATCTTCCGAAATAGACTTTTGCCTAGGCCTAGGCTATGTAAGAAGTTTTCCCTGTCTTCACAAGTTCCTTTCCTCTGAGGCAAGAATCCTACAGAGTGACCAGATATCAGAATAGAATAGAATAGAATAGAATTCTTTATTGGCCAAGTGTGACTGGACACGCAAGGAAATTTGCTTTTGATGCATATGCTCTCGGTGTACATAAAAGAAAACAATATAAAATTAATATAAATAATTGTTTCAATGAGATCACATACTTATCTTCTAATGAAAATTCAGCACTTTTCAGAATAAGGCTATTTTGCTCCCACATGTATTTTTTTGGATTGGGACACTCTAGCTTTTGTGTCATTGCAAATATAGTTTCCTCAGGTAATGGCTGCTTTCTCTGAGAATTTCTCTCTAAACAAACTTCAATCTGGCAGTCTAGGAACAATTGGCAGAAGCCCAAAGAATCTAAAAAAAAAAATGTTTGTATCAAAACTGGTCCTTTAAAACTCATTGTGCACAGATTGTGTAAGATACAAAAATCTTTACTAAAATTAAAAATTTAACAAACGATTAATGAGCAATTAAATATTTATTAAATGTAATCACAAACAAAAATCTGCTCAGCTATTTAAACAAGTTTTTCAGGTTAAATCTTGTCAATATGTAAGCGAATTCTAAAATGCACATATGCATTACATAAAATGCATTGCATTAAAAATAGTTTTGGAAAAGTGAAAATATCGAACAGGATCATTGGGTGATCAGTTTTCCCCTTCTGAGCTTATTAAATCAGTGGATTACATTTTCCTTCAAGAGAGGAAAGCGTTCCCTTTTGATGTTGGCCCCTAAGGCCAAATTTCTTTCAACACAGAGAAAACCTTGCTAGCTGCTTGCCAGGAAATTCGTTCAGCAGGTTATAAAACCATCCAAGCTCTCGGTCATATGCCAAAGCAGCACTTTATCTACAGCAGTCCCAGAGCTTGCTTATATATATATCCTTTCCATTGGCTTCAATGAGGAAGGGAGAGAGAAAGATTTATGAAATCTGTAACTCCCCCACATTTATACTGTAAGAAAGAACATAGCAGGATACAAAATATATTGGAAGTCTCCTTACCCTCACCCTAAATAATAAGTAGTAATTCCTGGAGTTAAGGACCGAGAAGATACAAGATACTATGAAGTGTGGGGAGAATTTTATACATGGTTGGATAAAAGGGGAAATAAAAAAGAAAGCTGTGTTAAAGATGAATGAATAAGTTCAATAGAGTCTTTAAAATTATATTAGATTTATTTAGGATTTCTGCAGTAATTGATTAGATGTGTAAGTAAATGTCAAATATTTGAAATTTGAAAAATTGGTCATACTTATGACCGAATAATCAACCGTTGGTAATTTACACCATATAATAGATTTAAGTCAAGCTGTCAATGAGACTGCGGGGGCGGGGTGGGTTATGTAGAGTTTTGTCTATGTATATATCTGAAATAAAAAGTATTATTATTATTTTAAATAAGTAGCAATTGCCTAAATTCAGTACCAAAAAGAAACAGAATGCTTAGATCATTAGCTTTAACTAACAGAACAGTTTTCACAATGTCCTTCCAGGGACAGATGAACTAATAAGCATCAGACTGACAACGTCAGTCTGTCTGAAACAGTTAGAGTAGCCCCTCCTTACACAAAGAACTCCTAACCAATAGCCTCTTTGTTGCAAACTGATCCACCAACGAGTGGATGCCAATTCATCAGGATTATCGTCCAACTGGAAAGAAAGGCAAGAAAAGAAATACTCCTATTGGTGGTTGAAGTAATTTGACTCTCCATCTCAGAGATTTATGGTCCGCTTCTAGCCAAGGTCATCCATCAGGATGCAAAAAGCCATTTCTATACTCATGCCCCCAAGATTTATAAGTATATCAAAAACAACAGTTAACAAAAACCATGTAAAAAATAGTGACATTCTGTACCATGGATGACTGCCCACTAAAGATGTTTTCGTAGAGATGTTCTATGCAGTAGTTTACGGATTCATAGGACAGGACAAAATTGAGAAGTTCAACCCCTCTCACCAAGAAAAATCCCTTTTAACTACAACAACTCAACATATGCTTTGCGTTGCTGAATCGTGAGGTTGAACGCTAGTGTAAAATATAAAATCCAACTTACACTGGCGAGCTAACTGGTACACTTCATATCTCATGCTCCGATAATAAAAGTTGTCATCTAAAATAAAATATATTGGTCTGAGTGGAATGAAATCTATTAAATATTGACAAGATGCAGAGTCTTCTGTTCCTGCAGATATTAATCCTTGTTCTATCAAACAGGAGATAAAACTTTTCCACATTGTTTCAATCCTGTTTGAAGGAGGAAAGTAATGGCATCCTTTAATAAGAGCCTGAAGGAAGTGTTCAAGGTACAATAATAATTCATGCCGGTATGATCTCCAATGAGAAATCTATAACATAAGAAGACAATTATTCATGTTAGATTACTGTAACCTGGAGCAGTTATCAATAGCAACAAATGCACTGTTATTTACCTCAGTGTAAAATGGAGATTTGATCTCCATAGAAACATAGAAACATAGAAGTCTGACGGCAGAAAAAGACCTCCTGGTCCATCTAGTCTGCCCTTATACTATTTTCTGTATTTTATCTTAGGATGGATATATGTTTATCCCAGGCATGTTTAAATTCAGTTACTGTGGATTTATCTACCACGTCTGCTGGAAGTTTGTTCCAAGGATCTACTACTCTTTCAGTAAAATAATATTTTCTCATGTTGCTTTTGATCTTTCCCCCAACTAACTTCAGATTGTGTCCCCTTGTTCTTGTGTTCACTTTCCTATAGAGATTTTGCTTTGCCGGTAATCATATTTTAGGTCACTCACAATTTTTTCTGTCTAGCCATCTCATTCTATTTAATTCTTTGGAACAGATTAGCATCTGAACATCAAAATTAGATAAAAGATTCACTGCAAAACATTTGGAGGGGCATTTTGCAAAATAATCCTCAAAGCACAGAAGCAGATGTATCCTCCTGAAGACCCAACTCAATTGCTTTGAAGGACTTTTCACGTTATTTCTATGAGCAGGTGTGTTCGAAGAAAACACATCTGCTGGAACAGTCTGCAAAGCAAGCTGTGCACACATAGAATTGTAAAAAAGCAACACAGGTGAACTTTCTGGAATATGTGGTTAATTTTATTCTTTGAGGAAGGATGGTTTTGCTTACCGTATTTTTCAGAGTATAAGACACACCTTGGTTTTTGAGGAGGAAAATAGGGAAAAGAATCTGCTTATTAGAAGATCATTAGCAGCTAGTTAGGACTGGGGGGGGAAAGCTACATTCAGAGTATAGGACGCACCCAAATTATCCACTTCTTTTAGGGAGGAAAAAGGTGGGTGTTATACTCTGAAAAATACGGTATTGTCCACAGGCTTTGGGAAATACTCCTTCAAATATTTTGTATAAGCATTGTATGAAATCTAACTTCTACACAAGGACAACATCACTGCACCCATCCACCGATTTCAACTTTATGGCAGAGTGGCTAGACAGAAGCCTCCCCTCCATGCAAAACACATGAAAGCTTGCTTAGTTTGCAAAAAAAAAAAGCATTTGAAAGACTCTCAGACTGTGAGGAACAAGATTCTCTGGTTTTATGGAACCAACATTGATCTATTTGGCTTCAATTCTAAACATTCTAAACCTAAACTAAAGTTAGGTTAATATTAATATGCTAAGCATCAAGCATTTATTCAAACATTACTTTTCATTCCCCCAAAGTAATCACATATAAAAATACAATCAAAATTTAACATCAAGCTGAGGATTAATATAAATATTACAATTAAAGTATAAAACAGTAAAATTCAGATACCACTATCTCCAGTAGCTTATTCCGTATGCTTTAAAAATGCAGGGTTTTTTTTAAAAAAAAGATTGATGTATTTTTAATTATTTTTATTGAAAATGTTAATGTATTCTATTAATGTACAACAAACTAATTGCTATGAAAATAAAGTCCCAGAAAATGTGAATTAAAACTAAAATGATATTTTATTGATGTTAAAGATATATAGTGGTCCCTTGACTTTCGCGGGAGATACGTTCCAAGACCACCCACGAAAGTCAAATTTCCGTGAAGTAGAGAAGCTTCCTTCCTTCCTTTCTCCCCCACCCTCCTCCATTCCTGGTTTTACTTCCCTCAGAACCTGCAGGGGCAATGGGGCGGCAAGCTGGGGGCTTTGCTGCGTGGCAGCAGGTGGCAGTAAGGCTGGACTTCAAGTGGAGCATACCAATGCTCCGAAAATTAAAGGGGAGGGATCGGGAGGCTAGGGCGGAAGCAGAGCTTTTATTTAAAGAAGCAGGATGGCTGGGGGGGGGGGGAGTTAAAACGCACAGTATTGTATATTCGGCCAACTGTGGGAAAATGTTCAAATGTTAAAAAAAAGCGGAGTATTTTTTTATTAATATTTTTGGAAAACCCGTAGTATAGCCTTTCCACGATAGTCGGACCCGTGAAAGTCAAGGGACCACTGTATTGAATTTGTGATGAACCAATATGTTCCCTTTATACACAGATTATATTCACATTAGCAATTTTTTTCAAGATAAGCCTCACTGTTAATTTTAAAAATAAAATATTGAACTAATTAACGTATACATATTAAATCTCAAAATGCCACAGTGCAATGACACCAACGTGTGTGTGTGTACCCTTAATGCCTTTATTACATCAAACTGGTTCTAAACACAAAGCTAGGATTCAACTCTGGTTTATTCTCATAATTAGCTAACTATTTATTGATTAACTTATTTAATTTGCATTTTAAAAAACCTTGGTAGTGAGAAAGACCTTGTAACTGACCAGAAGTGATAATGCATTTGATTAAATAAAGTCTAGTACATGCAGTGAAGGGCTACCAAATTTTTTACAACCACACTGTGGGTGTGGTTTATGCAGGATGTCCTGCATTTTCTTTCATCTTTCAGTGCAAATTGGGTGCTCTGGAGTGGAGCTTCATTTTTGCCACCCCGCTGCATTCCACCCCCCCAGGTCTGGGCAGCAACCCACCCCTGAGTACATGTCTTACCCTCATCTTACCTCTGTTTCACTGAATGCTTCCAAAGGAATTAGATCATCATAACTGAGAAGAATACAGGACCATCCTTTGTGCTTTCTCAAGGAGGAACTCAGCATTTGTGCAGTCCTAGTTTTACCTGCTGCTGGTAAACCACAAAGCACACACAGTCCCAGCTGATGGCCTCCAACTGTCTCTTGCTGCATGGTTTCCCCTTGATAAAACTTCTGTGAGACCAAGAAACTGATGGTTTGATGGTTTGCATTAACTTAACATTGCAAGGTGTTTGTTGTTCACAGGAAGGATGATCAGAAATGCCAGTACTGAAGAGGCAATTGCTTTGTCTAAATTCTTTGTTTTCTGATAGCTTTGATGCCACACTTTTCCTAGATAAAGAACAAGGACAGTTGCTCATAATAAGTAACTGAATAAATAACAGACACTTGAGTTGTTATTGTTGCAGATAATTGACAGAATATAAAAACACACACATAAATTAGAACAGAGGGCAACTGTTATATTGAAAATGGATACATTGAGATCTATTTTTTAAAAATAACATTTTGTTGTTTATTATTTATTAGAATTTTATTCTGCCTCTATTACTTTACAAGTAACAAGCTAGTGGACAAGGTAGATACCTTCCCTCTATTTTCTCACATGTATATTTTTTCATGTATTAAAAAAATAATATCAAAGTGTGATTTACACTTATCATGCTGTTTGTTCAACAACCCAGACTAATTTTTAAAATTAAAGTAATTTAAAGAAATTAAAGTAAGTTAGAATAAGATGGAGCATTACTGCCACCTACTGATGTTATCTATAAATTCAAAAAACATATTCTCAGTAATACCAATTATCATGATTTTAAAAGCACTCAATGAAAAATAGAAATGGGGGGAGGGGGTATTTTGCAACCTTACAACCCACAGACCTGAGCATTTTTGTTTTAAATTGGTACTAAAGTTGAATCTTGATAGATTTATGACTTATTGGGATGGATATTAATGTTCTTATGGGGGAATTCAGATGTAACAATTTCGTAACTTTTCAGTAAAACAGTGAATGTAGAGCAGGAAGATCCACCATCTTAATTTATCATGTTTCCAGGCATAACAGAATGGTCACTATTTTTTTTTTAAAAAAAATCTAAAATGTTTGAATTTCTCGGGTAGGAGTAAATGCCCTGAATTATTTTAAAGAGCTGCGCATCTCTCTGCATGTTAATCTTAGCATTTTCTTCACTCCTGTCCTGGATTTGCAGAGTCCCCAGTTCAAACCACTCGCTGAACTAAGCCAGTGAAAAACGAGGCAGTGTCTGTCACGGCCAGACCATGTTTGTTAAATGTTAAACCTGGTTACAGGAGCATATATTCGTGATTTAGCCCATTTAGTTATTTTAAGTAATGCACTGAGCAAATCCAATATCCAGAGATTAAGTGGCTGGTCTAAACCCTTTGCCACTTACCTTCTCTCCCAGCCTTGTTTGTCGAGTCGCTTTCTTTCTATCCCCTCGATTTTTTCTATCCTATTCTTTTTTATCCATCCATTTTATCCATTCCATATCCATTTTTATCCACTCGACAGCAGTCGCCCATTTTTCCAGCCAAGGGAAGAAGAAAAGCTGTTCCTACCTCTGTCAGCGACACTCTATCTTCGGAAAGGGGAGGACTCTATCATCCGCTTACTAAAGTCCGGACGAGTGTAACGTGTTGAATTCTGGGAGTTGAAGTCCACGCATATCAAAATTGACAAGATTGAGACACACTTCCCCAGGGTTTCAAATCGCGGCCAGTAGTTTCCCCCTCAACAACCACACCAGCCGAATTCACTCAGCACGCTAAGCCACAAACGAGCGAATCACTGTTCGGTTTTAATTTATTTTTATTTTGTCAAGTATGTATTGGTAGTGTACATAGATGCGAAGGGTACTAATAAGAAGGAAACATTATGACAGGGACATTAGGCACGCTAGTGCGCTTATGCACGCCCCTTACTGACCTCTTGGGAATCAGGAAGAGTCAACTGTAGACAATCTAAGGTTAAAGTTTTGGAGGTTTGGTGACGAAACCACAGTCAGGTAATGAGTTGCAGCCATTAACTATTCGGTTGCGGATGTTGTATTTTCTACAGTCAAATTTGGAGTTTGTGTATTGTTGTGGATGAAGCTGAAGTAGTCATTGACAGGAAGGACGTTGCAAAATTGTCACTTCTCCCGACTGAATATACACTAAAGCAAAAAATCTACTCTGTGGGAATTCTCAGACATCCAGGTGATGGTTATCCCAAAGGTGCTTTTTCAGGAGGCAACTGGAGTTTCAGCTTTTTTTTCTTTGAAGACGTTTCGCTTCTCATCCAAGAAGCTTCAAAGAAAATAAACCAGAAAGTCCAGTTGCCTCCTGAAAAAGTGTCTTTGGTACACTGAAGCAACCCCCCCCCCAAAAAAAAAAAATTAGCAGTTTGAAGATATGTGGACTTCAACTCTCAGGATACCCTAGCCAGCACGCTGACTGAAGAATCCTGGGAGTTGAAGTCCATACATTTTATAAATTGCCAAGTTTGGAAAATGCTGCATAATATGGTTTGCTTTGGGCAACTCTGCTGCTTTGGAATTATTTTCGGGGAAGAAATGCAGGAACAAAATGGGATGGATATTTAGAAATCGTACACCTGTGATCTGTAGTTCCTTCAGCATGGATCGCCTTTCTGTGGACCTATAAAGTGGTATAAAGCTCAGATGTTCAGAACTGATCCTGCTTTAGCTCATTGAAGAATGGAGGCTCCTTCTGAAGAGATATACAGAAGAATCTCTTCACTATTAATATAATTACTGAATTTGCATGAATTTACTTTGTAGTCTTCAGCACTGCAAAACTTTTTCAAATTTTTATTGTAATACCTGCCTGCTTGCACTTTGTAGCACTCACCCATCTGCCAGCCTGTTTGCAAGCCGCCTAAGGAATTGTTTGTTGGTACTTGCAACGTCCTGATAATTTATTCTTAGCTTATTGTAAGCCAGCAGGTCCTCTCTTAAAGACCTGCAATCCTCATTTAATGACAATAACTGGGATTTCCAGGATTGCCATTTCTAATTGACGCTGTGATATCATCCTTTGTGACCACATCACTTAATGACACAAATTTCAGCTACAATTACTATAGTTAAGTAAAGGTTACCTGTACAGGTAGGCCTCAACTTACAACAGTTCATTTAGTGAACTGTTACAACGGCATTGAAAAAAGTGACTTATGACCATTTTTCACTCTTACGACCATTTATTTATTTATTTATTTATTGTTTATTTATTTATTATTTAGATTTGTATGCCGCCCCTCTCCGAAGACTCGGGGCGGCTCACAACAAGATAGAACAAATCATAAATAATCCAAATAACTTTAAAATATTTAAAGATTTAAAAGAACCCCATATACTAACAGACACACACACAAGCATACCATGTATAAAATTGAACATGCCCGGCAGAGGTGGATTTTAAGGAGTTTACGGAAGGCAGGAAGAGTAGGGGCAGTTCTAATCTCTGGGGGGAGTTGGTTCCAGAGAGCCGGTGCCGCCACAGAGAAGGCTCTTCCCCTGGGGCCCGCCAACCGACATTGTTTAGTTGATGGGACCCGGAGAAGGCCCACTCTGTGGGACCTAATCGGTCGCTGGGATTCGTGCGGCATCCCTACAGTCACATGATCAAAATTCAGATGCTTGATAACTGGTTCATGACCGTTGCTGTGTCCTAAAGTCATGTGATCATGTTTTGTGACCTTCTGACACAGTCAAAGGGGAATCCAGATTCACTCAACAACTGTACTGCTAACTTAACAAGTGGAATGATTCACTTAACTGTAGCAAGAAAGGTTGTAAAATGGGGCAAACTCACTTAACAAATGTTTATCTAGCAACGTAAATGTTGGGCTCCATTGTGGTCGTAACCCAAGGACTATCTGAAGTTAATTTACAGATAGCCAGTAAACATTTCCATACTGCATACTTTCTCTTAAAACATTTTAATAAGATTTATACTATAATATGTATTATTAGAAGTATTGTCTTTTTTTCCATTGTCAACAAATACTAAAATGGTTTATACATGCAATAATAATCAGAATCAAAATACTTCATTGGCAAAAAGAAGATAATAGCTATAAGTCAAATTAAAAAGAAGAAATTCTTTAAAAGTCTTCAACTATAGGTAGCTCTTGGTTAATGGGGCTAGAATTACTGTCAACACAGTTGAAAAGCATGACACCATGTAATATGCCACCTACCAATGGAAATTCCCACATTTCTAGTTGCTGTCTTTTAATGAATCACTTCCGGTATCAAGTAAGAATATTGTATGGTTATAATTTGCAACACTCTGCCAGCTTCCCTACTGACTTCATTTGTAGGTAACCAGCAAAAAGGTTGCAAATGATATCATGTGACTTTGACAATCTTGCAAAAACACCTGCTAATTCAAGGCGCAGTGATTTAAGGTTGCTGAATGAGTGGTCACTAAGTGAGAATCCTCTATATTATTTATCTGCAATAATGTTGAAAGTAATATTGAAAAAGCATTAAACTTGTTACTGATTTTTTTCATGTTGATGAAATTATTTTTTAAAAAATATGCCATTTGTATGTCAAATAATTTTATTTTTTATATTTTTTTACAAAACGGTTCACAACATTTGCCATTTTAACAGAAATTATGCAATTGATTTTTCTAACTCTAAATTACAAAAGTGATTTGTGCAAAACTGCAAATAACTTTATACAGGTACAAAGCTTAGAGGTGGAAGCACCATTAACTAATTTTGAAATATTCAATAGTTTCTAAAATACATATTAATATGAGTTTTCAGACAATGTAAACATTAAAAATTATGTTTATATCTAAATTTTGGAATTTGTATCCAGCATAATACCTTTATTCATCAACACAATTACATTACCAAAAATGAGATATTCAAAACTTTTCAAAAACATTTTGTAAATTAATTCTAGACAAAATTTCATGTATAACTGATATTGGAAAGAGGTTATCATATAAAAACATTCATTAAATTTGGTTGACCATATGTGTTAGTTTTGATTTACAGATCTGAATTGGTTATTCATAATAAGCTTCTCCTAAACTATATATTAGGAAACATAATTATTCAACACTGTGCCCAATTTTTCAATATTCAAATGCATTATTTTTTTCAAAATATATATATTTACAAGCTGTGACTATGATGTGACTTTAAACAAGGGCTGTAAGGTTGCAAATTGCTCTTTTCCTCACCAGAAAAATATTCTTTAATCAAATCTTTGGTTTAATGAATCCATACAGAAATGTTATATTATGTTTCCATCAAAATTACTATCAGGGCTGGTATGTCAGAAATGTGGCATCATTGCACTTTAATGAAAAATGATACAAATTACTATTATGAACCTGAAATGATTTGGCATGCTTAATGAGCCGAGTCAATTGTGGTTTTTTCATTAAATCATAGTTAAGAAAACATGTCTTCTTCTTAGGCTTCAGCATGTAGTTGACCCTTTGTCTCATGTTGATATAATACAGTATTAACATGACTATCAAAATGGTCAGATAAAGCTATAAACAAATATGTATAACTTTCACAGATTTATGATATGAAAACATAATGATCTATTTCAGTGTTAGAAGAAATGTTTAAAATATATTCACGTTTTACTTGGGAAGCTGAAAGAAACTTTAGAAATATTTTACAATAACATGGCCATTTAAACACTTAAGAATAAGTGTTTAAAATCTTCCTGTGTAGGAAGATTCGGCAGTAAACATGCAGATCAACAATACGGTGCTGTCAATTCACATTTGTTGATTTTAAGGCAATACAAATCACTTTCTGATCTTTTCTCAAATAGATAACACTACATTACAGCCCTTCTTTCATTGATTGATTGATTTTTGTAATCTGTCTTGTGCTTCACTCATCCACGTCATCATTTTCCATTCACATTGTTTCTTAATGTAATAAACCGACTGACTACAAAGAACCAATTGCACGTTTTAAAAAATCAGAGCAACTGTACAATTAGCCAATCTGTCATCAAAGTAAGAGCAGCAGTCTCCCCCAGTTTTTACCGGGATCAACAACAAGGGAAATTTTATGACAGATTTAGCAATTCCTTCCACAGCTTTGACCACTAACGTCAATAGGTGTTTTCTTGAAATGTTAAGAATTAATATATCTTACGGGTGAAGAGAGAAAGAAAGGGAGGAATCTCACTGGGCCCACAACTAGAGAAGAAAAGCCTTCATTATTCTTCTAATAAAAATGTCACAAACATGACATACATTTTATATGTTTGACAGATATTTTCTACAAAGTAAAAGGGTAAAAGACTTGTATTGGTATGATTATTACTTGTAAAAACAATATCCTGTAGTCTAATAATTAAGGCAGCATTTTCTTTCCTAAATAATTATTTGGTAATTTAATTTAAACCTGTTTTAGAAATTAAATTGAGGTCATCATTTCTTTATTTCTAAAAATAACACTTTTAATTTATTTTGCTATACAATGCTTTCCCTATTGGCATTCAGTACGTATCTTTTATCAGTCTTCAAGATGGACGAGGGAAAACGGGTTTTTGTGGGATTGGTGGTCGTAAAGGTGAGTTTCGTGGAATTGGTGGCCTTAAAGGAGGATTTTGTGGAACTGGTGGCCTTAAAGGAGGATTTTGTGGAATTGGTGGTCGTACAAGAGGTCTTTGTGACATTGATGGTCGTACTGGAGGTTGTTGTTGAGGTGGAACAAATTGATTTTGTATTGGTGGCCTAAAAAAAGGAGAGGAAAACAGTCTATGGGTAAGAATTTCAGGTTTTGGCAGGTACAAACAGCCCTGAAAAAGAACTACAGTATTTTTTGGTCTATAAGACGTACTCCCCCCCATCCCAAAAGTGGATGGAAATATCTTATAGAGAGAATGTTGCCGAAGCCCCCCTCTTGTGTTCCAGAAATTTACCTCCTTGCAGCAAAAAGCCTGGTCAGCTTCAGCATAGCCTGATTTAAAATAAGTAGCTGATTGGCAGTTGAATCAGCCTCACGGAAAACTGACAATCAGCTGTTCCAGGCTGTGGGACTCGCTGCCATCCATTGCCACCATCGCCGCCCATTCCCGTCCCGACCTACTGCTGCCTCCACGCACCCCATTTTCAGCCTCCGCGTGTCCCATTTTCCAGGTGATGGGGATTGTTGCCACCACCTACCACTGTTGAATTGGCCTAGGCGGCGATGGGGGCAATGGACGGGAAATCCCCGCAGCATAGAACAGCTGAGCAGCAGTATTCCAGCAGGCCAATCTAACCACCAATCAGCTGCTCATGCTACATTTATTTATTTATTTATTAGTTAATCTATACCGCCCTTCTCGAGGTGTCGCTGAAGCTGAATAGGCTGTTTGCTCTTTGCTGCAAGGGGTCAAATGGCTGGGAGGCAGACACAGATTTTTTTTCTTGTTTTCTTTCCCAAAAACTAGATGTGTCTTATGGGCTGGAGCATCTTAGAATGTGAAAAATACAGTACTCATTTTTATCTTTATTTACTTCTACTTCACATTTTTGAACTGTCCATCTCCCTCAAAGAGACTTACAACAGAAATGCAAGTAAGTTGATGTGAGCGCACATAGCTACGCCCTATCTGAACTAGGAAACGGGTGTGAATTTGTTCCGCTAGTTGAGCTAATCCTTCATTTTCAAGTCACCTTAAATAATTTTTAATGTAGTTATTGAAATAAAACCCACCTTAAACCATTGTGCCAGACATGAATGAAGTACATTCAGATGACTAGAACATATGAATGTATAACATGCATGTATGAACTATTATTTATTTACTGAGGTTCTAGTTTCCTTGAGGCTTCAAGGCCTTCAGATTCCTACAATATAAATACTGTTGGATTGAAAGAGAATAACTGATACAAAATCACTCAGTGAACTCTGTGGCTGAGCGGAGACATTAGACCAAGGGTTCCCACTCCTTAATCATCACATGGGAAAAGTTGAAGAAAGTTTGAACTTAATGGTGAACACCAGCTTCCATTTCTAGCCATTACTCTCATGTGGCTGCAAGAAATTATTTTAAAGCAGTGCTTCTAGTGGATGCAGTTATGCCAGGGGGGCGCGTGACTCCGCGGAACATGCTTTTTATGACACATGGAGTAGGATGCATGTCCTTCCTGACACTTGTATCGATACCTCTATCATGTTCTTCAGCGTGAGTCCAAGGAAGACAATTCTAAAAAAAAAAAAAATCTTGCAAGTTCAATCAAACTTCTCGAACTCGCAAGACATTTTCTTTTAGAACAGGCTGCCCTGGACTCAATCCAAGGAATGTGATGGTACTAGTACAAGTGTCAGAAAGGACACATGTCTTATGGTGGGGCGCAATTTGGTGTTGGCAGATCAGGCAGGGCAGGCCACAATACTATTTACAGTCTCAGTGGAGAGTTTACTTTTTCCTAGGAAGGGTGTAACAGAAAATTATTGAGAAGCACTGCTTTAAAGCAAGCAGTCCCGACCTTCCACTGAAAAACAAATTCTCCACCTCTAGTTTTTAACACATTTTCTCTGTATTTTCAGCCATATACTGTATGTGATTCTGCTGAAAAGTTGCGTCAAAAAGTACAAACCTTGGAGTTGGAAAGTGAGATATTGTAAAGACTCCTGAATTTGAAGTAGTAGGCTGAAAAAGATAAATAGATAAACAAACAAACAAACAAACAAATATCATGCTTATGTTTAAAAAGATAATGGTAAAGGTTTCCCCTGTCCAGTCATGTCTGTGGTAGCAGTCACGGCTTGAGCTGTCAAGCCGTTTTGAGAGCATCTTCAGGGGTGGCAGTCTGATTTTCTGGGGTTGTGCTCATCTGTTTTCTTAGCCCAGCAGACCCCAACCTTTGGGACATCAGGGGCTGGTTCTGTGGAGAGGTTTTTCCATTGACTGGAGGGGGCATAATTTCATGTGTGCCTGCAGTCAATGGATGGGGCCTCGGTTGTTTGTGTAGCCTTCTTTCTGACATATCATGGGCCAGCGCCAGTCTACGGACCAGGGGTTGGGAAATCATGTCCTAGCCAAGGGAATCAGCGTTGTCTAAAGATACTTCCACAGTGATATGACCAGCATGACTGTTATCCTGAGTGCACAGAACTCTGTTACCTTCCAACTAAAGCGGTACCTATTTGTCTAGTCATATTTGCATGCTTTCAAACAGCTAGTTGGGCAGAAGCTGTGGCAAGGAATGGAAGCTCATCCCATTGCATGGTGCTTGGGTTTCAACCCCAACTGCCAGCTTTCCAGCTCAGCATCTTTAACTGCTGAGCTGTTACTCCCCATACTCATGTTTACAATCCAGCAATCCAGCAAAATACTGTTCTAAATTCTGCAGACTAAATTTACAAATTTATATAACTAAAAAAGTAAATGTCCATTTGTTCAGGGGTTGCACTACAAGACCTCCAAGATTGAGCTACAGCAGTGGGTGGGTGGGTACACTAGTAGATAATAATTAAAAGGAAAAAATGCTCAGCTGATATTTTGTTCTAAAAGACGTATTGGTGGAAATTACTTAAAAGGACATTACAATTGAAAGTACATTCTTACCAGTGAAGGGGTACCAAAAATTTTACTACCACACTGTGTGCGAGGCTTATGCATTTTCTTTCATCTTTCAGTGCAAATTGGGTGCTCTGGAGTGGAGCTCCATTTTTGCTACCCCACTGCGTTCCACCCCTTCCGGGCAGCAGCCCACCCCTGCTTCTTACCCGCCTTCTATTTTTTTCCTCTTGTGGATTTGGTTTACTTGGAGTATTATTCTGGTATGTAGGTAGAGGTCTTGTTTGCTGTGCATTTTCAGTCCTTAAAGAGCAATTCAAACAAACAGTTAAAATTATATAAACATAAATACCCGTCTTGTAGTATTTCCCAGCTAGTAAATGTGGAAGTAGATAACTAGATAATACACTTTTAGAAAGATTCAGACAAGCAAAGAACCATGATGATGATCAAGGAACTGGAAAGATCAAAGGAACTGGAATGTTTAGTTTTCAGAAATGATAACTGAAGAAAGCTATGATAATATTCTTCAAATCATGAAAGCTGTAATGTAGAATAAGAGTCAGACACTTTTTTTCTATTGCCCCAGAGTAAACATCATTGATGACAGTAAAGCAGATTCCAATGGAATGTCAGAAAAAAACAACTTGAACATGGAAAGTACTAAGAGGGCTGGTAAGGCCCTTCTTCAGTGGCTAGAAAGCCATTGAGTTGGAAACTGAAAACGTTTGGACTGGGTTTCCTTCACTGACTAGTAGTGGGAGTAGAGTTAGTGCTCTAAATGACTTCTTCCAAAACTATGATTCTACTTCTGGAATGCCTTACTTAGTTGGTTTTCATAAGTAACTGTTCTGATAAAGTAAGGAGTCTAGCCTAGCTAGTCTAGGATTGAAAAATCAAAATGGAAGAGGGAAAAGCAAAACCAAGAGATACTTTAGAAGGAAGCACTGCCAATATCTAAAACAGTGGCTGTCAACTTTCACCACAGACAGACACTGCCCCTCTTTAATAAAATATGTCTTTGGCCTGACAAGCTTTTGTGGCCATGGATCCTCAAACTTAACTCAAAAGTTAAATCATAACATTCCTTCAAGCTTTTGCGGATCAACTATGATGACAGCATTCCCTCCCAAGAATCTGTGGACCACAGGTATAGAATCGAATAGAATAGAATAGAACGGGAACATAATTTTATTGGCTAAGTGTGATTGGACACACAAGGAATTTGTCTTGATGCACATGCTCTCAGTGTACCTAAAATAACTACTAGCCTAAAATATTATTTAATTTTTTTTAAATCAGCAAATATGTTTTTGTACAGAAATGATCAAAGTTGGCATTAGACAAATCATAATTTTGTAGAATCAGTAACCAAAGCAGATCTGAGAAAGACTAACCTTTTTTTGTACAATTAGCCAATCTATGTCTATTTATGCTGACTCTGTGACTAACACTATGAGAAGTTACTTCCTAATATTTTCTAAGGCAATGAAAAGCCAAAGTATTATATTGCAGGTAATGAATTGTCTGAATATCTCTTCCTTGTCTCCTATCTGGACAGAGGATAATTTAAAACCTTAAACAGAACTTACTCTTTCAGGCTTGCCAATAAAAATTGCCTGGATAAAAATCATGAAAAGGATATTATTTTTCTAGATCTCCATCTCTTTTTCAATCTTCACTCCTAACATTCCTAAAAATCTCTATAAATCTTGTTCCCTTTGTCATCTATAGCTAATCATGTCCTATTAAATCATTTCAAAAGGCTTTGACCTTTTTATATTTTATTTAGTTTATTTTGAAGGTTCCAGTGAATTCAGTGAACATTTAGTTTGTCTTTTAAGATCACTAGGACTGTGTTCTTATTTTGAATTTTTGACTTAATCTTCCATATGTGTGATCCATTCTCAATATTATCAATTGCATGAATTTTGTACCTTTGTTGTCTTCTATGTTCTCTGAAGAGACGCCTTTTAATTTCTTTCCTCTTGACAAATGCAATTGCAAGTAGAATTAATATAGGCAACACAAGTAAAAAGAATATCAGAAGCCCATCACGAAGGGATGTATCTAAGAAAGAAAATGAGCATTGTATGCTTATTTAAATATAGAATTTGATCAGTGATGTTACAAGAAGGAAGATTTGACTTTCCACCAAGATAAAATATGCATTTTTAGATTTGTTTTCCATAAATAAATGCACAAGTATGAAATTTTGACCCCTTTGTTTAACTGGAATCTCTTTTTCTAATTTTAGGAGTTGTGGAAAGGACAGATAATGTTTTAGGTCACATTTAAGCAACAATATCCCAAAGGTGCTTTTTCAAGAGACAACTGGACTTTACTGGTTTACCAGAAAGTCCAGTTGACTCTTGGAAAAGCACCTTTGGGACAACTATGACCTGGATGACTGAGAATATCTATAGACACTGAGCAGCAATATTGAAAATTTAGAACTATTTGCAAACATTTAAGCACCACTGTATTTAATTTTTAAAAATGGGAGGGAAAATCCAAAAAAGGAGAAGCTCATATTCCAAAAATAAAAGACCTAAATTTCTAAAATGGACACGTACTAAATTACATCTGCAGATTCAGATTTTATTAATTTCAATAGAAACAAAATCCACTAAACTAGAGTAGCAAAGGCTATGTGACTTTTGTTCCTGGTCTTCATTTTTAAAGTAGAATATTTTTTGGACAGTTATTCAGTGAAGTGACAGCCATTCACTTTAAGATAAATGTGACTTTTGTCAAATAAGACATAAAGCTACCTTAAAAGGTGCAAAATGAGAGTTGAAAAGTGAGCAATATCAGATGGAATGTAAGAAAGAGTAATGATTCTTGATACCTATGTGCGTTGGGCCACTATCTATGCTGCCCCCATAGCCAGATGTACCACAAAAAGGAGGTGCCCACCCAGGATCACAATGGCAATTGCCTTTGTTGTTACATACCTAGAGGAACAAAAAAAAAGAAACAAAATTACAAACTTACAACTTTTAAAGAGGTTATAGAAATTGCAATAATATTAGGCTTTAGCTGTTATGTTTCTCCCCCCAAACAGGCATGCAAAATGTATGCACATCTTTTAAAGAATTTTATTGTAGAAGAACTCAAATGCCATTATGATTCTATTAACAGCTGAATATCAAAAGTGAGATCTATGTAATAATAAATTCCGTGTTCCATGGTTTCTCTCACATACAGCGCATTGTATCACATGAACCTTTGTTTTGGATGGGAAGCAGTGGTGTGGTACGCAGATCAATATTTAACAACCAGCTCAGTTGGCTCCATTACAGTGCGGTCAGCACTACACCAACATCTTGCAAACAATGATTGGGCTGACATTGGAGATCTCCTTTCCTCTCAACTAGGTTGCAAAATTCCAGGAAATGTAACAATCTTCTCTCAAGAGTCCATATGAACCAGCTCCAGCACACCACTGAAGGACCTCCTGGTTTTCATCCATCTCTTGTTCTGTTAGTGACTAAAGATAATATACACAATTCCCATATTGTCATGGGGGGGGGGAGGGAAACAATTGTTTTCCTATGACAATATGGAATTCATTTTCCCATGAGATTTGTTTCTTGTATGATTAGCTTTCCCATTATTTCTGAACTTGGAATATTTAAAACTGGAAAAATAAGGAAAAATAAGGATTTATTTCTTTGAGAGGGGGAAAGCAGAA
The DNA here is from genome assembly GCF_031021105.1 of Erythrolamprus reginae. Taxonomy (NCBI): domain Eukaryota; kingdom Metazoa; phylum Chordata; class Lepidosauria; order Squamata; family Dipsadidae; genus Erythrolamprus; species Erythrolamprus reginae. Next base: position 49,751,056 of record NC_091954.1, read on the forward strand.
TGGAAACATTTTAACCTGCTGTGGGCATCCAAAGGGAGAGGAAGGGAAGCAAACGACAAACATGCATTGAACATTCTCATGCAGACTCACCCTATATGTACTTATACTATCTTTGGCTGTTGCATGTAAGCCCATAAAGCAGGGGTGTCAAACTCATGGCCCGTGGACCAGATGTATCCCACGATAACCAAGCCAACCCCCAATTTAAAAAAAGGAAAAAAGGTCAAAAGGCATCACGTGACAATGACGTGATGCTGCAAATTTGACACCCCTGCCATAAAGGGCAGGGTTTGAGTTGTGATCCCACAACACAGATTTTTTCATTTGACCAAAACTCTATGTGTTATATATGCCTATGTTTCTTGCAATGCAAAACATTTTCTTGAATAATAGAAACATGACTCACATTCCTATATCTCTTCTTCTATTCTTTCATTGATATGTTTTATTCCTATATCTTCTCTTCTATTCTTTCTTAGATATATTTTACTATGAGTATATCCTCTATAACCTTCATTATGTATTTTACTATGTGTATACCCACTAAAACCCTCATTGTGCATTGGACAAAATCAATCAATCAATCAATCAATATAATAAATAATAAATATATGTTCTCAAAAGGAAGTAGTACTTGAGTTGTGGTATAATGTCCCATAAATAAATGGGTAGAAATGCTACAAAGGTCTACTGTAATACTGCTGAGACACCTGTTGGCATTTTTAAAGAAAGCAATTGATGCATATTCAATAGTTGTACTACATGTAATCTAAGACTTACAGCAGTTCATTTAGTGACTGTTCAAAGTTACAACAGTGCTTATCATTATTTTTTACCATTTGTGACCATTGCAGCATCCCTAGTCATATGATCAAAATTTAGATGCTTGACATCTGATTCATAGTTATGAGCATTGCTTTGTCCCAAGGTCATGTGATCCCCTTTGGTAATCTTTTGACAAGCAACGTCATTGGGGAAGCTAGATTGACTTAACAACCATGTTACTAAGTTAACAAGTGCACTGAACAACTGGGGCAAGAAAGGTGGTAAAATGCAGCAAAACTCACATAACAAATGTCTCACCAACATAAATTTTGGGCTCAATTGTGGTGGTAAGTTGAGGATTATCTCTGCCATATGCCAAGATACTTTGTTATTATAATTTTGTCCCATTGTGAACATTATCATCATCATCATAATAATATTTTAACTTACCGCCCGATCATTACACTTTTTCTTTATGTCACAGTTGTAACCCAGCAAGCTTGCATTTACACACTTATAATCAATACAAGCCTAAAGAGGAAGGAAAAATAGGGTTTTTTTTAAGAATGGTCTTTGAAAAAATGCTTCATTAGCAAATGTACAAAGATATCAAAAAGAGACAGTCATTAGGTTCAGAAGTAACTCTAAATTTAGCATGATGGTCTTTTTTAAGGTGGATAGTGACCTAATAATGAATTGTGGCTTCTTAAAGAACATGGGCAAAAAAGATGGACAAATCTAAGCCTAATGTTGGAAATGGGAACAAAGTGAATATTGTATCTCTGTCATTGTGCAACAATATAATTTGTCTGGATTCAGCTTGATACAAGTATGAATCTAGCCACTATGATTTGAAACTTTGGGCTTACAGTTTTAAAATAAGCATGTATCAAGTCCCAAATGATGTAATGTAAGTTTTTTTAAGCTTCATCTGTTGAAACAAAGTAAGTGTATTTGGCAATATTCCCAACACAACTCAGTGATGATAAATGATGCACAATAATGTCAGCATGCAAATACAGTTATGTACTTGTGTCAATCTACAAGTATACTTGCGATGTTTCCATGATTAATTATATCATTATGCACATGTCATTACTTGTGTCTCTCCTCCTGTCTATTAGTGTAACATTACTCTATAGAGACAGTTTACAAACAACATTGGATAGTTTTGTACAACATACTGAATAGGCAACCTACAATGAATAGGATGTAAACAATCATTCAGCCTCCAGAATCATGTAGGCAGGATTATAAATTCCAGAGCATAATTCTTTGTTGGTCTTCTTTGTGAGACATTAGAATATGGGTAACCTAAGTCTTGTAGAGAGAGGATGTGTCATAAAAACTGAATGAGTGAGAGTGAGTGAGTGAATGAATGAATGAATGAAATCTCCCCAAATGCCAAAAATTGGGCTTTTTTACCCATGGTAGTGATTTTAATATACTTTATTAAAGTATATTAAACTATGAACGTGTAGCAATGTTGCTGAAGTACTTATTACAACTCTCAGCAGGAAATGAAGAGATAGCATGAACTGAATTCTGTACAAAATTTTATATTAAATAGTAACATGGCTTCTTGATTTCTGGCCTAGCAAAAATAAAATATTCAGCTGCGTGTAAAATACCCTGCTGCATGTAAATCATAATTTATGCTTAGGAGTAACAAATTAACATAATAAATCGTAACTTGGTGCCAAGTCAAACTCAGACAGTGATTTGTTCAATCAAGCAAGGTGTGATTCACATAAGCTATATGTTTGTAAGATGCAGAAAACTCTTACTTTTCCTTCAGCACAAGAAGTGCCTTTATGAACCAGTGCTGGATCAGGAATATCTGATCCTAGATTAAATTCAGTGGACACACATGAAATTCCATCTTGAGTCTGGAAATACAACTGGGACGGGAGATTCCCGTGTTTGAAAGATGTACAATGAATCTTGCCACATAAACTGTTGCTGCAAATGTAATTAATGTAATATTAATTATTGTAATAATCAATGTATTAATATTATGATATACATACATAAGTAAGGGATTTTGAAGCAGTCTGATAAATACAAAAGTCTATCTTCCATGTTCTAATGTTGAGTACATGCTTATTCAATAGTTTGTTTACTAGATTTGAGGTCTATAAAAACCAATCCTGAGCAAATGGATGTAGATCTATATAAGTAGGAGGAAATAGCAGATTGTCAACTTTAATACATTCATAGCCTGTTGGCCAAAATGGAAGGCCAGGTAGTCCTCACTTAGCAACCACTTTGAATAGTGACCATTCAGTTATGACAATGCTGAAAGAGTAATTTTATGACCAATGTCCGCATATACAATCTTCACAGCATCTCTCACTCTGTCGTGTTAGTTAGTACATGCTGTCTTGTGTAAAATCAAAAGCATTGGTCACATGATTTTTCACTTAGTGACTGCTTTCACTAACCACCAGGTTGCCAGTCTCAATTGCTAAATGAGAACTATCTATCTAGCTAAAATGTATTTTCATATGGCTGAATATTCAATTTTCAGTGGTTTAAAGAATAGAATAAATAATCTGTGTCAACTATTGTTTTCCATGTCCTTTTACCAAAGATTGGATTTCTTCCAGTAAGGCTTATGATTCCAAATAAATGTGTATGATTCTATTGTAAGGTGAAGCATTTGTATCAGGTCCAAATACCGATCTAATTTAGTATTCTGTATTACTGATTTTTTCATTTCTTGATCATCAGGAAATTACCAAGCAGAACTTTTGTGCAAAACATCTTCTGTTGCCATCCAACAACTGTTATCCTAAGACTTGACACTTTTCATTTTTGAAGTATTATATATTTATCAAGACAAGTAGCTCATGTATTTGGCTATGATTCAGAAACACACTGGTTACACCTCCAAAACATTAAAATTACTAGAAGAACATTCTGAACAATTGTTTAAATACTTTTAAAAAGACGAATCTAGTCTTCAAAGTAGAGGTTGGGAACTCTGGCACCTTTATGACTTGTGGACTTCAACTTCCACAACTCTTGAGCCAGTCTGAGCCAGGAATTGTGGGAACTGAAGTTCATAAGTCATAAAGAGGTGATAGATCCCCAACCGTCCTCTAGCACTAAGAAACGTTCCAGTGCTGGCTTCTATTACTATACTATAATATAAATGTAGATCCAATGTTTAGAAGGGATGTTGTGAAATGTGGCTAATTGTGAGCCTTATAAATCTCTTGTTACAAAGATGTGGATAAATCCTGGGGTTGTGTTATCCAACCATTTGCAGATACGCTACAACAATGATATGCAATCTACATAAATACATTAGCAGTAGTCTAGGAATTGTATAATATTAAGAAACTGAATTATACTCTGATTATTAAACTATGTAATGGTTGCAATTGAAGCCTGCAAATTGAATATATAGGTAGTCCTCGACTTATAACCACAATGGAGCCCAAATTTTTTGTTGCTAAGTGAAACATTTGTTAAGTGAATTTTGCTCCATTTTACGATATTTCTTGCCACAGATGTTAAGTGAATCAGTGCAGTTCTTAAGTTAATAACATGGCTGTTAAGTGAATCTGGTTTTCCAATTGACTCATTTGAAGGTCACAAAAGATTATCACATGACCCCGGAATACTAAAACGGTCTTAAATGTGAGTCAGTTCCCAAGCATCTGAACTTTGATCACGTGACCATGGGGCTGCCACAAAGGTTGTAACTGTGAAAAACAGTTGTAAGTCACTTTTTCCAGTGCTGTTGTAACTTTGAACGGTCACTACATGAACTGTTATAAATTGAGGACTATCTCTAATTGGAAATGTTGCCTTAGTGAAGTAGGCTGTGGTATGTTTCTTTAGGAGTAGAAGGAAAAAGAGGAAAGAGTGCAGAGCTGTGACTGTGAATTGTGTTGCCTATTATCCAAATAAGAGCATTCAGTTCAACTGAGCGTGCATGGAGTCATATAGTCCTGAATGTGCCTTCAGAATATAGAATATATTTTTTATAATTACCGTACTTACGCTTGAGAACATCTTAAAAAATTTGGCCCTTGCATTCCGCAATTGCCAAATCTGTCTCCTTTGCTATTGGCTTGTTCAAAGCAAACATTTGGTCCTTTCTTTGCTCCTACAAAATAAATGAAACTTTGTTATTCTATGTCGGGGATAATTCTAACACAAACAATGGGTCGCTACATCAGGAAACCCAAAGGCCAAATAAACAAAGAAAAGGAATCATCAACAATTTGCAATATAAACATGCATTATTTAAGATATACAGGTAGAAAGTAGGCAGAATGCACCCAAGGAACATAAACTGGCAGGCAGAAGACATGACAAAAATTCTTCTCGACCACAGTTTCAAGCAGGAAATGGCATCATTTTAGATCAAGTCAAATTCAAAAATTCCTGGAATCTTGGTATTCTGAGATGGGGTTACCAACCTTTCGGACCCCAGGGACCACTAAATTCATAATTTTAAATCCCGCAGACCACTAATATGACCTGCATAATGAATGGTTGGGTGGGTGTGGCAAGGTGGTCATATGACTGGGTGGGCAAGGCCAACTCAATGTCATTTACATCAAAGGGGCACCTTGCCAGCCTCTACTCGCCACTACTTGCCTGGACTCCTTAGAGCCCCAACCAGAAGCAGTTGCTGGAGCTAAGCAGCCACCATGAAAAAGAGTTGACAAAACAGCTGGCTCAGTTCAAATTGGATCACACAAAGAAGGAGGCTGAAGCACCTCACTGAGGACTATGAACATAGGCTTCCCAATCAGAGGAAAGACTTTCAGGAGTGCAAGGCCAGGTACCAGTGTCTATAGGCTCAGCAGGCTGAGACGGTCAGCCAGCTCTGGCTTTTCAACACCAGTGGTGCTTCCCTCCAGCCTTCGCCCAAAGCCCCACATCAGGAGACTGAAGAAAACCCCAAGTCAGAATTTCTCCCCCCTCCAACCTGCACAAAAAGACCCCAAAGGGGGAGACTCTCTGCAGCAACACAAACGTTCACTGCACATATAGGGCCAGGGGCCCTAGTTTGAGGACCCCTGATTTAGTGCAATATAAAAAAATGCAAATAATTTTTCTGCAGACCACCAAAATTTTCTTGCGGACCACCAGTGATCCACGGACCACAGTTGGTGACCACTGTTCTAATAAACCATCTATGAGCACATATAGGGACAGCCTCATCTATGAACCACTGGTAGTTCTTGACTTAGGAACACAATGAAGCCCAACATTTTTGTTGCTAAGGCATACAATGGTTAAGTTAATTCTGCCCTGTTTTATGACCTTTCCTGTCACTGTTGTTAAGTGAATCTGACTTCCCCATTGACTTTACTTGTCAGAAAGTCCTCAAAAAGTAATCACATGACCCCAGAAAACTGCAATCACAATAAATATGCCAACCATCAAAATTTTAATCACATGACCATGAGGATCCTGCAATGGTCATAAGTGTGTAGTCGCTTTTTTCAGTGCAGTTGTAACTTTGAATAGTTATTAAATGAATGGTTGTAAGTCGAGTACTACTTGTACTTAAAGAACTTAACTAAAATGTTAAGGAAGGAAGGAAACATCCTGTCTAGCAACCAACACCCAAAGAAGCAGGAAACAACAGCAGATAAATGGGGAAGAACAATATCCTAACTAAGAAACTATCAAGAAAGTAACCACACCCAACCAAGACTGACAGGGCAAGCTACTAGCAAACCTCACTCTTCCACATACTGATGATATTACTTAGTCTGGTAACAAAACATCTATAGTAAAGCAATAGTGGTGGAATTCAGCCAGTTTGCACCACTTCGGGAGAACCAATTGTTAACTTTCTGAGCAGTTTGGTGCACTAGTTGTTGGAAGAAATTATTAGGGCAGAGAATCGGTTGTTAAATTATTTGAATCCCACCACTGGAAAGCAACCTAGCTTGTATAACACCAAAAATCAAACAGAATACCTCCGGGACCGCCTTCTGCCACACGAATCCCAGCGACCGGTTAGGTCCCACAGAGTTGGCCTTCTCCGGGTCCCGTCGACTAAACAATGTTGTTTGGCGGGACCCAGGAGAAGAGCCTTCTCTGTGGCAGCCTCGACCCTCTGGAACCAGCTCCCCCCAGAGATTAGATCTGCCCCCACCCTCCTTGCCTTTCGTAAAGTTCTTAAGACCCATCTCTGCCGTCAGGCATGGGGGAACTGAGACATCTCCCCGGGCCTATACAGTTTATACATGGTATGTTTGTGTGTATGTTTGCTTTTAATAATGGGGTTTTTAGCGTTTTTTAAATTATTAGATTTGTTCTTACAGTGTTCTTGTTATTGTTGTGAGCCGCCCTGAGTCTACGGAGAGGGGTGACATACAAATCTAATAAATTTAAAATAAATAAATAAATAAGTAAGTAAATAAATAAATAAATAAGTAAATAGATCAACTCCAAGTTACATATAATTCTTTACTATTGGATAAAAAAATCCTTTCAAAATAATAATCATTTACATTCCAATATATGAACGTTTTCTATAATAACAGCTGCCAGTCTAATTATCGGTTCTATCGATCACAAATGATTCAAACCATACCTTTTCCAAAGAGGGATTCACACTGAGAATCGTAACTCTCGCAAATTCCACTGTAACAGTAATCTTTCTTATCATTACATGGGTAGCCATCCATGACATACACATCTTCTGGACAGTCATAATAGGTCCCATTGCAATATTCAGGAAGATCACAGGCATTTGATTTTGGTCGACACTCCATTCCTGATACCTTGAACTTGAAAACAGATTTTTATTGATTTTATTCATTTCTAACTGTAACATCTCGACAGCATTCATATGCTTTCAATAATAGGGGAGAAGGAGAAAAATATTTGTGAAAAAGAAAGAGAAGTTGGAATAGATCCTGGGCCAAATTACTGGAACAGTATGCTGATGATCATATTACTAATTGTAGAGACACACCAAACCAAACCTGCAAGATATATTTCTATTTCAGGCCTTCTCTATCGTATTACACACAACAACCAACATGTATTGCCTGTATGAGCACAGCCATATGAAATTGAAATGTAAATGTACCAGTCCTTGAGCAGAATTAGACTCTCCTCATTGCTGATCCAAATGCTACCTCATCTAGGGGTGGGCGTGGCTATTGTGAGGGTGGCCTAGCGAGTACCATGGCGGTGTGTATTTATCAAGAAGTAAATAGGATAGCTACAACTAGATATAAAGATATATAGATATATTTTTACATATCTAGCTGTAGGATATTTCAGGCCTGATCATTCCTTTTCTCCATACTGTCCCTCCCTCCTTCTTATTCCTTCTGAGGATGTAAATTATTTATTGGAAAACTAGAAAGTATGTATGTATGCATGCATTCAAACTGAACTTTTCATTAGAATAGACCTGAAGCAGTCAGCTAATTTTTATTTACTTAATTTCTCTTGTTGCCCAACTCAATCAAGTGCAACTGAACAACTAATCCTTGTTATGTGGCATACATACATACACAGTTCTAAGAAAATGTATTTGTCTTCTCTGGAATTGTTTATTTTTTTGAATTTGTCATCAAATATCATCAGAATTTCAGATGGATCTTAGTGATACATACAGTGTAAGGAATTTGAATACCAAATACCAAAGCTTGGTGCCTGTTTCATTTGTTGTATTTAAAAGGTCAGCCCATATGTGATATGCCAAAAGACCCATCTTTTTTACATGTCTTGAAACAATAAAGCTTTGATAGTGTAATCAGAGATGCCATCCTGAATTTTTCTGATGTCCCTGTAATGTTCCTGCATCTAAAAGTAATAAGATGTTACTGTGCACATCAGAGATCTTAAAACTTTGCAGCTTATAGACTTCAACTCCCAGAATGCTCCAGCCAGCTACGCTGGAGAATTTTGGTAGTTGAAATCCACAAGCCTTAAAGTTGCCAGGTTTGGGGACCCCTGGTATAAATAAACATGCATATAATCTTCATGAATGATAAGTAATTCAAAACAAACATACCCTAAGAACAAATATATTAACTTTACAATTCTATATATATTTAAATATTGGGGTGCACCTGCTGCACTCCTGCTGGTGTTTGGTATGCATGTGTGTTTTGATTGGACTGCTATATGGGTTTTTATAATGGGTTTTTTATTGTTTTAGTATTTAATATTTGACTTCTTGCTATTGTATTGTATTATATGGCTGTAAGCCGCCCTGAGTCCCTAGTTATTGGGTGGCATAGAAGTTGAATCAATCAATCAATCAATCAATCAATCAATCAAATACATACATACATACATACATACATACATACATACATACATACATACATACTGGAGTTTAATATAAAACATGCAAGCACGGGATTGTATTCCACATCTATACAAAGGACAATCTATTTTACCTGACATTTTTCACAGCACAATCCTTCAGCACAAACTGATCCACGTGTTAGCTTGCAGTTGGCAGCATCACAACAGGGATTGGTACATTCCTGTTAAGAAAATGACTTTGGTTGTATAGTCCATGATCAACTGTTGAAGAAAACTTCCACTGGACTCAATAAGATCAATATTCTCATCACTGGGATGTGATTAATAGTTTTAAGAAACATTCCCACAAGAACTTTGCTTGTTAATTGAAGCATTTTTTTTTAAAAAAAACACCCATTTATAATCATACAGTGAAATCAAGATTTTATAAAAACCTTTAAAAAGTATTTGATGGTGAAGAACTTTTTTCCCCTAATGTGATTACTGCAAAATTTTACTAAGGAAAGATTTGATAGAGAAAAGATTTGTTTTGCTCCCAATGGAATCTGATGACGAAGCCTCCTTTGACCAAGGAAGCGTGAGTGACAGGAAAGAAGGGAGTTTGGCAGACAGCCCAGGAGGAAATAAATCATCTGTATCATCCTTGGATTCTGAACAAGAATTAATGACACATCCACGCATGCGTAGAGTGATGCATAGGAGACAACAATTGAAGGATTATTACAAGAGAAAATGAGGCCACCTGTGGTTGGGTGGGGCTACTGTAATTAGTGCTACAGATAAAAGTGCAACCTGGTGTTTTAGCCTCATGGCAGTTTATCTGATTCATTGTTTCGTCAAGATTGTGGGTTTTGTGCTGTTCAAAATTGTGTGTGGACTCTCTGGACTTTAGAATTGGACTCAATTTCCCAGTTATTGGGTGAGCAATTGGATTGCATTTAACCTGTGCCTTGTGTGTACCAGAAAATCCCTTTGACATTTAAAAGGGGAGCTGTTTCTGTTTTTCTGTTTATAAAAACTTTTGGGTTTTCCTTTTATCGTGTGGTGTGTGTCTTCCTGGACTAATTACCCTGTAGTTACAGGCGGTTGAAACACGCCGGCAGAACAAAATATAAATACAAATTACCTACTTTTGGAGTGCCACAATCACATTCTTCATTCCTATCCACAATGTTATTGCCACACATGGGTTCTGTGAAGATATCGCTCGGCTTGGGAGAATTTCTGAGACAGCTTCCTCCACCTCTCAGTATAAGTTCCTCAAAATCATTAGCGCTGCAGCTGCTGAAGTTCCTGGACCCACTAGAAAGAACAATTTTTCCAGAATATGGTATAATATATTTCCCATTTTGTGCCTAAATTTTAATGGGTTTACAATTCTGCAATTATTATTTATTAGATTTATATGCCACACTTCCCAAAACACTCGGAGGACTATTATATTTCATCGTAACACTAAAGTAATGTCCCACACACACTCAAAATAAGTCCGTTTTTAACTCTGAGAGATACATGATATTGTGAGTCAGAAACTGGCCAATTGTTGAAATGGAGAAATATACAAAAACTGCCCTGTAGTTCCTCTAATAGGCTTGTCATAATTGAAAAAATAAAACTTCAAGTCTGCACCCCAGCCAATCTAGAAAAGGCTAAAAAGTCCAACTGTCTCCACCCAAATGATCCCATGGTTTCCCCTTAAAATGTTAGGCCAGCCGCCAGCTTCATAACTTGCAAAATGTGTCTCAGATTGATGAGTCACAAAAGCTATGACTTCATTTTTTCCTCTGGCAGCATTTCTTATACATGACTTGGCACCATGAGTGTATAAACTAAACTCAGCATCTACTAACACTCTTCAAGGGTGGGGACTCTGCATCCATTATTGCTCTGTGATCTCTACGGTAAAGATTCAGACTATGATTGTTGTCTGTCATTCAAAAGCTTCCTTCTCAGTTCAAGATTTTTAAGTGAATGGTTCCATATAGGATTTGTTACTTCGGTCTATCCTAATTTATCCACTTCTACCAGGAGTGGGTTCTAACTTAGCTCGCTGCCAGTTCACTTCCTCCCGTGCCAACTGCCAAGTGCTGTGCCTCGAAAGGAAAACCAGATTCGTTTAACAACCAAATTACTAACTTTACAACGGTGGTGATTTACTTAACAACTGTGGCAAGCAAGGTTGTAAAATGAGGCAAAACTCACTTAACAACTGCCTCACTTAGCAACAGAAATTATGGGTTCAATTGTAGTCATAGGTCGAGGACTACCTATAACGCTAATCAACATTGCATGCAACCTGACAAATGTCTGGATTGCCGAGAACCCTTTGGATAGCACCCCCTTTGCACTTCTGTTAGATTAATATTACAACTTTACTCGTTACAAGAGCTTAAAGCACGGGTGTCAAACTCACAGTGTCTCATGATTTTTCATGATGTTTTTCCCCTTTGCACAGCTGGGGTGGGCGTGGCCTGCACATGGCGCATACAGCCTGCAGGCCACCAGTTTGACACCCCTGGCTTAAAATGTTATACATATCATTCCTTCTTCCAGTTTTATCCCACAACAACCACTTTGTGAAGACACTGTACTGACAGAAACCAGATCAAATCACTAAGGGAGTTTTATGAATGTGCTTTGACCTGGCCCCAAGCCTCTTGAGTTACAGTCCAAGATCTTAACCTTGTATCACAATAGATCTAGGATATCTGTGTTTTTTAAATTTTAATTTAAATGGTAATATTTTCTATATTCTACTCCAAACATTGTTCAGTCCTATTATATCTCTATTTTAAGTTTTCTCCATCCCTTGTATTTTTCCTGTGTCCTCTATTCAACATCTGACTTGTTTCCTTGCCTCTCCCTTTCTCTGCTAACGTAGACAAATCTCGATCACCTGGGTTTTAACTAACCAACTTTTCTATTAAATGAAAGCTGTATATAAACAGATTCCAAAAATAAAACATATAATTTTAGCTTCCATCAGTTTTCTGTTCCTTAAATGTAGCATAACTGAAAGTGTAAACACCCTTTCTATAATGTGACTCTAGACTCAAAAATTGTTTCAAGAACAAAGATTTTGTGTTGTCATCAGGTATATGTGCCTACCTTTAAATGCACAAGTATCTATGATTGAGAACATATGCTAGTAATAAAATATTACTGTAAATAGCCTACTAATACAGAAAATAGCTTGTTTAAAACTGAAACACTGTTCAAAGTATATGATTTGGTAGAAAATTGAATGCTCGTATTTATAATAGTTTGCAATGACCAATATTTTATTAAAGTTAGTATCTAAAGGGTGTTTCTTCCTGTCATCACAGAGCTAACTGCTCTAATGCTGTATCTCCATTGGATTGCTTGATCCTAAACTCTCTAATTGATCAAACCAGGGGTGGGTTGCTACTGGTGCGATAGACAACTGCGCCCTGGTAGCGGTGGCTAGATTGCGCAATTTGCACACGACCACTCCAGTGCCAGTCCTTTGGGCACGGCCATTTTTTTTCTTTAATTTTTGGTATTTTTTGCTTCCTGCACATGCGCAGAAGCAAAATCTCACAAGGGGATGCCCTTGCGTCCGACATTTCAGTGATTTTTTTGCTTCCGCACATCCCCTCACAAATTTCATCGCATTTTTGCTTCCTGCGCATGCGCGGTACGAGAAATCCTCCCCTGGATCAAACACCAACAAAGATTTGGCATATTAAACTTAATATACAGTATAATTACAACTAGCAAACACACATATATAAATAATGTTAAGCAAATGTTCTTACTTATCTGTACTGTACATTATATGGTCATTTGAACATCTTCCATCATCATGATTCATACCAAGATTATGTCCCAACTCATGTGCAACCACTGTAGCATGACTTATGGGAGAGCTATGATCGAACTGGCAGAAAAATCATCATTATTAGCACAGGATGGGGTGGGAGATGATTCTTTTTTTAAAAAACAAGAAAAACAGCAACAGTGGAGAATAGAAAACAACAGCCGAGCTAGACAAATCAAAATCTGTTTCATCGGTCATTTTATTTCCCACTTTGGACTCCAAATTCTGATGGGAAGAAGTCCACAATTAGGAGATGACCATGATATAAATTGCAGAATGCCATTCCAGCTCAATTTTGGCACAGCATACCATCAATAAGACTCTCTTTTAAGAATCACAGCATATGGTGATATTTATTTATTTATTTATTTATTCATTCATTCATTTATTTGACTTATGTGCCGCCCCTCTCCGTAGACTCAGGGCAGCTCATAACATTTAAGTAAAAAACACAGTTTATAAAACACTTCTAAATCCCATTAACATAATGATCAATTTAAAATATTCTAAAAAAGCTAAACATTTAAAAATCAAACATTCAAATACACTCTACAACATGAATAATGAATTGCATCATTGTGAAAATTTTGAAAAACGTTCCCACCCCCTGTTCTTAATTAGAATTTATTTTTAAAAATCTGTTTTAATGTTCTACCTATCATATACTATTTTATAAAGTCAGTCATGTTGCCTCAGTTACGATGTTTATCATAAAAAGCCTTTTAAAAAAAGTTTTCGCTGTAGGACAACTGGCTTTGTTCTCATTTGGGTTACTTTTCTATGTTTTCAGTTGCTAGTATTATACTTTCTAGGTGTTCAGCATGACTTTGTCAATGGGTTAGTCGTCAACACCAGTATAGGCATCTGCTAAGTGCTTCTGCCTTCCCCAGAAATCTAAACTCAATGTTGAATGTTCAAAATGCTGAAACTATGTAATGAAACAGATGAAAACATTATCCATGTAAAAGACTCTATGTTTACAACTGAAAAGGAGTATTACTATACTTACCGCACTGATAGACCCTCCGTGGTCTGCAGTACAGACTGTGCCAACAAAAGCCATTCCAAGTGTGGAACCAAATGACTTTCTCCCTCTGAAATGCAGGAACAGATTAAAGGGGGAGATTGGTTGAGATGTCTCTCCAGACTGAACAATGTACACATTTCCTTTATTTATAGATATTTTGGTAGACAAACACACATACACAGTGTCTCCCTTGCTTCCCTGACCTTTTCCCTCCCTTTATTTTAACATCGTGAAAAAAAGTAATAATCGGATTTGAGGTAGATTGGAACCTCGGCCCATTATTTTAATTTCACTTGATTTTAAGACAGATATAATATCTTTGACAGACTGTATATCTTGTCTTTTATGTTAACAGCAGACAGATATAATTACCCATATTGTATGGGTAATGTACCATGTTAGATTAATCCAATGTCATGCTATTGACAATTTAATTAATCTATTGCATGAGAATTTTAAACTTCTTTATCCTTTATTTGTAATATGCTATAATGGTGTAAAACATACTATGCTCAAAAATAACCTTGGAACATATTTTGGTATATATTCTAATAGCTAAAAAATATTTTCTTAAACAATTAACAGCAAAAAAAATTTTAAATCCTTGCCAATTCCCACAAGCAAACTCTGAAAACATGAAATAAGTATATCCACAAATATCTTCCCCTAAATGATACTGTGATAAACATTTCTAAAATGAATAGAATATTACAACTGTAGAATTTTTACTTTGTTTTCAACATTCCACTACATCTGTATGTATAATATAAAGAAAAATCCTTACATTATGAGATGACCAATATCATTTCTTGATCTCCTATTAAGATTTGTTTTCCTCCAAGTCACAAATTTGTCCAACACATCTCCAGCTGAACCACTAGTCACATCTATCTGGTTTCCACTTGTCCATATTTCCAATCCAATTAGGACAACTTGTATGTTTAAGGGACTGAACATCTGTAAATATACAATGTATTGCTATTATATATGTTTCAGTAAATTTAGATAATTTCTTCCAAATTGTCCCATCTCTGATTCCATCTCTGATAACATCTAAGCTGGGGGTCTCCAAGCTTGGCAACTTTAAGACTTGTTGACTTCAACTCCCAGAATTCTTTGCTGGCTGAGGAATTCTAGGAGTTGAAGTTCACTAGTTTTGCTGGCTGACAAATTCTGGGAGTTGAAATCCACAAGTCTTACAGTTGCCAAGCTTGGAAACCCTTACTATAAACTGATGAGAAATATGCCATGCAAAAAAGTATATCTAGTTAGCCAATGAATGTGAAACAGCACACTGACTATGTTTACATGTTGAACTCATAGTCCACTTTATCTATGAGTTAAAACACAAACCATAATTGATATAATGCACTACCAAAAGGCATAGTTTAACAAGTTCCAAGGTTGAGATTTGAAAACTTGGTTACTTCAGGATATTGTCTTTGTTTGAATAGATTCTGCAACATGCAGAAATATGTACCCACCGAGGCTTTGTGGTAGGTAATTCCTGCTAATGTATACAAACCCTTTTCCAAAATCATCTGTCATAATTTGAATTATGCTGCATATGTGTTGAACAGCTATATACATTTCAAGTAAAAGCAAAAGAACTAATGCAATAAACAAACATTTTAATCCAAAAGTTCCTGTCTCCCAAAATTTATTAATCTCACAAATTATTTGAGATAACAAAGGGGTAAGGTTTATAGCAAGATGGATCTTTGTGCAACTGTGAAAGGTGAGCTAGCAAAATCTGGCTAGAAAAGGATTGCATAAGAAAGCAAAACCTAATCTCTGGAATGGAATACAGTACTAATACTTATAGGAAAAGGAAGGTGACATTTAATAGGCTATTAATGTGAACTTCTCTGTGTGTGTGTGTATCCTAATTATCTTAGATTATTACATTGTTTAACATGCTCTGTTTGTTAATACTGGGTAAAATGGCAATCACACGGAACAGAAAAGATTTAGGTTGTAAATCCCAATCAGTTCAGGAAATATAAGATCATTTACTCTTAAACCTGTTTCTCTGTGTAGGCAAGATTAAAAAATGATAATAAAATAGATATCTGGACCTTAACCTAAATTTATTTATTTATTTATTTTAAAAGTTTGTGCTACCTCTTGCAACAACCTTAACATTTAATTACATATAATTGACATATACGTTTTACATAAAAAAAGAAATATAAAAATGCTACAAGCAATATTAAATATAAATATTAAAATTCTAAGGACAGCAGTAGATTTTAAGTTTTGTTCCGAAGAATAATAAAAGAGGCCCTGGCACATTTTATATATATGTTCCTTCACAATCTTTTTGTTACAAATATATTTGCTTTCGTTTGGTATATACATTTCATGAAGTGAAACAAAGCCTAGCTATAAATGGAATTACGTTACATAAATAGTATCTAATTTTTGCAGCAGCAGAATGTAAAAATAGCTTCTGTACCTTGGGTTTGTTTTTTTTTATAACCTATGTTGTGACCAGCTTCAATTATAGAAATTACATTCTTGTCCTTTTTTAAAAAAATTCTCTTAAAAAATGACATAACAAATGAATAACAAATATGCTGACTTACCCCATCTACATAATTAATCAATTCAACTGTTTCTTTCTGTATAGCTTCAATAGTTCTTTTCAATAAATACTAGGAAAATTAAAGAAAGAAGACATTCTAATCAGGAAAGGCAATTAGAAAATTTGAAAAAAAAAATCCCATAGCAAGTTAGTCCACCAAAAAATTCAAAATCTAAAGTTAGGTAATACTGCACTTTTATATGGACCAACCAATTTAACACAACTTAGGTATCATTAAATTAAGGCCATTAGTCATCCATTATCTCTTGCCTAGGGCAAAACTGAACTTTTTGTCCTGGCATAAATAAAAACTTATTATTGTGTTCATATCAACAATGGAGCAACAGAGAAATTCTGGATATAACACCAGGAAGCCAAAAATATTTGGCTGAGAAAAATTACCCTGTTCTTATCAACAACCATATAGAGTTCGATGTATCGTTTATCTGGCAGCACAGTTCTTCTTTTCTGTAAAATTAAAAACAGACCCCTATTACATAACCATTTTATTTGGAATTAGTTCAAAATGATAGTTTTAAAAATTAAGTAAAAAGTTAACACCAAACATTTGAAGCCAATTCATGATGTGAACTATTATTATCTGAAAATAACCAATCTCATTTTGATCGGTCAAACAATTATTTTCAAAATCAAATACAATTAAACTTTGTAGTTTGCTTCCAGTATTTCAATTCAAATTGGGTTTGGAATCAAACTGTGAGGCAGCAGTACATTTCCCCCTTTCCCCCCAGAGAATTATCTGAATTTGACTACATGTGTAGTAACTAAAGATACATAATTTTAAATTATTATTTTATCTTTGTTCCCCACTCCCTTCCCAAGCATTATTTAATTGCAGAAAGAAATAAAATAAGGAAAAATCTCCTTGGTGTGAAGTAAATAATTTGTTAAAAGCATAAGAGCTGTGGCTAAAATCTAGAATGCATAGATTAAAGCATGCAATATTTGAAAAATAAGATTTAAATATATTTACCCTTCGAAGTGTATCCTTATTGAAAGGATAATGTGATATATTAGTGTATTTCAAAATATGTTCATGATACCGGTCATCATTTTGTACACCACAGGAAAAAGGTTCATGAGATTTATCTAATACATAAAAAAAGTGTTCAAATTTATTTGATCCTTTAACTGGCTCCATGCCATATTGTTTGTCACCAATATAGAGGATTCCCCTAAAAAGGACAAAAAAGTTATTTAATCAAAGGCCAGCTGTATAAACAAAAATAACTCTAAATAAGTACCACAATATAATATGTAGCAATTTCAAAGTACAAATCTTACTAGTTTCTCAATAATGAAATGTAATGATATGTCTTTAGTCCTCGATTTACAACCAGAATTTATGTTACTGTGAAAAATTTGTTAAATGAGTTTTTCCCATTTTATGACTTTTGTTGCCACATTTGTTAAGTGAATCACTACAGTTGTTAAATTAGTAACACGGTTATTAATTTTATCTGGCTTGTCAGAAGGTCACAAAAATGGTTACATGACCCCAGGACACTGCAACAGTAAATAAATAAGAGCCAGGGTGGCGCAGCAGGTAGAGTGCTGTACTGCAGGCCACTGAAGCTGACTGTAGATCTGAAGGTCAGCGGTTCAAATCTCATCACCGGCTCAAGGTTGACTCAGCCTTCCATCCTTCCGAGGTGGGTAAAATGAGGACCCGGATTGTGGGGGCAATATGCTGGTTCTGTTAAAAAGTGCTATTGCTAACATGTTGTAAGCCACCCTGAGTCTAAGGAGAAGGGCGGCATAAAAATTGAATGAATGAATGAATGAATGAATGAATGAATGAATGAATGAATGAATCAATCAATCAATCAATCAATCAATCAATAAATAAATAAATAAATAAATAAATAAATAAATAAATATGGATCAGTTGTCAAGCACCTGAATGTAAATCACATAACCATGAAGATGTTGCAATGGTCATAACTGGGAAAAATGATCACAAGTCACTTTTTCAGTGTGGTAGTAACTTCAACCAGTCACTAAATGAACTGTTGTACCTTGAGGACTAACTGTATAGGGAGAATTAATGTATAACTGTATAGATTCAGTTCTGGCTAAAATTTCTAGAAGTATACACATTTTGAAAGACCAGAAAATTTTCCAAAATTGCAATAATGTAAGCTAGGCACAGGAACATTTGGCTCTCCAAATGTTTCTGAAATACACACTCCCATTCTTCTTCACCATTGGCCTTATTGGCTGTGACTACTGAGAGTTTTTCTTCAGCAAATATTGGAAGGCAATAGATGTAAACCATACTTTTATCTACACCACTGTCTCTTATCAGCCATTTTCAATCCAGCCTTGTTCTGATGCTAGAATGTCAATCAGTATAGCTAAAACCAAGGAATCTTAAGAATTACAATCCTGGCTTCCGGTTTGGTGGAGATCGCGGCGGGACGTGTCTGGCAGGGCTCTGCCAGGCGAATCCCTTCTACCCCCTCCGAAGGTCGCATTTGCGATCGGATCGGGCCCGGATGGCCCGATCCATGAACAGGGGGCTCTCCTCTGCCCGAGGACCCATCGCCAGGACTCCGGAGGCAGCGGTTCGCCCCGCAGCTTCGGAGACGGGAGAACCGCTCCTCTTTGTCTAAGAGGACCGGCCAGCGCTTTCTCCCCTCACTCAGCGGGAAGAATAAAATCAAAGAAGTGAAAGTATAAATATCTACATCTACATTGAAAAAGAATATAGCAGAGAAAGGACCTAAGGTAAAAAATTCCATTGTGTTTCGTGTTTAAAGCCAGAAGATCGTAAAAGTTCTAAGTAAAAGTTTTTTTTTCTCCAGGGCGAAAGTGAAAGTTTTTTCTTGTTTAAACTCATCCGCAAATAACAGCCGGACCTAATTCTTTTTTTTCACTTTTACTTTTCCATCTTGAACGTGAACTTTGGAACCTATAAAATAATTTTCTGACTTTATGGTTTAACAAAATAGTTTAAATTTGACATGACTATTTAGAAAATTTAAACTGCTAAAGGAAATTCCTAGTGATGATCAGAATTTGTTGTTAATAGACTTTTAAAATCATAATGTTCTGGACTTAATTTTTGAAGCGGAGGAACACAGTTTTGCTGCCTTTTTTTTCTGCTGCTCCTTTTCACAACATGAAATAACTTAATAATTATGAACTAAATGGAATCTAGAAGAGATTGAAATTACTTCTTTTTTGGATTACTTATTGTTGGATTAACCTATTTGGAATACTTGCTGAGCCTTTTGGATTATTTGCTGACACCTTTTGGATTATTTGCTGAGAATTCTTTGGTTTAACATCTGCCTGCTGCACGGAAATTAACCTGACTCCATCTTGGGATCTGTTTCTTTGTTCCTGTCTTGAATTTGGAAAATAAACTGACTTCATTTTGAACACAAGCAAGCCTTGGATTTGTTTTACTCTTTGAATTTTGAATTGAAATCAAATATAACTTTACCTTTTGAGATTTGGATTTTCATCTCTACTTCCTAGCAAAACTACAGGATTTATAAGAAGAACTTAAGTATATAATACTGTTATTGTGTCTTTGAATAATTATTTGTTTTTTTTTCCTGATTCTTCTTTGACTTTCTTCCCTATTCTTGGACATTTCTATTACTAGAAGAAGTTTGGTTTGAACTATATGCATTGTTAATAAACCTTGGGTTCCTGCTCTATTCTAAATAGTTGAACTAAAATATTACCCTCCTTCTTTTCCTTTTTGAACAACTCTTTTTACTTTATTTTTTTTCCCTTCTCCTTTTTCTTCCCTCCTCCTAAAGTTTCTCCTCCAACTCTCTTTCTTTTGTTTTCTACATATAGTTGATATTCCTTCCCTTCTTTTATTTTTTGTCTTCCTTTTACTTGAAAAGGCTAATACCTGTTCTTTTTTTCTGTGGCACTAAATAATAATATTTCTTTTTTCTTTTCTTTCTTCTCCCTTCTTTTTTTTGAATTCTGTTATTAATTGAATTGCTACTGAATTGGTATAGTTATATTATAAGGGAAACAAAATATATTGAACAGATTTGGAATTTATAGTAATTTTTTTTCCTTTTCACTACATATAAAATTGAAACTAATCTTAAAATTTGAAATAGTGGATTCTAATTTGATAATGTCCCATACTTCAACCCTTGTTAAAACAACAAAAAAACAAACTACACCAACTACCCTATCTCCACAAGTGTCACCGCATTCTTCTCCCTCGCATCAAGTGTTAACCATGTCTACCAAAGATAAAGACAAAGACAAAACAATGCAGTCCAATCTTGCAACTATACATGAGACTTTGAACACTCTGAAGGACTTCATGGTTAAATCACAAGAAGACGCCACTCAACAAGGAGAGGCCATAAAGGAGGAGGCAACACAACAAAGAGAAGCCATAAAGGAGGAGGCAACACAACAAAGAGAAGCCATAAAAGCTGACTTGGCAGAATTTAAAGTGGAGATGGCCCAAATGAAAGCTGACATGGGCGAGATGAAAGACCAGATAAAGCAGATCCAACAAACACTTCAAGAAAGTGACGACCGAGTTAAAAAAGTTGAAGAACAATCTGATAAAAATGAGAAAAGAATGGATTATCTTGAAGGGAGAGCCGATGAGAGATACAGAAGATATGATGAATCTATTACCAGCTGGAGATGCAACGAGCTTCGTACGGACTTCGATTTCAGAATATAAAAGAGGAAAAAGATGAAGACTTAAAAGCGACTATGGCGGAAATTATTGGAGCTATACTCCAAGAGGACCCCATAGCTTTACAGAGAGAAATCGATGAAGTATACAGAATCTCGAATAGCTATATCCGTCGGCACAACCTCCCAAGAGAGATACATATTAAGTTTACAAGAAAGGCGTTGCGAGATGAGATACTTCATCATTCAAGAAACTCCCCGCCCCAACGTCAGGGAGTAGAAATAAAGATACTAAAGCAAGTTCCAAGAAGTGTCAGAGAAAACAGAAGAGATTATCACTTTCTAACTAAAATTTTGATCAAAGAAAACATTACTTACCGTTGGCTTATTCCACAAGGACTTTCTCTGACATGGCGTTCTACAAGGTACAAACTGGAAAACGTAGAACAAGCCATGTACTTTCTCGAACAGAGTGGTATTGGCCACTCCGACTACGCAAGTAAGCAACAAGTGGTCCAACTACAACTAGCTCAACAGCAACCAGGGGAAAAATTACCAACTCAGCAAGAAGAAAACTTGGGGGCAACTGCTCAAGTAATAGAGCAGGACCAAGGTGCTAGAAGAGTTCAACCTCAGCGAGAAACCAAAAAACCCATTAAATGACAACGAATAAAGACTTAAAAATCTTTTCCGTAAATGTTAATGGACTTAACGAACCAAGAAAAAGGAAGCAAATTTTCTCTAAAATTAGAAACCAAAATGTTCAGATTGCAATACTACAAGAAGTTCATATTAAAAAAGATAACCAAAAATTACTGTTGAATCCCAAAATTGGAAAAATGTATGCTGCATTAGCAGACCAAAAAAAAAGAGGTGTAGTGATGTATGTTAAGAATTCTATAAATTCCAAACAAATATATAAGGATAAAGAGGGTAGGATATTGATTGTACAAGTAGATATTGAACCTAGACCTCTAGTGGTTGTTTCTATTTATGCTCCCAATGAAGACCAAATGACATTTTATAAAAATTTACACCAAATAATAATAGATTTAGCTATTGATAATGTATTGATAATAGGTGACTTCAATGCTATCACGAATAGACAATTAGACCACTCAGGAGGGGGAGGTAATAAAAAAAGGGGAAAAGGTAAAAAAACAAGAAGAAATTTGCTACCTAGCACTTTTCAAAAAATGAAAGCGGAATTATTACTAAGCGACATTTGGAGGGAAAGACACCCTCACAAAAGGCAATTTACCTTTTACTCCAATCCTCACAAAATTTGGACGAGAATTGACATGTTATGGGCACCAAAAACGGTGGCAGAACAAATAAGAGAGGTCGAGATAGACGTTAATACATGGGCTGATCACAACCCAATAGTGGTCTATATGACGATGAATAATAAACAGAACAACTGGCGGATGAATAGGTATATATTAAATGATAAGAAATATAAGGATTGGATTGAAAAGGAATTAAAAATATTTTTTGAAATTAATAAAACATCAGACACTACTCCACAGAACTTATGGGATACAGTTAAAGCGTATATAAGAGGTTTAACAATATCCTATACAGCAAAACACAATAAGGAAAAGAAATTAGAGTATTTACAATTAACAAACGAACTAAAACAATTAGAATCCTTATCGCAGCAACACATTAAGAACAGAGATCTAAAGACAGAAATAAATGTAATTAAACATAAAATTAGAGTTATAGAACAAAACCAATTAACTGAAAAGATCAAAAGAGCAAAGCAACAATATTTTGAACATGCAAATAAACCTGGCAGATGGCTAGCGTATAAACTTAGAAAACAGAGTCAATCAAAATTAATCCAAAAATTAGAAGATAAAGATGGTAAAATAAAATATGATACAGAAGGTAAGGCAGACATTGTGTATAATTTTTATAAAGAATTATATGCTAAAGATCATGTTATTGAAGATGAAGTTTTTAACTATTTAGAGGCTTCAAATTTACCACAAATAACAGAAGATCAACAGGCCACCATGGATGGACCAATAACAATGGAGGAACTCCTAATAACAATTAAAAAACAGAAAAGCAACAAGGCCACAGGCCCAGATGCCATACCTGCAGAATGGTACAAGATAGACAACGAAACAATAAGAAACCATATGTTAGAAACTTTTAATTTATGTAGACTTGAGGGAAAAATCCCCAAATCTTGGTCAGAATCACTGACAACTTTAATACATAAACAGGGTACAGAACCAGAAAAAATTAAAAACTATAGGCCTATATCATTATTAAATGTAGACTATAAGATTTTTATTGCCATTTACGCAGAGAGACTCAAAAGAGTTATAAATGGAATAATACACCAAGACCAAAATGGGTTTCTTCCAGGGAGACAAATTAAAAATAATATTAGAACTGTAATAAATATACTAGAGTACTATGAACAACACCCAGACAAGACGGCATCTCTAATGTTTCTGGACGCTCAAAAGGCCTTCGACAACGTTAATTGGATATTTATAAAAATGCAATTAAATAAAATGAGATTTGGCCCAAAATTTGTTAACCTAATAGATACCATATATTCAAAACAAACAACGAATATAATATTGAATAACAGTCAATTACCAATACTTGACATAAACAAGGGAGTTCGCCAAGGATGCCCTATATCACCATTGTTATTTATTATGACCCTTGAAACCCTATTAATTAAAATAAGAGCGGACCCCAAAATAAAAGGTTTAACCGTAGGAGATGAAACCTACAAACTCCAGGCCTTTGCAGACGATCTAATGTTTATAATTGAAGAACCGACTACAACAGTTCCTACCTTACTACAAACCATTGAACAATATGGAAACGTAGCAGGTTTAAAGATAAACAAAAGCAAAACACATTACTTGACCAAAAATATGAATAAAACACTAGAAACTAAATTAGAAAGTATTTCTGGAATAAAGACTGTAAAAAAGGTAAAATATTTAGGAATAAATTTAACAGCGAAAACAATAACATTAAAAAATGATAATTATATGAAATTACTAGCAGAAATTAAAAAAGACTTAGCAATGTGGAATAATTTGAAAATATCTTTCTTAGGAAGAATTGCAACAATTAAGATGAACATTTTACCCAAGGTCTTATTTCTTTTTCAGGTAATACCAATAAACCCAGGGGGTATCTTTTTAAAAACTTTAACAAATTTAATTAAAAAATTTATATGGCAAGGTAAAAAAGCAAGGATAAAAATGAATTGTTTAGAAGATATAAAAGAAAGAGGAGGATTTGGCCTTCCAAATTGGAAACTATATTATCAGGCCGCTGCATTAACATGGCTTAGAGATTGGATAATCTTAGATAATAAAAGAACACTTGACCTAGAAGGACATGATTTAATGCTTGGATGGCACGCATTTTTATGGTATGATAAGGACAAAAACCATTCATATTTTAAAAGGCATACATTAAGGAAATACTTATTAGAAGTATGGAAAGACATAAAGAAGAATCATTTCTTAAGCATCCCAGATTGGTTAGCTCCTTTAGAAGCAATAACGCATCCAAAGTCTATAAAGGATAAGAAAATGACTTATAGATATAAAGAACTATTAAATGATCAGATGAAGCTTAAATCTAGAATTGAACTACAAGAAGAAGGGATAATAATAGATTGGTGGCACTACGCCCAGATCCGATCTAGATATCAGAAGGATAAAACTCTTTACATTTTTAATAAAAGTAAGTATCCTTTAACTACTTTAATAACCACTAACTCAACAAAAATGATAGGGAAAATATATAAACTACTTATTGCTCATAAAAATATAGAGTTGACTTTAAAAGATACTATGATAAGATGGTGTAGAAATATTGGTAAGGAAATAGATATAGACACATGGGAGAAAGTGTGGATTAATAATTGGAAAATGACTAAATCAGTTTCCCTAAAAGAAAACCAAATCAAAATGTTTTATAGATGGCATCTCCCACCAAATAGGATAGCAAAAATGTTTCCCAAAACATCCCCAATATGTTGGAAATGTAAGAAGGATATAGGAACTTATTATCATCAATGGTGGACATGTGGCAAAGCAAAAATATATTGGAAGATGATTGAAAAAATACTAAAAGAAATAATAAAGCAAGATATAGATAATACCCCGGAATTTTATTTATTAGGTGTTACAAACCAGATCTATAAGAAAGAAATTTTTTACTTAATTATACACATATTAACTGCGGCTAGAATAATATATGCGCAAAACTGGAAAGGGGAGGAAATCCCCAAGGAAGAAGAGGTTATAGCTAAGATATTAGATTGCGCTGAAATGGATATGATGACAAGAAGATTAAACGATCAAGAGGATACTAAATTTTATGAAACATGGAACAATGTTTACAAATGGATAGATAAGAAAAAATAAGATATATCTCTAGTTGTTGTTTTTTTTTATCTTTTTTTGTATTAGTTTTTACCTAGGTGATAATAATATTAATATTAGTTTAAAAGGACTTTTTGATGATTATGATATAGTAATGTATGTATAAGTATAAGCAACATACTAAGATTTTTGAAGTATCATAGTTGAATTTAGTTTTACTGTTTGGACTGAAGGTTTGATACTACTTTACTATAGTAATTAGGATTATATTAAAGGTATTTTTTCTTTGGTAATTATGTTATATTAACCCTACCTAACACCCATATTAAGATTTGTAAACTTTAACTCAAATTTATTAATTTTCTTTCTATATAATAGTTAACATATATTTAATTATGTATTCTTTTTCTATATTTGAATGTATACTTTCATAAGAAGCGGGGGAAACACCCCCCCACTTTATGTTCATTGTTTGTATGTATTTGTTTGTTTTTTATGAAAAATAATAAAAAAAATTGAAAAAAAAAAAGAATTACAATCCTAACACATCTGGATCCTTCAAACTTTCAAATGTAACATGAACATGACCCATGATTATTTTCACCATTGCTGAACTGAAATACTGGGAGAGGAAAAATCACTATCCTGCTCCTAAGCTATTGCTACAATCCATTTTAACAAGAGTGTCAAACTCGATTTATTGAAGGTCATATCAGGGTTGTGCTTGAACTCAGAGGAATGGGATGGGTGTGCCCAGCTCAACGTCACTCATATCAGGGGCACCTATGGTGGCCTGTGGGCTGTGCCAGCGAAAATGGGCTCCTAAGCCCCATTTCCAGTTTGGACGACCTTCTGCATCCCTCTGCCAGTGAAAATGGAACTTGTGAGGGCCGCACATGTCCCTCCCGAGCTCTGTTTTCCCTGGCAGAGGTACCATAGGCCTGTCCTTCACTGTATCCTGAGCAGCCCCATCGCCAGGTATAAACAAGTTGTGGGCTGGATCCTGCCCTCGGGCCTTGAATTTGATACCCCTGCACTATCCTAAAAAATTCTTATTCTCCAAACAGTCCATCATAGCAAAATGAAGATGTTATATTTGCTATGGTTGTGGAATGGGACAATCTCGAGCTTTTCCAACCCTTTTTTTTCTATGATTAAATGAAAAAATAAAAAGAAGAGGAGAGTGGGGATCTTAGTTATCTCATTATCTCATTTTGTATTCCAGTGTTAAAGAATGAGACAGACAAAACATTTTGTTTTGGGTACTAATCGAAGAATTAAAATAAATTCCCCAATAATAAATATAAATTATTTGAGTGAAAGCTCAGAAGCAAAGGATTGGGTGACCCAACATAAAAAAATAGCACAAAAGGTTCAGCTATACCACAGTTGAGTCAGAAATATTTATTTATTTATTTATTTATTTATTTATTTATTTATTTGTCAAACAAGTATAGTATTATAGTACATATTAACATAACATAAGTAGAATGTAGTAATAGAAAGGATAATAAGAAAGTTATTTCTCAACAAAACTCTTCAAAACCACTTATGTTTGTGGGAATATCAACCACAGAGATTGTTTCAAATTAGCACAGAATATGAAAGTGCCCCGGGCCTCACTTTCCTCTGTTGTATTGAAAACTACTTGTCTGCAAGTACTGACAAGAAGAAAAGAAGAAGAATACCTAAGGCCATCACAGGTACTGAGAGCAAGCAGGGAATCTGGAACGCCTTCAACATTTCCACGGTAGTAACAGTGAGTCTGAAATCAGATAATTAACAGCAATTTTCATAAGGCAAAGAACAGATCCAAATTATTATCTGATGGAAATAAAAATGCCATACGAGTGGGGTGGGCTGCTGCCCGGACGGGGGAGAACACGGTGGGGTAGTGAAAATTGAGCTCCATCCCAGAGCACCCAATTTGCCCTGAAAGATGAAAGAAAATGCAGGGCATCCTGCATAAGTCATGCCCACAGTGTGGTAGTAAAATTTTGGTAGCCCTTCACTGCATACAGGTAGCCCTCAACCTATGAACCCTATTGGGACTGCAATTTCTGTTATTAAACAAGGTGATTGTTAAGGAAGTCATGTCTGATTCTTCGATCTTTTTTTTTGCCATCGTTGTTAAGTAAATCACTGCAATTGTTAAATGAACTGTGCAGTTGTTAAGCAAATCTGAGTCCTCAGAGAGGGGCAGCATATAAATCCAATCAATCAATCAATCAATCAATCAATCAATCAATCAATCAATCTGCTTCCCCAATTCACTTTGCTTGTTGGACCTAGCTGGGAAAGTCATAAATGGAGGTCATTTGACTACAGGACACCGAAATAATTGTAAATACATGCTGGTTCCCAAATGGATTCTCAAATTTTAATCATACTGCCATAGTTATAAAAACAAGGACTACTTATAAGCCACTTTTTTTCTTGTGTCACTGTAGCAGTTGCTAACTGAACAGCTCTAACCAAAGGACTATCTGTATTTACTCAGTTCCTAAAACGTGTGTTATACAATTTTATGGATTGTAATGCAAGTAATGTTTATCCTGCTACCTTAAAACTGTAACATGATCAAAACCAACAGAACCACAACAGTAATAGAGCAATACATAGTCTTAATTTCCTGCTTTTCTTCCTGCCAAGAAAAGAGAGGTTCCATTCAGGGACTTAAACCCAACCATTTTATTTTCCTATGAAGGACACGCGAAAGGAAAGGTGTGAAAGGAAAGATGATAAATCTCCAAGGCATGCTTACCATGGAGGTTTCTCATTTTCTTTCCTTCATGTCTCACAGAAAAATGAGATGAAGGTTTTGCATGAATTATTAAAAATTATTTCTTGTTATGGTTTGAAACAATTAAGGTATACTGTGTCTTTCGAAGTATAAGGCGCACCTTAGTTTTGTGGGAGGAAAATAGCAAAAAAAATCTAACTACTAGGTATTCATTTGGCTAGCGTCCTTATTCTGTTCAGCTTTGGCATATTATTTTATCCCCTGGTTAAGGCTGAAATTTTTTTTTTTGAAGGGAGTAGGAATGAAAACAAGCTTGCAAAGACTTAGGGCTGCAAAAACTACTTGGGAGAGAGCATGAATTTAAAAAATGCTTCAAGCTGGGAAGACCATTAGCACCTCATCAGGGTTGAAAAAAACCTTTTTCAGGCAGAGTAGGAATAAAAACAAACCTGCAAAGACTTAGGGATGGAATAAAACTTATTCGGAGGGAGTAGGAAGCCAGGAAAATAGTTAGCACCTTGTTATGGCTGGGAAAAATAGCTTCGAAAAAGCTACATTTGGAGTATAAGACACACCCAAATTTTCAGCCTCTTTTAGGAAGGAAAAGGGTGCATATTTGTTGTGATTCAGCCTGAGGCTCCTCAGGGACCGGCTGGATCTCTGCCGGATCCATGCCCAGAGGAGGAGGACAGTGAACAGGAGGGGGAGGACCAGGCAGACGGGGGAGAGGAACATCAGGAAGAGGAGGAGGGAGAGCAGCCTGAGACCCCCGGGGGGGGCTCTCCCCAACTAGTAGCCTGGATTCATTGGATGAAGACGCACATGCTATAATAGACATGAGGCAGCAACGTGCAGACATCCCTGAATTGGCAACAGCTGGGTTTGGGTGTGGTTCTCCTCAGCAGGGTTGAAAAGGCAGGCCCGCCCTTACAGTCTTGTGGAGAGTTATCAACTGGGAGTCGTGTGACCTTGCTTCGATTCTCAGCGTCTCTGATTTTGGCTTGTGGCCTAGAAGTCTGGAAGACTTGGGGGAGGCGTGGGTTTTATTATCTCCAGCGTTGTTTTTGCCAACAAGAATCCTGTTTTATTGCCTGGCCTTCGTGAAACCTCTGTGAAGCTTCAGAGTGTTCCTGTCTGTAAGAACAGTTTTTGTTACCTGTGTTTGCTTGGAATTATATAAACTGCCTTTGCTTTTTTCCAGTGTGTCTGGCTACTCTTTTTGGTTGGTGTTGGCTTCTGGGGGGACCCAGACAGAACAATATTATAGTCTGGAAAATACAGTAATAGTTCTCTGAATCATTTTTATATAAAAGATATAGTGACAGGACTTTTACAGTTTTATGGTTGCAATATGTGAAGTGGTTTGTTGTTTTTTGCTCGTGTAATACATACACTAAATTGCTGCTATTTTAGTTACCGGTAAGTAAACCTGAAGCCAAAGGACTATTTTGTGTAATACAAAACAATGGGCACTCTAGTTTTGATTTTCACAGGACTTTTCCATTGAATTAGGTAACTTCAATCGCTTTCTGGATATGTAGTTTCTTACCCCAATTAAAAAAAAAAACTTTCCTGCATTAGAAGAGACGCAGTATCAAAGAGTTAACTATCTCTGCAGAAAAATGTATATCAAATAATTTAATAGTCAAATCCTCCAGGCCTTGCGGGTTCCAGGACAGGCAAACTCAATACAAGTGAGTAGTCTTTGATACTATGTTTTGCATAAAATTCAATCAAGACACTCATAATGTTTAAACTGGCTCAAACAGTGAGAAGCTACACTTCAGATTTGTTGGGAGTCTAGATCTAATCTGATAGTACAAACAGATAACAAGCTGTCAAAATAGGGAGTGCCATATATAATCCTATTCCTGTTAACAGTGGTGTACTCCAAAGCAGCGTAGTAGGACCAACATTCTTCATACTCTATGACCTTTGCAATCACATTACAAGTAATTGTGTAAAACTTTTCAACACCACCGATAACACAGCTAGTCTCCAGAAAAATCTTGAGTTTGTGTCTAAATGGTCAAACATCTGGCAACTCCAAATCTCAACCAAAAAATGCTCGGTCCTACACATTGGCAAAAAGAATCAGAACACGAAATACAAGCTTAATAAAAAAGACCTTACAGACAACCCTAACTCCATAAAAGACCTTGGAATACTCATATCAAATGACCTAAGTGCCAAAGCCCACTGCAACAACATCGCCAAAAAGGCTTCAAGAGTTGTTAACCTAATCCTACGTAGCTTCTGCTCCGGGAATCTCACACTACTAACCAGAGCATACAAAACTTTTGCCCAACCAATCTTTGAATACAGCTCATCTGTCTGGACCCCACACCGGATTTTGGACATAAACACTTTAGAAAATGTCCAGATACTTTACTAGAAGACCCCTCCACTCCTCCACTCGCAACAGAATACCCTACACAGCTAGAGTGACAATCCTAGGTTTAGAAAGCTTATAACTATGTCACCTGAAATATGACCTAAGCATAGCCCATAAAATCATCTGCTGCAACGTCCTTCTTGTCAAGGACTACTTCAGCTTCAACCACAACAACACATAAGTACTCAACAGATACAAACTTAAAGTAAACTGCTCTAAACTCGACTGAAGCAAATGCGAGTAGTTAATGCATGGAACTCACTACCTGACTCTGTAGTATCATCACCTATAAATAAACATAAATAAATAAATGAATGAATGAATGAATAAATAAATAAATAAATAAATAAATATATATTTTTAAAAAATCCTGCACTTCTTTTTGGAATGGAATTTTCTCAAGGTTCAAATCCAAGAATGCCTTAGAATGGCAGACTTTTTAAGTTTTCAAAAAAACATTTTTATTAAAGATGTAGAAGATAAAGTTATTGGCAAAAAGGTCAACTTAGATAACAAATTACCAAGTTAATTACTCAACTCTCATTTGGCACCAATGGCAATGGGTTAATCTGGGGCTCAAAGGTAGTCAATTGTATAGTATTTTTTAGATTCATAATGTCCCAATAGGATGAATATTCTGGGGATGCTATCTAGGACTTCTGTGGGAGTCATAGAACATCAGTCAGAAATATTTGCAACTCAAATTCACAGGCAAGTTCAGATTGAGTAATAGTTTCTTATAAAATTGGTTATTAGTTGTTTGATAAAAATGCTGCAAGTAAAAGAATATAGTTTCTCAAGATATATTGTTTAACTTCCCAGACTATTAATCATCACGACAAAGGAGAAAATACAGTGTATTGCAAAAATTAAATATGACAAAATAATCTTGGCACAGAAAAGTGATTTTCTGCAATGGAACGATATTATCTTTTTCTTGTGCTTCACACATGTTAGAATACAATTCACACCATAGTCAGCAAGTGCGGCCATTGGAAAAGGTTTTGTACAACTCAAAGCCTTATTTATTCATTTATTTTTTACCTTTGCTTCAGGAACTGAAGGAGGTGTATTTGTTCATTGTTCATGCCCCTCATTTATCAAACCAGATGGCTCAGCAATTAAAAATGCTGAGCTTGACAGCTGGAAAGCTGACAGCTTGGGTTCAGGAAGTGTCTTTGGACAACACTGGCTCCCTCAGCTAAGAAATGGAGATGAATTCTGCGCCTTAGAATTGGACACAACCGGACAGAGAAAACCTTTGCCTTTAATAATAAAAACTAAAAGGAAAAGTTGGTTTCTTCACAGATGCAACATACCTGAGTTTTCACAGGAGTACTCTCCAGCTTGCCTTCTTCATTATAAGTATATATTGTGAACTTTTCCCCAAGAAGGTTTCTGCAACAAATTTCAATTCATAGTATTTTAAGATGCAGGATTTTCTTCAATGAATGATAATACTACAACACTTTAATAAACTGGTCAACTTCATTATAAAATTTACCCACATACCAATATTTTAATGAAATATAAGCTGAATTTGAATTAAGTAAACATTGAAGCATTTTAAAATATGAAAATCTAATCATTTTAAGCAAGGGTAGTGCTATTAATCTATTAATCTATTAATCCATAATGTAATGTAATGTTAAAATGTAATATTAAGCAATGAATTAACAATACAATAATGATTCATAGCCAATCATTAATAGTTAATTAATATTCATTATTTGGGTAATACAAGAAATAGAAGCATCCCATGTAGTTTAGCAAAGATCTCAGTGTTCAGAATATAATGCTATACAGTGCTATCCTTCCATCATCTTAAGACTTTCCATAGTCAGTAGGAGTAATAAGGAACACTTTCATTACCTAAATAACAGACTCCAGGAATTTTCACTTTTATGTGCAATTACCCTGCTATATTCATTAAAGCCTGCCAATATTATCTTGCATTTATAATATTTTGATCTTTTTCTATTATTATTTTCATAATTTATGTTTCAAGGCAAAATCAAGATGGAAAAGAAGAAATAACTATGCAGTGCCTTGGAGCTTAGTGCTAGATTAGCTCTGCAATATCATTGTGCCAAAATTAATTCTACAATGGTTATTGTGTAATAATCTTAAAATGCCAAGTATTTTGAGCAAGCAGCTTTCCAGTAGATATTACCAAGATATTATATATCCCGAGTCACTCTCACAAGCTATTCCTATGCTTGCCCAAGTCAGCCACTGAGAGCATATTCAACAAAGACAAATTCCTTGTGTAACCAATAAAGAATTCTATTCTATTCCATTCCATTCCATTCCATTATATTCTGATTTCCTTAATGAAAGAACACTAATCAAGTCAATTAACCTCTTTTGCTGTTTTAAGTCACATTTAATTATCCCATTGATCCAATTATGCATCTCATGTAAATAGAGTGATGGAGATGTTCCAATAGATAGTATACGATTTAAGGTAAGATTTTTAAAATTTAGATATAGATTTCTTGGTCTTTTGCTTTTCACACATATTACTCATGAGGTGCTGCTTGTTGTATAACTCTACCATATTACAGTTACTAACTGGCAATGTATTTATCAAGATACTATTAGCAAGTAATGCTTTAACTTGTCCCTCCTATTTTTGTTGATTATTCTTTGTCCTTACATGTTCTGAAATGACAAGGAAGATTTGTATCCATTTTCACTGTTATGACCTAATGCTTCATTGAACTAGATCCAGTTCATCTAGACTGGGTTTTCATAAACCCCATCTGTTTCTCATCTGCAAAAGCCATCTGCATTTTACAAAACTTTTCATTCTGATAACATATGCTCATAAAACATAGGATCCACACCCAAAATATTTTCTTTCCTCAGGCACCTACAATAAAGTTATTTCAGTCCATAATCTAGCATAATTTCTCAGTTGTTGTGAAATAAAGAACATTCTGGTTTTTCTTTACAATATCACATTTCCAATAGAATATTTCTATCTGATTTCTAATGCTAGCAAATGCCATTCTTTAAAGGGTTTCTTCTATTGCATTTTATTTTTCAAACTGCTTATTTTAGTGAAAGTCTCATATCTCTCTCTCAAAAAAAGTTAAAATAAAGTAGAAAAAAGATTCAGAACTGCATCCAACATACTTATTTTTCTTTAATTTCAGAATGTGTGTTCCATTTCCAGTTTGGATCAAGTAAGATAGCTGATCATCTAAGTGTTCCTGAAATATAATCAGATATATATTCACATATACGTAAAGAGCATTTGA
The DNA here is from genome assembly GCF_031021105.1 of Erythrolamprus reginae. Classification (NCBI taxonomy): domain Eukaryota; kingdom Metazoa; phylum Chordata; class Lepidosauria; order Squamata; family Dipsadidae; genus Erythrolamprus; species Erythrolamprus reginae. The sequence continues at coordinate 49,784,986 of NC_091954.1, forward strand.
CATGTAGTTCACCAATTTGTTAAAATGGTGCTGTTGCTTAGAAAAAACCCCTATGCTGGTACAGTTATGCTTACTTTTTAACCAGAAAATAAATCAAACAGCTCAGTCTGACTTGACATTTAATATACTGTATGTTTTACTATATTCTGCAAGGCAGATGCATCTAAAAACAAAATGTGTGTTTGTACATATATATATATATATACGTACAGTATATTATGTATGTATGTATGTATGTATGTATGTATGTATGTATGTATGTATGTATGTATGTACGTACGAATTTAAAAGAGCAGTGGTGGTGCAATCAGAATGCAGCACTGCAGTGTACTTCTACTGACAGCTGACTGACAGCAGTTCGATTCTCACCGGCTCAAGGTTGACTCAGCTTTCCATCCTTCCGAGGTCAGTAAAAAAAGGACCCAGATTGTAAACAGCTTAGAGAGGCTGTACAGCACTGTGAAGTCGTATATGTCTAAGTGCTATTACTATTTATGTATGTTATAACAGACATGGACTTACAATATGAATTAACATTTCATCTAGATTTAAAACACAGTAAAATATGAATCTTAAATATTTGATATTTGGATATCAATATTTAAGCCATCTAACCATTGAAGCACAGCATCATTTATCTGGGGGGGTGGGGGGAGATACTGGACCGATATATGTTCCCTGCTTACAGCTAGTCACAATGTTGTTGTTGTTTTTAAATATATTTTATTGGTTTTTGTACACACATAACACAATACAAACAACATACAACAGTGCTCTGTGCATGTGTCCCATCACGCGACTAAACATACATTCCCCACCACCAATTGGGGGTGTTCAATTATTTACGAGCTAGTCACAATGTGATCTACAGTTTGATGTGAGATGCCACAGTCACTATGAAGGGAGGATGCCATTTATAAAGTAAATCCTGGCAAATGCCAGGTGAGGTGCAAATCCTATTCAGGTTACATATACATATGTATACGGTTAGAAAGCCCCAATATAAATCTGCAATGCACATACAACGACATTAGTCCAATGCAGATCTACATAGTATAAATTATATTCTGACGATGTAGCTAAATTCATTGAATTTCTTGATGGATTAATATGGTGAATATAATATGCTGCCATCTTTCCCCAGCATGTTTTGCAATAGCAATAGTGCTTTACAGCCCTTTCTAAGCAGTTAACAGAGTAAGCATATTGTCCCCAACAATCTGGGCACTCCTTTTACTGACCTCAGAAGGCTGGAAGGCTGAATCAACCTTAAGCCGATTGGGATCGAACTCTTGGCAGTTGAATGCAGAGTTTACCTAATATCGAATGCAAATATTGCATTCTAACTACTGCGTCACAATCTTGATTTGATTGCAATGATGATGTTACTACTATTGCAATCAACATGCTCCATGGCTGTTGGCTTATTCAGATTCCTCCCATTTCCTCTTGGATATAAGGCTAGTTCTCTTTGAAGTCAGAGAACTCTAACAGATCTGCTGGATCCAAAATTTTCCAACTCCTAATCTCAAATAGATTAATTTATGCATTCTAGACCTGCCATGAAGACATTTATTCCATAAAGATGGATGGATGAATGGATGGATGGATAGATGGATGGATGGACGGACGGACGGATGGAAAGAAGGACGGAAGGAAGGAAGGAAAGAAGGATGGAAGGAAAGAAGGAAGGAAGGGTTCTTTTCTTCAAATGGCAGTTATACTATCCAGTCTTTATATATATTGGAATATCCAGCACTGGAGTCTCCTAAACTGAATGATAGGATTGTTGTGTCTGGCTACGAACCATGTTGATAACAACAACAACAACCAAAGATAAAATGTGTGATAAAATATTTTCTTATTAATACTAGTAGCGGTTCTGCAGTACCCTAAATTGTCTGGCACTAGCAACTAAATTAATATGGTGCTATTATTCCTATTGATTTTGTTTAATATATAGATTGACCAACAATGCTTGTCTTATCTACTTATATACATTGTTAAATACTGTAGCATATTATCTGAGGAGCATCAAAGGAATAAAAATTACTTAAATAGAAACAAACCTCATTAGAATGTGTCCAACGCTTCTCCCTGTCTGTTAATCTTCTAGGGATTATAATCTCGTGTGTCGAATGCCTAGAGATCTGTTGAGTATGTCCGTCTACAAATAATTTTTAAAAAGTTAGTATAGAGAGATTTCCCGATAATTTCTTAGTTTTATTAAGTACAATTATAAAGAATGCGGAATCTTATTTTACAATTAATTTATACTAAGAGAATCCATAAATCAGAAACAAGGTAGTGACACTTTCTCAGACTAACAAATTTTATTAAAAGGCGTATCAGATGTGGAAAGTGGCTAAACTGATGTAGGACTGAAGTTAGAAAGAGGCAGTCAATTCCCCAGAAATATCAATGATTTCTTTGCAACATGTGGGAGACAATTCTTGCTTAAATAGCAGAAGCATCTAGATCTGGGCCTAGAAAGTCAACTCCATCTTCTACACTTCCATTTATTTTACCTCTACACTTCGTGCGTAAGCGTGAAAAGTTCAAAAGAAACTTTTTATTATTTATTCATTTTCTCATTTTAAACCCATTTTTCCCCTCTAGTTGTTAAGTTGTCCGCAATTCTTAACTGTTGGCAAAACTAAGGACAATTTCTTGGACAGTTAAGAATTGTGGGCAACTTAACAGGGAAAGGAAAAAAATGGGTTTAAAGTGAACAAATTAATAAATAATAAAATAATTACTTAAATAATAATAATAATTCAGTTTAAGAAAACCTAATCACTTTGTCTCTCTCTCTTTTCAAACATGAGTACAAGTGTTTCATTTTAACAAATAGCCTTTTTTTCCACAGGGGCACCAAGCTCAACTTTTTCTGTCATGCTCAGCATCATTACTCGTGACAGCAATGGACCTTTTCGAGAGGCAGAGAGCCCTCCCTCCCTTAACCCCTTATTAAACCTTTTTTTCCCCTCCACCTAAGTCCCTATGACCGGCTGGATTCCGAAAGTTGACCAGGAAACGAGAAATACGCTTTTCACAGCCGGCCTTCAACAAACAATGTCAAATGCCCGTCAACTCTTTCACCGAAAACGCCTCTGCTGGGAAGCGGACCCACTGACAGCCTTTCTTTCCTTCCATATAAGGAACCTCCAGGACATTTCCCAAGAACTCGGGCTCGACCGGTTGTGGGGTTTTTTTTTTAGCTGCCACTCTCCGCCGCTCTTTTCTTTCAAAGTCAACCCAAAGATCACTACTTGCCCAGGGCTGCGGCTTGTTTTCCCACGGCGCTCAACCCCAAGACGAGGAAGTTCAAGTAACAGGCTGCGAACATGATCCGCACTTCGTCAACTTGGACGACCGAGGCGGGAACGGCCCTGGACTGGAGGAGTTCATCCGACGACTACTTGGTAAACAACCGGGCTTGAAACCTTAGGCGCTCGGCGGGAGGAGTTCACAAACCACTCCCCACCGACGAGGCAGCGCCGGTCCTGAGATTGAGAAAACTCGGTTCCTCCGCGTTTGGAGCACTGGCCGCACGTGCGCGCTCGGGGATTGAGGGAGCCGGGGGCCGGCCAGCAAAGCCAGGGGGGAATTACCTCACCCCGCGAAGCCGGCTTTTTTTGGAAGCAAAGAGAGCAGGTTGAGAGTTTCCGCAGAAAAGGAAGTGAAAGACGCGTTTGGGGGTTTTTTTGGTTATTTTTAGACGAACTCAAGCCCGGGTTGTTTCTGAGGGGGGAATAGTGAGCCTGTATAGAGTTGAAGTCCAAATATCTTCAAGTTGCCAGGGTTGGAAAACGCTGCCCTAGGCAACTAGACTCACAATCCTAGGTTTAGAAAGCTTAGAACTACATCGCCTTAAACACGATCTAAGCATAGCACATAAAATCATCTGCTACACAGAGGTCTTCAAACTGGACAACTTTAAGACTTGTGGACTTCAACTCCCAGAATTCTCTGGGAGTGAAGCTTGAGCTGAAGAATTCTGGGAGATGAAGTCCACAGGTCTTAAAGTTGCCAGGTTTGGGGACCCCTGTGCAGCTACAATGTCCTTCCCGTCAACGACTACTTCAGGTTCAACCGCAACAACACATGAGCACACAACAGATACAAACTTAATATAAAACGCTCCAAACAGGAAATACAACTTTAGTAACCAAGTAGTTGATGCATGGAACTCATTACCAGACTCTGTAGTATCATTTCCAGCCCTCAAAATTTTACCCTTAAACTATCCATCGTTGACCTCTCCCAATTCCTAAGAGGTCAGTAAGGGGCTTGCATAAGTGCACCACCGTTCCTTCTGTCCCCTGTCCTAATGTTTTACCAGTATCATGTATATGAATATTATTGTATCTAATGTTTTTTTCTTATTTTTCTTTTTACTAGTATCATGTATACCTCCAACATGTATTTGACAAAACGAATAAAATAAATAAATAAATAAATAAATAAATAAATAAATAAATAAATAAATAAAACAAAACAAAAAAACCCCAAAGTCCAGTTGCCTCCATGAACAAGCATCTTTGGGACGTTATGAAGGTGATGATGGCCAGCTTACAAACTGTGATGGCGTCTTACTTACTTACTTATTTACCGTACTCATTCATTCATTCATTTGGACTTATATGATGTCCAGCTCCCAGAGGACTCTGGATGGCTTACAACCAAATACACATAAAATGCAATATAAAATACCCTAAAAACATTTAAAACCAGAAATAACGATTAGAATAGTTAAAAAAAAACATGCACATCCTTACTGGTCAGATCTCAAAGGTGTGCCATCTTATCAACGACCCCAGGCCTGCTGGAAAAAACAGGTTTTTACAGCTTTTTAGAAGGCCAGTAGGGTGGGGGCAGTCTGGATCTTGGGAGATAGCTGTTTCCAAAGAGCTGGAGCAGCCACAGAGAAGGGCCTCCTCCATGGGCCTGCCAGCTGACACTATTTGGCTGACGGGACCCAGAGAAGACCACCCCTGTGGGCCCTTATCCGTCGCTGGAAGCTATGCAATAGGAGGCGGTCTCGAAGATAGTTTTCTAGTCTATATAAAAATAAATCATTCTCACTTTTTTTTTTTTTAATTTGTTTTGTCAAGTACATATTAGAGGTATGTAAAGATATAATAATATTCATATACAGTGGTCCCTTGGCTTTCGCGGGTCTGACTTTCGTAGAAAGGCTGTACCATGGGTTTTCAAAAAATATTAATTAAAAAATACTGTGTGTTTTTTTTGAACACCACAGGTTTTCCAACGGCTGCCCGATGTACAGTATTGTGCGTTTTAACTCTCCTCCTCTCCCTCCCCCAGATGTCCTGGTTCTTTAAATAAAAGTTCCGCTTCCGCCCCAGCCTCCCGATCCCTCCCCTTTAATTCTTGGAGCGTTGGTACGCTCCACTTGAAGCCGAGCCTTGCGGGCGGACAAGACCACCCTAACTCACCCGAGGGGGGCAGGAGCTGAGGGCATTGTTGGGTCAGGGTCTACACGCTAATCACGGGGATGGTTTGCAGTGGGCCCGTCACAACGCTCTGGTAGCCTCCACCCACAACTCAAGCACCAAAGGGCACAACTGCTTCTTTTTCCACCACCGCCGTTTACTGTCGCCCGTTGGCACCGCCTCTTCTTCTCTCACCAACCTAAGCCATCTCCCTTAGTGGTAGCGTCCGACCTCCCAACTGATCGGCCTGGAATCCCAGCTGCAAGTCCTGGCCTGGAACCCTCTTGCCTTGAGCTTCCCCTGCCCTGAGCCTGAGCACTGGTGCTGCCACTGTCGCCATGGGAGACGCCAGCAGCGAGCGCAGCAAAAACCCCAGCTTGCTGCCCCGGGCTCGGGGGGGTGTAAGTAAAACCAGGAATAGAGGAGGGAGGAGGAGGAAGGAAGGAAGGAAGTGCGTGTCTCTACTTCACGGAAATTTGACTTTCACAGGTGGTCTTGGAACGTATCCCCCGCGAAAGTCAAGGGACCACTGTACATGATACTAGTAACAAGGAAAAAAAGAAGAAATATTAGATATAAAAATATTCATATATTAGTAAAAAAATGATATTAGTAAAAAAATAAAAGAAACATTAGGCCAGGGGACGGAAGGCATGCTGGTGCACTTATAGACTTTAATTTACAATCCAATAAATGAGAGCGTCCCCCTCGTGCGTTTAGATTCCAAGAGGTTGAAAACTTAGAGTGAGGGTGGTGGTAGGGAGACTTTCCTTAAAAGGAAAAAGACCAAGTTCCTGACCCAGAAGCAAGTGAAATTAAGTAAGTATACTGTCACCATACTGCCATCATACTGTGGTAAGAATCAGCATTTCTCCAATTCAGCCATTTCAGCATCTTCTATTTCAGGGAAGTCCCTACAGGTTAAACTTACTGAGATGGTGGTGACTTTTAAACATTAAACAGAGTTGGAAGGGACTTTATAGGTCATCTAGACCAACCCCTCTCCCCAATGAGACCCTACACCAGGGGTTCTCAACCTTTCTAATGCTGTGACCCCTTAATACAGTTCCTCGTGTTGTGGTGACCCCCAACCATACGTATAGCGCCAATTCTCCCAATAGAAGTTTAAGCTGATTGGCAGGAAGGCAGAGGGATACTGTAAACACCTGATTGTAAAAATATGTTCCAATGTGCCAGAATAGAAGCTTTAGTTCCTAATACCATGAAAAAATTGTCTTGGATGAAATGGTTGTTTGATCCAAAAAGGGATCCTGACCCCCAGGTTGAGAAGCATTTGCCTACACCATTTCTGACAGAAGGCAGTCCAATCTTTTCTTGAAAGCCTCCAGTGATGAAGCTCTCACAACTTCTGGCCAGCTGTTCCATTGGTGGATTGTTTTCACAGTCAGAAAATTCCTCCTTTATTTCTAGGTTGAATCTCTCCTTGATCAAACACTGATTTAAATTGCTAGTTAAGATGAGATCTGTGGCACTTTCCCCTTTTCTCCATATGTTCTTTTATCTTTATTCATTCTTCCCCCTAAAAATAAACTTTCAAAATTTACTGATTTACAATACGTATATAAATGAATTTTACACAGAGAGAGGGAGGGAGGGGGAGAGAAAATGAAACAGATGTACTGGAAAATTACAGATGTACCATATATAAATTGAATATATATATTATATATATATATATATATATATATATTCAAATTCAGCTTAAACATGTGACATATATATATATATATATATATATATATATATCCTAGTCTCCCTTAATTTTCAAATTCAGCTTAAACATGTGACATATATATATATATATATATATATATATATATATATATATATAGTGTGTGTGTGTGTGCGTGTATATATATATATATTGGGGAGTGAGGTGGAAAGGTGTGTGTATGTAAAGAAAGAAACAGATAATCTGCCAACTTCAAAACTAAAATAATTAAAAATTGTATTCTACTAAGCTTTTGTCAGCCATCTGCTGACATACATACATACATACATGTGTGTGTGTGTGTGTATTTCATGCCATAAATACATGCATTTTCCAATACACAAAAGATTGCATTAAAATGTCCAGCTCTGCTATTATTCATCCAGGGAGGGAAACCTGAAAGTTTCCTACACTTTTTAAAGTACCATTGACATTTTCTTCTCTGATGCTTTATTAATAATAGGTGGCTGTGTTAAAAGTAATATATGCAAAAGCAAAGGAAACACTCCCTCCAACAGTGGTAATAGTCAATGTGTACTTCATGAGTTAATCTATCACCTGCAATGTATTTTGCTGTTTCTGAATTAGCTCTAATGCAATAGTGGTTTCCTATCGGAACAGTAAAAGACACAGGACCCGTAACAAAAGTTGAGCTGTGTGCACAGCTTTGGGTGTCTTGCATGCGCACATGCATGTCCCAGCGTCCTTTTGCTTCTGTGCATGCGCAGAAAGCAAAATCTCACAAGAGAAATTTTGGTGATTTTTTTGCTGCTGCACATGCGCACGCATGCGCTCTCCCTTGTAAGATTTTGCTTCCTACACATGCGCAGAAGCAAAATCACGCTGGGACATGCATGTATGATTGGTTTCTTAAATTGGGGTTTTTAAACTACTTTTAATATTTGATTTGTTTATATTGTTTTTTACTGTCTTTTACTGTTGTTAGCCGCCCCGAGTCTACGGAGAGGGGCGGCATACAAATCTAATAAATAAATAAATAAATGTCCACATGCAGAACACCAAAGCTGCATGTGCATTGCACTTGTAGCAGCGGTAGCAGCAATCCGCCCCTGCTGTAATGGATATCATGGATTGTACACCTGTACCTGTTTCTTGATTTGTGTGTGTGTATTATCTGTGACAGTGTGAGACCTATAGTCTGCTTTTTGAATACATTCATTTTTTCTAACCATCATGGTCTTTTTCAATGACTCTTGCTTTCAATTGAGCATTTATAATATTTCCGCTTCAGCATTATTACTACTGCTTCCAGTGAACAACCTGGTTTTACTTAGTACAGTGGTACCTCTACTTAAGAACTTAATTCGTTCCATTACCAGGTTCTTAAGTAGAAAATTTTATAAGTAGAAGCAATTTTTCCCCATAGGAATCAATTCAAAGGAAATAATGTGTGCAAAGATGTTAGGAAAGAAATAAAAGCTCAGAATTTGGGTGGGGGGAGGAGGAGGAAGAGGAGGAGGAGGAGGACAGTCACTGCCCAGAGCAAAGGGAGTGGTTTTTTTCTCTGGGCTCTGGCAGAGGTTTATTCCCTCTCCAAGCACCCAGAGAAAGGAAAATGCTTCGTTCGCTCTGGACTGTCAAAGCCTCCTTAAGCGCAACCGCTCCCCTGGCAGCACAGAAAAGCCCGAGATGGCCAGGATTAAAGGGGGAATTGCAGGAAACTGACTGGGCCTTTGTTCCGCTCTCAAATTTCCTGGGAAATTTTCCCCGGCTCGGGTTCTTAAGTAGAAAATGGTTGTTAAGAAGAGGCAAAAAAATCTTGAACACCCGGTTCTTATTTAGAAAAGTTCTTAAGTAGAGGCGTTTCTTAGGTAGAGGTACCACTATATATGGAAATATTTGTTTTTTGTGGTTCAAAATATGATCAGCTATTTTCTTTAGTATCTTTCTTGCTCAGATCATTATCTCTCTGGTGATCATGACTCCTCTGTTAACAGATTGAAATCTCTATATGTTAGTATTTGTCTAGATCTGTCATAGTTGCTTTCTTGTTATGGTTACAAGCAAGATGAAATTCAAAACGTTTCCCTACCGACTCTGCGTGTAGAAGAGGAAGGATACTGCAAAATCCCCATTCCCATCCCACTCGGGGACCAGTCAGAGGTGGTATTTGCCAGTTCTCCGGACTGCTCTGACTCTGTCAGACCCTGTTGAATTTTACCCCTAGTTACCACCTCGTGAATTTTAGAGTCTAGCAGGATAAACTTACTTTAACTTTGTTTCCTATTTGTATTTTATCTTTGGCATGATTTCTTTTTTCTTTTTGTTAGTTTTATGTAATGTTACACAGCAGTCCCGCTTTTGCTTATTTTTCTTTTACCTTCAACCTGGAATTTCTTAAATTTTCCTCAATTTCATCCATGAGCAGAGTTGAGATTGCTTAAATTTCTCCCAGCAAACTTCCCAGTGTCTCCAAAATATATTTATAGTTCAGAGTTGAAAGGAGAGGTCCTTGGTGCTCTCTGCGCTTGTTTGTTTTCTTGCAGACATTTTATTGCCCAAACTATTTGAACACTGATGATGTTACCTAATTTGGTAATGAAAAGTCTGCAAGAAAACAAGAAACTTCAGAGAGCACCAACAACTCTCATTTCCAATGTCTGTTTTTTTAGTCCAGCATTTCTCATAATGCATTAAGCATATAAATTATTTAAAATAAATAAACAAATAAATAAACAAATAAATAAATAAGGGAATAGTGGGTAGCAGTGGTATATCCTGTTTCCCCGAAAACAAGACACTGTCTTATATTAAATTTTGATCCAAAAGTTGTGCTACGTCTTATTTTCGGGGGGGGGGGGTGCCTTATATTTCTCAAATAAGCTCTCTCTCTCTCTCTTTCTCTTGTTTTCTTTCTCTCTCTTGTTCTCTCTCTTGCTATCTCTCTCTCTCCCCCCCTCTTTCTCTCTCTCTCTCTTTCTCACTTACTTTCTCTCTCCCTCTCTCTTTCCATCTTGCTCTGTCTGTTGCTTTCTCTCTCTCAGCAAGGGGGCTGCGAGAGCGCTTTCTCTGAGCGGTTCGGGGACACCTGCCCTGCCTCTACTGCAGCCCCCTTGCTGAAAGCTCGGGACAAAAGCGCTCCCAACGAAGGGGCTGCGAGAGGGGCAGGGCGGGCATTTCTGAAGCGCGCAGAGAAAACCCTCTCGCAGCCCCCTGGCTGGGAGCGCGGATGAGGAGGAGCAGCCGCCACCGCCACGAGAGAAGTCGTGCCACAAGGCGGGAGGCGGAGAAAGCCGGAGAGGGGGCAGTTCGGGTGGGCGGGGGCAGTGTCAAGAGGCCAGGGGCGCGAGGGGGCTGGAGGCACCGTGGGGAGGCAGGGGTGGCCGCGGCTCCCTTTCCTTCCACCCACGGGCTGGCAGGGGGATGGGGAGCACGCGCGGCGCCTCCGCACTTTCATTGCTCCCCGCCCCCAACTCCACCGTACCGTATGTAAACTTGACTACACCTTATTTTCAGGGGGTGCCTTATATTAGCAAATTCTGCAAAACCTCTGACATGCCTTACTTTCGGGGTACATCTTATTTTCGGGGAAACACGGTATCTACTCTTCATCATGACCCATCTGGTTGCTTCATATTTCATTCTAGCTGTTGCTTCCTGAACATTGATCTTCAATATGAAGATCAGATTCCTGATATACCCAGACTTTATTTATTTATTACATTGATAAGGCTGCCTGACACCATCATGATTTTCTGGGTGGTATACAAGATTAAAGTGATTTAAAACAATAAAAAATAACAAGACGCAACAGGAGAAAAATGAAGAGTTTCCTACAAACTATTCATCACAGAAAATGCTTTGGTTTTCTAACTTTCTTCCATCAGTTTCAACATTTTAGCAAACAGCTGGTTCTCCTTTTATTTTCTGTACTTTGTGATAGTTCTGTTTGTTCGTATTTAATGATGTCATAAATTTCAGTTCACTTCTTCAGGCATTCTGTCAAATCTAACCCATGATATCTATTCTTGTTTACTTACAGGGGGTGGACAAAAAAATGAAACACCTTGAAAAATCATCAAAATATCTTTTAATATGGTGTTGGTCGACCTTTTGCGGCAAATACAGCCTCAATTCTCCGAGGTATTAATTCATACAAATTGTGAATTGTTTCCAAAGGAGTTTTAGCCCATTCTTCAGTTAAAGCACTCTCCAGTTCTTTTAGAGACAATGGTGGTGGAAATTGACTTCTTACTTGAATCTCTAAAATCGACCATAAATTCTCAATAATGTTGAGGTCTGGTGATTGTGGTGGCCAGATGAGATGCTGAACTTCATTAGAATGTTCCTCGTGCCATTCTTTAACAATTCTTGCTCTATGGATTGGTGCATTATCATCTTGAAAGATGGTATCCCCCTCTAGAAACAGTTCTGGAACCATAGGATGAATTTGGTTGGGCGAAATTCCGAAATAGTGATGGCTGTTAATTCTTCCATGATGGGAAATCATTGGCCCAGCGGTTTTCCAAGAAATAGCACCCCAGATCATCACTGAACCCCCACCATGTTTGACAGTTGGGAGAAGGCAGTCTGGATGAAATGATTCTTTTGACTGGATCCAAACGTAAACATGGCCGGAGGTCGGAAAAATAGTAAACAATGATTTGTCAGAGAAAATCACATTTTGCCACTGGTCGAGGGCTCACTTCTGGTGGTTTCTACACCACTCTAAATGCTTTGAAACATTTGTCTTAGAGAGCAGAGATTTTCTAATTGCAGCTCTTCCGTGGAATCCAGATTTGTGAAGCTCCCTTTGAACAGTTTTTGTGGAAACTGGGTTCTGTACGTATCTATTGAGCTCTGCGGTGATTTTAGGAGCTGTGGTATTGCGATCCGCTCTAACAATTTGCTTTAGAGTCTGATGGTCTCTCTCAGACAACTTCGACTTTCGACCAGACCTGTGCTTGGCTGAGGATGTTTTCCCTTCTCTTTCAAAAGCAGTCATTACTTTTGAGACATTACCTCTTGAAACGCCAAACATTTGGGTACTTTCTGTTACACTAGCGCCTGCCATTCGAGCACCAACAATTTGGCCTCTTTGAAAGTCTGAGAGGTCTGCCATTTCTAGAAGGTTATAACCAATTTCCTTAAATTTCTGTTAAAAAAAAAAGGTAGTTTTAAAAAACATATCAAATAACAGATTTTTTTAAAAAACATTAAATTATGTCAAGTTTATGTCAAGACATAAAGAAACATTATGATGCCAAAAAATCAAGTGTTTCCATTTTTTTGTCCACACCCTGTACTTCATACATTACATAACCATATGAAATATTGCTGCAGTTTTCACTTGTAGATCTTGTGATTTTGCTTTCTTTAGCTTAAACTATACATTAGCAAAGGCCTTATGATCTGAACCACAAGTCTTGCTTTTGTTAACTGAAGAGTTTTGACATCTTTATTTCTGGATTATATAGCTATTTAGGTGTCTGAGTGGGAAATAAATGTGTACATTATACTATGAACTATTTCACATAAGTCAACAGTTGGCCAAAGAACCTGACAGATATCCCCATCAACATTATGAAATGTTATAAAGCCCTGGACAGGTAATGTCTTTTCCTCAGGGTGTGGAAACCTGAATATACTTGACACATTAACTAAAGAATTGTACTATGTGATAAGAAGACATAATTGTGTTGGGAGTGGAAGCAGTCATGAATTATGAGTCAATGAAATCTTTGATTAATTTCAGTACTTATTTTTCATAAATGCAGATAGTATCTATGCATGATGGTCTCAGCACCTTGCAATACTATACCTTTTTTTTTTAACTAACTGGTTTAATGGAGAGATATTTTATGCTACTTCATTCCTTGGATTCCAGGAAGTAAGCATGAAAATTCTCCCCATCAGAATAGGTTACATAGTCTTTAGGATTTATTGTGTTTTCTCCTTTTTTCAAGATTGACAGAAGAGCTTGTTTCTTTCATCTAAAGGTAAGGAGGATGCATCTGGATCAATTTTGTGGTGTACTGGCATAATTGAGGGTCAAAGAACTGAAAACTCAAACATGACTAATCGCAGATGACTTTCACTTGCCAGCTAAGCAAAATTCATCCTATTTTTGAAATAGTGGAACTTTCCCTGAAAGGTCAAACTCATACTTTGAGGGGAATAATCCTAGATACAGCTCAGCGTGCGTGTTATAACCTAAAGATGATACACCAACTACAATCTTATTGAAACATAAATAGGCTTCTAGAAATTATTATTCAGTTTAGTATTTCCCATTTGAAATATGAAAAATTTCTTGGATGACATCCCTCAGCTGTTATTTTGTATTATTAATCTATTTCAGCCTTGAATTAATTATGAAACACCTAGAAAACCTCTAATATGAGGTAGCTATATAACTACAATATAATTCTTTGAATTTCAAATTTGTTGAAGAACTCTGGGTACTATCCCCAATTAGCTGAAAGTGGCAAATTTATAGACCAGTTAATGTAGAAGATACTGAATTTGAGATAACAGAAATTAATTATTCATTCCATATGGCATCAAGTAGATATCCTTTTATTTTCTAGTCATTAAAGAAATGGGGTGCTTTAAATCTTTTATTTATTCTCCATGGCTAGCTTGATCTGTGTATTTGTATTTATTATTTGCCTTATTATTAGCATTAGAAACATTTCAGTTATTCACTAGTTGTTTTTAAAAAAGGGGAGGCAGATACAAAAACATTGAACTAAACTGTTTGCTTTTTTTGTTCACCACAAAGGAAATAGATCTTCAGAATAAACTTTTGCCTGTTTCACAATTTTCTGTAGAACAGCTCAAATTACTATTCCTTCCTTTTTGTTTTAAAAATAGTCTAGTAAATCACGTAAGAAATGTCTTCTGTGAAAAATATTGACAAACTACAAAAGATGACAGACCAAACAAGCAATTCAAAGTTTATTTATTTAATAGTATATTGGTAGTCCTGTGCAATTGGGACTGGAAATAGGAAACAAACTGAACAGATGTTTTCTCTTTGGGGAATGAAAGAGGTAAGGGAGGAGGGAAGGCACCTAGATTTTTTGTGTCTTATTTTTCAAGTTCACTTGAATAGATTCACCTGAATCTTTCCTGGTTGGTTGTGTAGCTTGAGTTTCTTGGGCTGTAGAGTTTTCTGATATTTAGACCAGGGATGTCAAACTCATGTCATCACATGATTTATCAGGATTTTTCCCCTTCGCTAAACTGGGCAGGACAGAGACAGCACATGATGTATCCTACCTGTGAGTTTGATACCCCTGATTTAGACTGACAGCATTAAATTTGATTAACTCTTATGTATTTGCATATTTTCTCCCTCTTCCCTAATTGCCATTAAACAGATTTAAACAACCCATGGGTTTCCTGCAGTGCCAGAAATAATCATTTGAAGTATCGATATTTGCCCATGAATCAGTTTACCAGTGGCTTTCCGAAATACCTCTTTTAGCTTCATTCCTTCCTGTTAATTTTATCCAGATAATTCAGCCCTTTATTCTATCCTTTTGACAGCTCCTTGTTTAGCTCTAATCTCCACTTGTTTTCTAAATTTTAACTATAACATCTAATGAAAATTATGTTTATGACATATTTACTCATGGTTAACTTAACAATGGTTTGTTCAAACCAATTTTGAGTTTGCCTCACAAAATGAACCATCAATTTTTGGTTTGCGCAACATATGAACATGGATTTGCCATGCAAACTTTTAAGAATTACTAATTTTTTTAAATAAAACTTAATTGGCGTAAGATGGCTTGACTTTCAATTGAATTAAAGTATTTCTACATTCCGTGTGTTTGTTCCACTGCACTGCAGTTTCAGCCATCAAAATGTTGTGAGGGTTTCCAAAGCCCAAGTTAAAGATACAATGATAAAGTGGATGAACAATATAGGATATTCAATAGATATTGATAAATGGCAACACATTTGGGAAAGAAATTATGAAATGTCAATGTCAACAGCCTAAAAGGGGAATATATATAAGATGTTTTATAGATGGCATATGACACCAGAAAGATTAGCAAAAATGTTTAATAATAGATCAATGAAATGTTGGAGATGTAATCAGCTACCAGGCTCTTTTTATCATATGTGGTGGACATGCACAGAAGCCAAGAAATTTTGGAAAGAGATTCCGCATTGGATACAGATTTTGAACAGGACTATTGAATTTAAACCAGAAATATTCTTATTAGGTATTCTACCAGAAAATTTTAATAAAGAAGAAATATATTTGATTATACATATTTTAACAGCAGCTAGAATAGCATATGCACAAAATTGGAAGCTGAATAAAATCCCAGACGAAAGAGAAATATTACGTAAGATTTTAGATTGTGCTGAAATGAATAGGCTTACTTTAAAACTTAAAGATAAAGAAGAGTGTGATTACAATAAGATCTGGGGAAAGTTTTATGAATGGTTGGAAATTAAAAATAATTGAGAAGTATTTTTTTAAATTACTTTTGAAGAAATACATGATTTAATCTTAATCTATTAAAGACCCAGATGACGAAATAAGGATTGGTGGCAGCATTGGATAAGGAGTTAACACAGAGATGAAAGGATTAAATTAGATATTGAGATAAGATGTTAAGATGTTTATGTTTTATTATAAATAGAAAAAGGGAATATAAGGGATTCGATTTTATAATATTGTTATCTGTAGATGAAATATATCTCATGTGTAGTTAATTTTAATTAACTTAGCAAAGAAGAGGATAAAAAGTACATATTAAAATCATTATTAGCATTTTCTTTCTCTGAATGTTTAACGTATCAAAGAAACACACTATCATTAATTATTATTTTAGGCATTGTTTTTTACTGCTCGTTTTATTGTATGATGGAAGAAAAATAAAGAAAATTTTATGCCCCCCCCTCCCCAAAAAAGTCGTGAGGATTTATTAAGCCTGAATGTCCTCCATTCTAGACTTTGAAAGCCATTGCAAACAGCAAGTTGCATATCTACACTACACATATACTACAGATTTTGTTAATTTCCAAGGTCCTAAAGGTGGTTTTTCAAGAGGTAACTGGACTTTCTGGTTTTTCTTTCAAAACTTTCACTTCTTATCCAAGAAGCTTCTTGGAAATATCTTCAAAGAAAAACCAGAAAGTCCAGTTGCTTCTTGAAACAGTACCTTTGAGACAACCATCACTTGGATGATTGAGAATCTCCATAGACCTTCACTTCCAACGTTAAGCAAAGTTATGCAAAGAAATTTCTAGTAAGTTTTCACATCAGCCTAAGCCATAATGTAGTTCCTAAACTGGGCTAACCCTGACAATTTTTAAGCAAATCATGGCTTTGTGCCTAACGTGATTCTATTTCTTTATATTCCATATCTGTATCTATACACACAAAAAGAGCATACGTTACATTTTTATTACAAGGAAGTCCCAGCTTTATAATCCCTGCCTGCAGGCAAAGTATGATGCAACCTTGGATTGCCTGAAAGGAGTATCGGCATTGTTTTCATTTTTAATCATGCTGAGCAGTTTAATTTTCCTCTCGAATACAGGAAGCGTCAGGATTTATTTTTTTTATATTATTTGCTATGCACCCAAAACCTAAAAATAACCACAAGCTTCCTTCTTGACTTCTATTGCCGAAGAGGGACTGTGTATAGCCTAACAGAATAGACAGCAGAAAACGATCTTCTGTAATCTCGTCGAACAGTTGCAGGAAGCACAACTGTCCGGAGAGCCACAGCGCCCAAAACGGACGACCCGCCATACTGACAAATCAGCCGCGGCGATATCACGTGCTTGATCAACTCACTTCCTATATACTGACAATAGGAAAATAGAAAGGCTACTTATCTATGGTTAAATTTGTGACAGACCGGAAGCCCCATTAAACATACGTCCGATGAACAACGTGTCCCTTGGACCTTCCATTCCGGCTTGAAATTACTCCGCCAAGGTTTCGTTTGGGTTGGGGCTGCTGCGTTAAAAAGGCTCGGGTCTCTTAATGGCCATGGCGAGCAGCAACAGCAGCCTGACGGAGACGCCCCAGGTTGGCTGGGATGTTCCTGCCGGCAGCCCCCGCATCTCGGTCGCCTGTTCCTGGAAGTGTCCGAGCGATCTGGCGAGGGTTCTCTTCGTCGTCCCGGCGGGAGAATTCGATGCGGAGGAGCTTTCGGAACCAACCCAGAACGGGTGAGAAGGGTCTTTTGAGGCCGGGAAGGAAAGGGGGATGACAAGTGTAGCTTACGGTCGAAGAGTGACCTGGTGATGTCGAGGCCTCCAAACCAGGGTGGTTGAGTAGTTTTTTCCAGGCTCACATTTCTGGGTTCATGAGCCCAAGGATAGACTGAATGCTGTAAATCTCGGTTTATGGTTTACCTGGATGTGTAAATACACGTGGGGATTGCTGGTTAAACCAGGCTTCCATTTAAAACAATTGAAATAGGAGGACTGGATTTATTCATGGTAGTAAATCCGGGGTTAGGAATTGGGGGCGGGGAAACAAGGTGTTCAAGATGTTCTGGACAAATTTTGGAGTTTTCTGGTGCCCCTTCCTTTCCCCAACATCTTGGAGCAGAATTACTGAAAATTAACTGTATATTTTCTCCCCCCCCCCAAACCATTCCATTCCCACTTGCTAACCTCAGATTAAGTGCCATGAAAAAAATCAAATGTCCAAAATCGAATTAATTTGTTTTGAATTGAGCCTTATTGTGTGGAAGGGGAAAATAATAGTACAGGGGAAGTTGGGGAGATATAGCAAGAAACAAAGAAATAAATGAAAGGCAGAAGATAAAAGGAAAAGAATTTGAATCAAATCTACCATAGCTTACATTTAATGTGTCATGCCCAAACACTTCTGTGCAATTCATCCTGGCTTCTGCTGCGCCCATTCTTTCATTGACTTTTCTTGATGAACTTTTCTTTTATGTACACTAGAGCATGTGCACCAAGACAAATTCCTTGTGCGTCCAAACACACTTGACAGATAAAATTCTATTCCATTCCCTATTCCCTATTCTAGTCTTACACTTCTCTACCACCCTCTTTCTGTGTTCTCACCACCTGCATCCAGTAACTTTCTTGGGCTTACCTTTCTTCTGGGTCTGTTTTATCTTCCTTTATTGATTTAATTCATTGTTGGTCCTCATTCATTCTATATATAGATAGTCTTTATTTAATGACCACTCATTCATAGAACAAAGTTATTATGACACTGAATCAGGCAACTATCACTGGCCCTCATTGTTGTAGTATCCCTACGGTCCTGTGGTTTCAATCTGGGCTGTTGGTATCCTATTCACAATTAAAATGGTTGCAGTGTCCTCTGTAGCATGATTACCATTTGCAACCTTCACTCCTGGTTTCTGACTAACCACATCAATGGGGAAATATGGCAGCAAATGGCAATCGTGATATTACACCTAATAATATGGAGGATTTGCAACAACTGCTGTTTACACTGCCATAGTAAATTGGGGCAATAATGTGACATTGCTTTTTTATGACTATGTTGCTTAGCATGGAGTTTCTAGTCCCAGCTACTGTTTATTAAGCATGGACTACCTGTGTAATCAAACCATCTCAACATACTTGTTTAATATTGAAGACTCACTTTTGTATTCTATTCATATTCACCTATTTCATTATTCTTTCTTGGCTGTGAAAAACTCCAGTGCATTTTCTAAAGTAAACTAGACAGTTTTAAACATATTAACACACATACACAAAATAAATCTTAATCCATCTTTATTTCAGCAAAGCATATATGCACATACTCTAACCCAGTGTTTTTCAAGCAGTGTGCCGTGAGACATGGTCAGGTGTGCCATGGGGAAATTAGAGAATGCTACAAAAGCCACCTAAGTCACATGTCAGCCCCCCAATGAGGGTGAGGCCGTGCTTTCTTAACAACTCCCCTCAAGCGGGAGTGGCAGCTGGCATGTCCAACCACTTTTCAGAAAGGAGAAGCGAAAGGCCGAACCTCGGGAAAAGTCCCATGGGATTCAGGAAGTGTGCGTGATTGACAGAGGCACAGCTCAATAGGCAATCCCCCTCAGCTTTCCCACCCCTCTCCAACCATGGGCGGGGGTGGAACAATGGGAGGAAAAGGAGATGGAAGCAGGAAAATGACAGCAGTGTTGGCAGCAGTGGCGGCTTTAGTGGTGGCTTCGGGCGGCGGCTCGCGGCAGGGCACGGTGCCCATAGCCTGCTTCCCCGCGCTGCTCCTACTTGTGATTCTTTCATCCCTGTGTGAGTCTCAGGCCTGTCGTATTGGGCGGCTGTGGAGCTGGGAGGGAGGGGACAACCAAGGGAAATGCAGATGGAAGGAGAGGCTACTTCCTCCTCGGAGACCTGCCATCCTCATAGCCAGACCTGGTGTGTGCCGGAGGTAGAGGAGGAAGACCAGCACTAGTTTGCCTGGGGTGCAATGGGCAGGAAAAAGAAGAGTGCCAAGCTGGCCGATGGGCAAAAGGCGAAGGGAGTGGAGGGCAATGCTGCTTTTGTAGGATGGATTGGAGGGTTGGGTAGAATGGAATGGAATGGAATAGAATAGAATTCTATATAAATATTATACCCCCGCAGAGGGTGATATACAAGGCATCACAATGCATCACAATGTTATCTATATTGTATATGGCCTCCTGAAGGATCATTATTATTATTATTTATTATTTATTGGATTTGTATGCCGCCCCTCTCCGCAGACTCGGGGCGGCTAACAACAATGATAAAAAACAACACGTAACAATCCAATTTAATAAAACAACTAAAAACCCTTATTATAAAAACCAAACATACACACAAACATACCATACATAACTTGTAATGGCCTAGGGGAAGGAATATCCTAACTCCCCAATGCCTGGCGACAAAGGTGGGTCTTGAGTAATTTGCGAAAGACAATCTTAAAGAGCTCAAATCTCTATATACACCATCAAAACAGACAGAACCAAGGCCCCTGCACCCAGCTGACACTATAATATGTACTGTGTTAGAGTGTCATTTTGTTTGGTCGTGTGCCCCAGGATTGTGTAAATGTAAAAAATGTGCCGCGGCTCAAAAAAGGTTGAAAATCACTGCTCTAACCATTGTCCTTCACCACAGACTACTATCTCATTTATGTATATATATTCAGATACATAAATATCTTCCTTTACTTTTCCAAGTAAAAAAGGTAGAAAGCATGAAATGGAAATAGGATGAGAAGCGATGGCTACACAGGAAGAAAAAGAAAGAAGAAACAAAAGAGATGAGTAGGAGAGGATAGAATTGACAGGGTAGAAAATGTAGAAGGTCAAGGTTTACAGTGAAACAGAAAGAAAAACTGATTCTGTCCCTAGAAAATGAGGACTGTAGAAAAAATATTTGGAATTTATGGCTAATAGCATCTTTCAGTTATTTTATGTATGGACACCATACAGTTTTTGCTCTCAAGATTCATTTTCTCTCTTTCAATAGTCCATGCTTCTGTTTTCTGAATCTAAATTCAGCCTCTCTCTTCAAAGGGTAGGAAAACACACTTCTTACTTCATGTAACTGCAATAAAGCTTAGAAGAGGTACCCATTTGAATGCCTACGTAATATTTTAGCCATGGGATAAATATTTTCAGATTTTTGTCATGTACATTTGAAATGTTTGATTCCCAGAGGTACTGATGTTCAACTGAGTAACTTAATATAACCTTTCTCCCTTATTTAGTCAGAATATTGCCACTCTTGAAGGACAAATAAATGATGATGGTGTAGCTCCCTGTTTGCTCTACTTGCACTGTGATCCATGTGGAACTGAAGAAATTGTAAGTCTAAGTATTATAAGTGAAGCAAGGAACATGGAAATGTACATAGGAGATGAATACTATGGAACTGGAAGGGGAGAGCAAGCATTTACCATCAAACATGGCAGGTCGGTTGTTTTGTCTTTTCAGCATTTATTCAGTCAATAATATAATATGGTTATATTAAGTCAGATAAGATTCCAAAAATTATATACTCAAAATATTTTAATATTTATATGTCAGTAATGTGGATTGATCGTTTTTTCTTCTGCATTTTTATTGGTATGTAGATTCTGTTTTGCTAATGTAATGAAACTGAAAGGATCATATTAATATTTGTTAGAACATTTTTGAAAGGTCTTCCTCCTACATGGCATTGGACCAGATTACCTCTGGAACCGCCTGCTACCGCACGAATCCCAGCAACCGATAAGGTCCCACAGAGTTGGCCTTCTCCAGGTCCCGTCGACTAAACAATGTCGTTTGGTGGGCCCCAGGGGAAGAGCCTTCTTTGTGGCGGCCCCAGCCCTCTGGAACCAACTCCCCCCGGAGATTAGAACTGCCCCCACCCTCCCTGTCTTTCGTAAACTACTCAAGACTCATTTATACTGCCAGGCATGGGGGAGTTGAGATAGCCCTTCCCCCTAGGCCATTACAAGTTATGCATGGTATGTTTGTGTGTATGTTTGGTTTTATAATAGGGGTTTTAGTTGTTTTTTATTATTGGATTGTACATGTTGTTTTTATTATTGTTGTTAGCCGCCCCGAGTCTACGGAGTGGGGCGGCATACAAATCCAATAAATTATTATTATTATTAATTATTATTAAAGAAATGTGTTGGGATAGCAGGAATATAATAGATGTGATATTAATAATAGAGATAGAGATCTTAAAGTTTCATTTCATGGAAGAAAAAAGGATTATTTATACATGCTCAAATTATATAAGAAGAGGATAACTCTTAAAGCTAAGTTGCTTCCAAGAAGTTTATTTAAAAATAATCCTGGACAGAGCTTTAATCATACATGGATGACTAACTTTATAACATTTATTTTTGATACATTTTTTCCAAATAGTTAAAATAAACTAAAGTTCATTTTTGGAGTCCCTGCTAAGCATTAAGCTTTTTCCTCATTACAATTTTCTCAATCATTTTACTGTAGCTTTGAATGTCTACTTCACTGCTCTTGTGATTTTTTTGGGTGGGAAAAAACCTTCAGTGAAATTCAGTGAGTACAATATTTGATAGAGGTACCCTGTGTTAATACTGAAGTACAGTGTTCCCTCAATTTTCGCGGGGGATGTGTTCCGAGACCGCCCGCGAAAGTCAAATTTCCGCGAAGTAGAGATGCGGAAGTAAATACACAATTTTTGGCTATGGGCAGTATCACAAGCCTTCCCTTAACACTTTAAACCCCTAAATTACCATTTCCCATTCCCTTAACAACCATTTACTCACCATTATTACTGGTATTCACCATTAAATAAGACACTTAGTGATCCTGATATTTATAAACATAATTATTAACAATAATTATTTTTTTTGTGATAACAACACCGATTGGCCTAGATTTCAGCCAATCAACAATGGCAGACGAAAGCTTGGTGATGTCATTGGGAGGGAAAAACCATGGTATAGAAAAAAAACCAGCAAAGTATTTTTCAATTAATATTTTTTGAAAAACCGTGGTATAGGCTATTCGCGAAGTTTGAACCCGCGAAAATCGAGGAAACACTGTACTTGCTATGCACATAGAATTTCTGGATTGTGAGTGGGGTCTTTAGCTTTTTTTGCTATGTTTAAATAACTGTTGGTGTTATGCAAATTGCTAAGAAATGTAAGCACTATTAAAAGTTTCTAATATTTGAAAATGTAGTAGTTCTGCCTGGTTTATTTGGACAATACATAAATAGCATTTTGAAAAAAAATCAGTATTTCTTGTATTTTTCTTAATGGAAAACTTTTATTGATGTAGCAGTATAAAAACTTTACACTTTCTTTATTTTACTTTTTTCTAGCAGTGGTGACCAGATTTCATTATACAAAAAGTATCTTAAATTGGAGTGCTCCACGGTTTCTTGTAAGATTAAGGTAGGTTATTTATAAAAAAAACCTCTTAAATTTTCGGCTCATTTTTAAAAAGATAGTTCCAGCAATTTTACAAATTATTCAAAAGAGGACCTTTGCAAAGCATGATAATGTGTAAAGGACTACTCCTGAAAGCACTAAAACAATTGTCTTGCAACTTGTTTCAAAACTTTCTCCAGCTATCTGTACATTATGTGTATCTGGATACACAGGCAACACCTCTGAAACTGCAAATGAGGCAGGTAGACATGCATACCTGCAAACTGAGACAATATTTGAAGCAGTTGTACAGGCTTTCCAGTGATAGAGCTGCTTTGAGAAGAGATACGCTTTATAAAGAGCCTCTGTTGAATGCTTTACACAACTCTGATGGTGATAAATAAAATTATTGTGTTCTCTCCTACATCTTGGAAGTCATAAAATGAAGATCATTTAATCTGTGATATTCCAGACATTTTGATTATAAGTAGATTTTAATTATATCTCTCTTTGTAAAAAGGGGATTTAGAGATGGAATAAAAAGCAGTAGAGCACAAGTAAACTATGATAGGGAGACAGATTGATAATTTTTAGAAGCATTGTAGTTTTCCTTGCCAGTTGCAAACATGAAATAAATATTATTATTATTATTTATTATTATTTATTAGATTCGTATGCCGCCTCTCTCCGCAGACTTCTCATTCCCGTGCTTTCCTGTTTGTACCCCAAAACATTCCTTAATTTTAACCTCCATCCCTGGCCAGTGAGACTCAATACGTCTAGCTAATATAAAATTGATTTAGAGGAAAATAGAAAGAGGTTCATTCAGCATTATTCTCAATTTTTCAGAAAATAAAAGGTCAGAAACTCATGTTTATTGACATCATGAGCAATTTGTCCTCAAAGGTTCTATAAGATGTAAGCTTGGAATCACTAGTGCAGAATCAAGAAATTAGTCCTTGAAATTGCAACAAACTTTAATACAACTAATATTTTGCTTCAATCTAGTCTTATTATTAGCCTAGGCTTATGTTTAGTTACATCAGATCTATTATTTACATCAGATCTATTATTAGCACCTGCATAAAGTTTACCATGAGAGTTAAGAGGAGACAATTAGAAGCCATTTTTAAGAGTGTCTTAAATTAATTGAATTATTTCCTCAATTCACCCGAATTCTGTTTTCACTAGCTATTGTCCATCAGTGAAAAACAAAGAGTACTCATCAATAAAATCATAGTACAAGTCCAGTCAACCTGTGCAAAAACTCTGCCTAGTGTTACATTAGGATCAGGAATAAACCTAGATAAAGTACAAGCTATAATGGAATCAATGGGATCCAAATTATCACCAGGGGCACAACAACTCCTAGATATGGTTCGTTTTCAACAGAAGGTAAGTTACCATTTGCAAAATACTGTCCATAAAATGTCCTTTTTATGTGCAAGAAATAGAAGGGACTGTATAATGTGGGATATTTGTATTCTCAACTTGTATATTACTTGTGTGCTGTTAATAACTGAAATAAAGGTAGGTTTTGCCTTCTTTCAAATGTCTCCTACAAAATGTAATTGCATACAGAATTTCTATTTATAGCTTTTCTTTTCAGACTAATTTTGTGGTATTTTGCTTAGTGAAGATAGATAAATATATAACAACAAAGTTGCATCATTGGTTTGGAAATGCAGGGTATATATAAATTGAAGTTATATGACAACATGTGAGCCTTCCAATTAGACGCCAAAAGTAGATAAGCTCAACTTTGCATAGTACAGTGGTCCCTCAATTTTCGCGGGTTTGAACTTCGCGAAAAACCACGGTTTTTCAAAAATATTAATTAAAAAATACTTTGCTGTTTTTTCCCCTATACCACGGTTTTCCCCGCCCGATGACATCATACGTCATCGCCAAACCTTTGTCCGGCTTTAATAAATATTTTTTTAATAAACTTTAATAAATAAACATGGTGAGTAATAATCTAAATGGTTGCTAAGGGAATGAGTTTAGGGGTTTAAAGTGTTAAGGGAAGGCTTGTGATACTGTTCATAGCCAAAAATAGTGTATTTACTTCCCCATCTCTACTTCACGGAAATTCGACTTTTGCGGGCGGTCTCGGAATGCAAACCCCGCGAAAATCGAGGGAACACTGTATTTCGGGTTCTACCCGAGTCCAGAGTTATAGTTATAAAGGGGAAAAATGAACTAGGGGATGGCAAACAATTTCCATATTCTTGCCAAGAAAAATGAACTGATGATTCATGTAGTCATAACTATGTGAATGGTAGGTGTCGTTTGAAAAGTAGATAAATCATTAATTATCATGATTCTGGATCAGTCTAGCAATGAAGCAAATAACTCTGAAAATGCAATTCTATTCTTCTCTACCATTGTTACTCTCCTTTTCATTTGTCTTGTTCATTCCACATTTAGCACAATGTGCATTTCAGATAACACAAAACCAGCCTCCATTGATACTTTCGCCTTGAAAATTCCAAACTATTTATGTCCTTCTATCAAAGATTAGAGTCAAACAAAGCCAAATAAAATATTCTGAAACAACCTGTTAGGCAGAGACAATCAAATCTACACAACTCTGAAGAATTCCATTAACTACTTTCTTGTTCATGCTTTTTTTAAAGGATATTGGCAGTATTCCAATATTCAAGGGGGATTGCCCTTTGCCCTGTTATGCCCAGATAACAATTCCAGACCAATTCCCTGCTTGGTTCCTCCCCTGGATGAGTGAGTTTCTCTCCAACATAGCCAGGGTTAGTAGGAGACAATGGATTGAATATGGAGGAATTTCAGAAAATTGCAATGCATTGAGCAAATAGTTTTTCTATAAGGGAATATTCATCAGTTCAATGTGAGTCTGCAATATACAAAGAGATACCATTGAGATTAGAAATTGTACAATTATTTTCTTGGATTATAGAGTATATCTAATTAATAATACCATATATTTTATATCTAATAGAATGGAGTTTCTTTTGGAAGCAAGTTACAAACCATCTTAGGAGGAAATGGATTTGTGTGTGCAAAAAATCATCCCATTAGTGGATTGAAAGAGGCATCTGATTTTGAAAATTTAGACCACTTATCCAATGGACCTTCTCTTTTAAAAGCTAATTTGGTAGCTAAAACCGTTGCGGAGGATTTGAATGCACACTCCAAGATAACCAATCAGGTTACTGGTAATATATTTGAATTCTCTGGACATCAGCCTTGTTCTGTACATTCTGAAAGTGACTGTAAAAGGTTGCTGGCATTATTTTTTCAAAAACAAGAAAGTGAAAATTCAAATATACCTAATTCCACATTGCTGCTTCCACTTCTTCAAACGGTATGTGGTCAAATAGATCGTCTATCCATAGATGAAAAGGATAAATGCTGTGAAAACAAGTTTGCTTCTCAGAAAGATGGAATACAAACTGTTAGGTGAGTTTATATGGAAAAAAATTATCCATTTTTAAAATTGGTCTCAAAATGCCTCTTTGAAAAAGTAAGATAGATTTTATCAGGCAGTTGAACTAGGTAACTGTTAACGAAACCTTTCATCATTGCGTGAGTTTGAATTTAGCTGGATTTTTTAATACATTAAAGTTGATATGACTCAAATTGCTAATTTCTGAATGGTTCATTTTCCGTAAATCTTTGCACCTTAATAGCAGGAACCATAGAAAAGATTAATCAGTTGAATCTGCAAGTTAACTGAGCAGTTATTTTCTGAATATCTATTGGTTCTCTAAATTATCTCTTTAAATCAGTATCTATTTAAGATACTGACATGAAATCATGGAAAAGAAAGATATTTATTTACTTATTCAGCTTATATGAGCATTCTCTTATCAAGTAATTCTGAGTAGCACACAGTGTTAAGAACATGAATTAATACATCACTAACAAAAGCCAACAAACTCGTAGAAGCACACTATAGCATTACAAAAAATCATATTGAAACGTGAGTGTCCTCTTACAGTTCTAATGTAATATAATGATTATCTTTACTCAAATGCTAAAAAAATGTACGCACCAGTATCCATTAAGGGTCTATAACCATATTTTGCTTGCCAGAATTATTTATTTATTTATTTATTTATTCAATATTTATGCCGCACTTCTCCTTAGACTTAGGGCGGCTTACAACATGTTAGCAATAAGCACTTTTTAACAGCCAGCCTATTGCCCCCACAATCCAGGTCCTCATTTTACCCACCTTGGAAGGATGGAAGGCTGAGTCAACCTTGAGCCGGTGATGAGATTTGAACCGCTGACCTTCAGATCCACAGTCAGCTTCAGTGGCCTGCAGTACAGCACTCTACCTGCTGCGCCACACCGGCTCTATTTGATTGACTTAATTTAATAAATCATCTAAATTAACATTTAGAAACACACATTAAAGATTTATAATTATTAATTATGTGTACTATTAAGTAGTGTTATTTTTGAAAGATTTTCATATTTTGATTGCTCATATTTTGCTGATGTATTTGTAAAATTCATGCTAGTTTAGGTACATAATTTATACTTTTGGATAGCATGGATCAGTTTTTGGTTGTTTGCATTATTATTATTATTGTTATTATTATTATTATTATTGTTGTTATTATTATTTTGCAGTTTAGAAGAGCAGCATATTTGTCTGTATTTGGAAAAGCTCATGTCCAAAAAGATTGACCTGACAGAGAAGAGATTAATGGATTATATTGACCTACGTATGCAAAAACTTCAGGAACATGTTGATAATAAACTTGCTGCAGTGATGGATTTGGTTAATAATTTGCATATTGTTTCTCAAGAATGTGGTCCTTTGAAAGAAGAAAACATAGATGGGAAGAGGTAGGAAATATTTATAAAAATCAAATACCACAATATCTTTTATAAGGCCGGGTCTGTATTTTACAAACTTTTTGCTTCTAAGCTTGTAAACATTTACATCTCAGACTTTCTACTTTTTCTGTAATTTTGCAAGTATTATATGTTAATGTTAATTGTTATACATCTGTAATGTGCAAAACAAGTATTTTTTACATTTCAGAGTATTTTCTACATCTGCTTAGGATCTATTTATTTGTAACTATTTAAAAAAATAGTTTTGGGCAGGATAAAGTGTCATACTAAATTATTTTGAACCATTCTAAAAGTGTTTTATGGCTTTATCAACATTTAACAATATTTTTATATTTAATATAGGGTAATTTCACATAAAATAATTAAATTATATCCATTCATTCTTGATTCTAAATTAATCTTCACTCTTAGAAAAAAAGCAGATTAATTAAGGGAAAGAAGTAATTGACATGTTCTGTATCTGTTCTTGTTATCCATGTAGAACTTCTAAATATTTTGAAATGTATTTGCTCTGATATTATTTTGTATATCTCTATTTGACAGCGGTTCCTGGGTAAAGATTATACATATGATGAATTTTTGCAGTAGACTAAAATGATTTCTGATAACTATTTTTCCTAATATGATTTATTCATGTACACTTTTCTTTCAGTAGTTTCCTTGAATGTTTGTGTATAAATATATAAACAAAGAAGGTTAAAGAGTTTGCCTAAAAATAAGTTTCACATGAAGGGGTTCATGGAAGGAGAATATTCCTGGCCATTTTCTTCCCTACAGCCACCCATGTCTCCTGAAAAATTCACCAGAAGGAAAAGGTGGGGGAAGAGAAGAATTGTATTTATGACCATAAGTTTCCTCAATTTCAATTTTCTTTTTTTGGCATCTGATGTGTATGTGTGTTTTGTAGTTGACTGTTTCCCTTCCATATTAATTTAATGCTGTTTAATTCATTTATTTTAATTGAAATTGTCCTTTTAAGGGAAAAATAATGGAAAGACAACAGAATATTCCATTCATATCACTGTAGATGTGAAACAGTCAGATGAAGATCCTTGTTAGTTACTCAGTTTCTGGTATCTGTATCTGGTTTCTTGAGTGAAGAGACGTTTTGCTGCTAGACCAACCAGGAGTACTGTGTTTGTAGCCAACACAACAAATGCAAGGATATATAGGATTTGGGGCTGTGCGTTAAGACTTCCTTCTGGATAAACTTCACTAGAAATGGCTGAATGTAAAAAACAGAAGACAAAAGGAGGTTAAGGTCTTTACAAATTCCCAAATCATGGAACAATACTTTTAAAATAAAATCTGGAAAATTGTTGGCTATAAATTTCCTTTTTTTTAAAAAAACAGTATTTTGATTGATTAGGTAGAAATGGAGTACCGTTAGTTCTGCTGGTCTGCAGTTTGGCGGTAGCATGCTTTGATTGCTATTTATAATACTGAAAGTATTCTTAAACAATTCCCAACGAAACCTGTTAAATCTACTGATGTAGTCAACTCCAAGAAAACATTCTCACCTGAGCGATCCATGGGACTTTCTTCTCTTTTGAGTTTGATGGGTCCAATCACTGCATTACCTTTCCATTTGTAGGAGGAAATCTCCCTCTTATGCCGAGAAATGCAACTTTTTGTGCAGCGAGAATTCAAATCTTTGCTGTCACAAATTAAAACTTCACACTGAAGATAAACTGATGGGTAATGTTGTAGAAATCTGAATGATCTGAACCTGAATCTCCCATAATGCTCAAGGATGGGATAGGCCATAAAAGAGTCATCTTTAGCACAGCTAAAATAGAATATTCAGATTATTTTAGAATGATTAAAATTTGAACTTATATGCATTTATATGTTAGCAGTTAGACTTATATACCAGTTCACAGTGCTTTACAGCCCATTCTAAGTGGTTTACAGAGAGTAAGCATATTGCCCCCAACTATCTGGGTCCTCATTTTACCGACATTACATATTATGCTTACCAGAAATTGCTTTCTAAAAGTTCAAGAATGGGTGCTTTTAAGGCAAAAAAACATTTCAATCCTATATCTATTTCTTTACTTTCCTTTTGCACAGACTCTTTCAATCTATAGTTAGTTCCACTTACATTCTGTTCAGAAGGTTACGTATGTGTTAGTCTGTTGCATATGTAAAATAAAGCCATTATTACAATTTATATACCTGTAATTAATCTATCTTATCAAATGCCTGGAGTCTTGTGAGACTATTAAATATATGTAAAGATGGAACACACAATGAAAATGAAGTAGTACTTAGATGTCATTCAAATACCTTTAAATAATTAAGAAATGTATGCAATATGAAACGTTTGTCCTAGTTCTATTATGGAATTTATATCAGTTCCATGTATTGTAATACAGTTCAGTTTATTAGTTACAGTCAATCCTAATGGTAAATTAACAGTGAATATACTTACCCAGTTTTAACTAAATCGTAAGTTGGTGATTTAGAATTAAGATCTGGAGTTGCAGTGCAAGTATCCACAAACACTACCAGATTTGGGTCAGTAGAATGTAGGCTGATCTGTGCATAGAGCATTTGGTTCAAGTCCACAAAGTAGGGAGTTTCAAATATTGGTTTGGAGAAGGAGTCTGTTTCATAGAACGACATGCTGAGATTGTATCTACCTACACTTGTTGTGTTGTCTAAATGTTCACTTTCTGTTACATACACAATTTCTACCGTTGAATTGTTTTCCATTATACATTTTGCAAAAATTTCAACTTTCTTTTGGCGGGTGATCACAACGCCCGCTGGCAGGGCAGTTACAATATTGCTGTATGAGATGCCTTGACCTTCAGTCTGCCAAGGAAAGAAAAGAAAGAAGGTGTTTTTAAAAAGGTGCAATGTTTCGGGAGACAGAAAAAAATGTTTTTGAGCTACAGATACATCATGAGTCTCATGTTTTATAATCTCTAATAAAACTATGCTTAAGTATTTTGTTTAAATGTAACAACCAGTAGCAATGAAATCATATATGATAATACATTGAAGATTGAAAAGTAGAAGCCTTCTCCAATATCAGTTTTTTTGATACTACCACTTTTATCATATGAAAACCAAGAAGGTATCTTGAAAACCAGCATTTGAATTTTGTAAAAAGCACAGGACAGTTAATGAAGCAGGACATTTCATGCCAGTAAAAAAAAAACTACAAAGGAAACCAGTGAGCTGTATGCAGTCCAGTTACAGCTTTTATCTCTAGTTTCAGGATTGTAACAACTTTGTAAGTTCCATTAATTTTAGTGGGATCTGGTGTAAATGCTCAGTGTCCTTTGCATCCTGTTTGATTTATCCATGTGCTTCCAACTTTCTCTGTACTGTCAAGGGATTTTTTAAAAAAATTCACTTACTTACAGCTCTGATAGTGTTCTTTTTCATATCTGAATGGTGTAAAAAGCGGAGTACAGAGATATATAACTATATTGGACTCATTTTTGGGAGTCCTTGGAGAAGGGCAGCATATAAATCAAATAAATAAATAAATAAACTTAAGATTGCATGCCATTGATATGGTTAGACCTAGGGATAATGTATGTTGGAGATGACCAAGTTAGAAAAGAACTTAAATACAGGATGCAAAAATTTGATAACCACAAGTTGAAAGAAACAAGTACAATATGGAAAATTCACTGCTGCCAACTAGCCTTATTTGAATTTTTTCAGTCCTTATTGGAGACTACAAAAAGCAGCTACAGCTTTGGAAAAAATAAATGAACTTACAGCAAGATGAATGTTACCTTTTTAATTGTTCCACAGCTATTGATTGGAAAAGAAAATACCACTGGGTTGTAAGAAACAGGCTTGCATGTTTGGTCGTTCAGATGTAAGAAACTTGCATTATAGTTGAGCGAAACCAAGAAAAAATTGCTGAGAGTAATTGTCATCCTGTCTGAAGAACAACTGAGAGATGCTAACGGGAAAAGAAAAAAAAATAGAGTAATCTCAGGAGTAATATAAAAAACTCTTTGTCCTAGGAAGAAGTACATAACTTCTATTGCAAGTGAATTTGAAAGGAGATGCTAGAAGTGATAAAATTATTTTGAATGAAAAAGAGATAATTTTTTTCTTTTTGTGTCATAACACCAGAACATCTCTGACAAGTAGCATCTAAACAAGACTTTGGTCTTGTTTGAAAAAGCGAAGCAATGTTAAGTAGGTTTGTATATAAATGGGAAACCTAGTTCTGTGGCAAAATACACTGCTTAAAAAAATAAAGGGGGATAGTTAAACAACACAATATAACTCCAAGTAAATAAAACTTCTGTGAAATCAAACAGTCCACCTAGGAAGCAACACTGACAATCAATTTCACATGCTGTTGTACACATTCAACTTTGTACAGAACAAAGTATTCAATGAGAATATTGCATTCATTCAGATCTAGGATGTGTTATTTGAGTGTTCCCTTTATTTTTTTTGAGCAGTATAGTAAAGTAAAACAAATAGAAATATGACTATTATAACTTTGGAAATGTTTTGAGTTTGAAGCACTTCCAAAATGGTAAAGAAAAATATTAAAATTATTTCCTTGGTTGTAAGCTAGATGTTAGCATATGATATGATACATTTCTGAAATGTATATTTCATCTTCTATAACAGCTGCTTTGTAAAAGAGTAAAAAAATATGGTTCAAGGTAAGCATCATTGTTCTGTGTATGATGTTATAATCCTACAGGCAGAGATTCCGGTAAAGCTCAGTGTTTTGACCATGTGATCTTTATAGACTTTCTCATAATTGCTGCATTTTGAACTAACTAGCAGTTTTAAAAAGTGAAAAACCCTCCTCTAAAACATATGTTAGCTGATGTTTTAATTGTAAATTGTAATTAGCTGTATGTAACCTAGATATTTGTTATTTGGATTGTCTAAATATTTGGTTTTAACTTTGACATTGCTGTGGCAGCTATATCAATTTGTATAAATAAATAAATGATCTTGCGTGTCATCAGACATATATAATTATAGTCATAGTGTAGGGGTACTGAGTGCTACTTTTCCGTGATGGTTGAGGAAACCAAGAGATTGTGAGTTCTAGTCCTTGGGCACAGAGCCAGCTGAGTGATTTTCGGCTGGTCATCTTAAGCCCAAGAAACAACAAGCAATAACAAATCAATTCCAAACCCGGTCAAAGTCCTACAGGGACTTGTTTACATGTTATCCCGGAGTCAACACTGACTTGAAGGTGCAAATTAAATAGTAGGAGTAGGAATCTTTGGTGATGGATAGTTTATCTGTGTATTTATGACTATTTTAAACTAGTCATCACTTGAAATAAGAACAAAATCCTTGCCATGTTTCCCAACCTATAAAAGATGTCATGAAGCAGATTTATATACAAGACATCATTGGAAGAATCTATCTGTATTTTGTATTTCCTTTCCATATCAGTAAAAATCAGCCATTACAGCCTCATTGAACTTACTGTTAGGTTGTGATATTTGTGTAGTTGTGTAGCGAGCTGAAAAGCCCCTGTAAGAATTAGCATAGTCAGTAGACATCACAATTGTCATAGTGTTAGACGAAGACTTAAATGTTGGAGCTAAATAACCGCACAGTTTTTTGATTAAAGGAGAATTGGACGTTGGACCATCAAAAATGGCGAGAAAATCAAATCTGCAGTGGTCATCTGTTTCTAGCCTGGACACAAAGAAAAACAAGTTTTTTTATTACTATTATTTCTCAAGATCTTTTCTCCATTATCTTCATTTATCCTTAGAATAACTTTGGTTCAAGTTTCCCACCCGCCCCCAGTCCTAGTTTGGCAGTCTTAACTTATACTCCATGTTCTATGCCAGATAATACCTTCTTGAGTTTGTGGAACTAGCTTTCATACGTGTTTTGATGCTGGCTACAGAAGCTAAACTGATTGGATTTCGGCAAATGTTTCTGAACTGTATATAATCAATTCATGAATCAATGTATTATAGTGATTATTATAAAATAGGGGACCCAAGAATGAATGAAAATAGGAAATAAACACATTGATCCAGAAAAGGGTGATGGCCAAATATTAGTTTAAGGATAAGCATATTGTAATTGTTTTGTCTAAAATTCTACTTTCTGTATTGAATGATTTTTTTATTGGGATGCCATCATATAATTCTTCCTATTTTTAATCTTGAATCTTATTTTAGCATTTCATACTCTGACCAAAATTTGAAACACACATATAAACCAAAATGTACTTACAGTATGTCGTTGAAAATTAAATTTATTTGGGTATATGGTTCTGTTTCTATATGCCAGACACAATATGTAAAGGGTGGGTGTTTCTTAGGATAATTCGGGCTGTGGAAAGTTCCTTCTGGGCCATTTAAGTAACCTCCGCATCTGGCTTTAGAAAGATTTTAAAAAAACAACACCTTTATCAGTATGCAGAAAATACAACATCGATTGCTATTCTTCCTGTTCTTATCCTCTGCCAGTGGAAAGATTCAAGCTGTTCAGAAATTATGCAACTACCTTTAGAGTAATCCTTAAGGTTCAAGTTTGGATTTTTTAAAGATTATACACACAACATGGGATTAATAGAGCTTCCACTAAATCTGTGTGCGGCTGATAGAGGAATTGGCCATAAATGGATTGAACCCACTGTGAGTTAATACCTGTGCACAATTGCTTGGTATTCAGTTATCACACAACCAGTTGTTAAAATTTATAGTCACAGTCAGAACAAACCATAAAACAGTTGATGCAAAATGTCGCACTGCTTCCCACAGTCACATAATCACATTTTGGACACTTCGCAATCTGGTCACATTTACAATTAGTTGCCTAGTGCCCAGTAATAATGTAATCATTTGTAAGCTGCTCTGCTGGCTCCTTCCGGGACTATATAAGGAAGCTGTCGGGAAAGGTTACAAGTATCTCAGGGATTGCCACAAAGAAGAGGGAGTCAAGTTATTCTCCAAAGCAGGGGTCTCCAACCTTTTGGACCTTGGGGACTACTAAATTCATAATTTTAAATCCCGTGGACCACTAATATAATCTGTCTAATGACTGGCTTGATGGGCATGGGTAGATGGTCATGTGACTGGATGGGTGTAACCAACTTGATGTCACTCACGCTGAGAGGCGCCTCGCCATCCTCTTTTCACCCCTCCTCCCTGTCACTCCTTATCTGCCTGCCTGGGCTCCTTAGGGTCCCAATAGGAAGCAGTTTTTGGAGCTAAGCAGTCAGCACAAGTGTTGGCAAAATGGGTGACTCAGATCAAATTGGATCTGACTGAGAAGGAGGCTCAGCAGAACTGTGGATTATCAGCATAGGCTTTTCAAGCAGAGAGAAGATCTGTAGTAGTGAAAGGCCAGGTGTCAGTGCCTGGAGGCTCAGCGGACTGAGATGGTCAGCCAGTTTCAGGCCATGATTCAGTCCCACTGGAACAAGGTCCTCTGGCTCTTTGCCACCAGCGGCCTTTCTAGCCTTCGCCCAGAGCCCCACACCAGGAGGCCGAAGCAAACCCCAAGTCAGAACTTCTGTCCTTTTCCAGCCCACACAAAAAGACTCTGAAGGGAGAGACTCTGCAGCCACACAAACGTTCATTGCATGTATCTGCCCCAAGGGCCTGTAGTTTGAGTTTATATTGCACTGAATCAGGGGTTTCCATCCTCTGATTCAGTGCAGTATAAAAATGGCAAATTTTCTGCGGACCACCAAAATTTTCTCGCGGACCACCAGGTGGTGACCATTGTTCCAAAGCACTCGAGGGCAGGACAAGCAGCAATGAATGGAAACTAATCAAGAAGAGAAGCAAGCTAGAACTAAGAAGAAATTTCCTGACAGAACAATTTGCCTGCAGAAGTTGTGAATTCTCCAAACTTGGAAGTTTTAAATAAGAGATTGGGCAACCATTTGTATGAAATGGTATGTAGGGTTTCCTGCCTGAGCAAGGGGTTGGACTAGAAGACCTCCAAGGTCCTCTCCAATTCTGTTATTCTATATCAGTGATAACGAACCTTCTTTTCCTCTGGTGCCGAAAGGCCATGCAAGCGCGCTATCACACCTGCATGAGTGCCCACACCCATAATTCAGTGCCTGGGGAGGGCAAAAACAGCTTCTCCCACCCCTCTGGAGGCCTTCTGGAGGTCAGAAATGGTCTGTTTCCCACCTTCTGGTGCGCCCAGTAGGCTCATGTTTGGCCCTCCCCAGGCTTCAAAGGCTTCCCTGGAGCTAGGGGAGGGTAAAACTGCCCTCGCCCATCCCCCCGTAGGTTATCTGGAAGCCAAAAACGCCCTCCCAGAGCCTCTGTGTGAGTCAAAAATCAGCTGTCCGGCACACACATGAACACTGGAGCTGAGCTAGGGCAACAGCTCGCGTGCCACCTGTGGCAGCCATACCATAGGTTCACCATCACTGTTCTATATTCTAAGTGGTGGAGATGTTGGGTTTGAGGTCCCCTCCACATGCTGCAGGAACAGACTTCAGATCTGGTAAAAATACTAGAGAATACCTGCATTCCAAGCCTTTGGTGTTACTTCCCTATAGAACAGTGTTTTTCAACCAGTGTGCCATGGCACACTAGTGTGCTGTGAGACATGGTCAGGTGTGCTGCGAAGCTTAGCAAGAGAGAGAGAGAAAGAAAGCAAGAGAGAGGAGAGAGAAAGAAAGCAAGAGAGAGGAGAGAGAAAGAAAGAAAGAAAGAGAAAGAAAGAAAGAGAGAAAGAGGGAGGGAAGAAGGGAGAAAGAAAGAGAGCAAAAAAGAGGAAGGAAGAGAGAAAGAAATAGGGATGGAGAGAGAGAGGAAGGAAGGGAGAGAAAGAGGGAGAGAAATAGAGCGAAAGGGAGGAAGAGAGAGATAATTTTTTTGTCCAAACTTTTTTTACCACTCCCCCCCGCTCAATGTGCCCCATGATTTCGTATATGTAAAAAATGTGCCGCAGGTCAAAAATGGTTGAAAATCACTGCTCTAGAAGGATCCAAAAGGTTCCATAGAGAAGGGGGAAATAGTTATAATAATAGCACTCAGACTTAACAGTACTGCTTTATAGTTATTTACAGCACTCCCTTAAGCGGTTTTCCAGAGTCAACATATTGCCCCCAGCAATATGGCTCCTCATTTTACCCACCTCGGAAGGATGGAAGGCTGCGTCAACCCTGGGCCAGTCAGATTCAAACTCCTGACAGAGAGCAGAGTCACCCTACAATACTGCATTTTAACCACTGCGCCACCCTTGCTCTGCCATTTGCTAGAACACCAGCTATACCCCCGTCCCCGAATTTGAGGTCTATTCTACAAGTAAGTTGATAGATTTCCCTTCCAGAGAGGAACGTCTTCAATGTGTTGGAGGAATGAACTCCAAATTCTATAAAAATGTTAGCAAACCCCAGCATTTTCATAATCACTCTCCCTGGTGGGGTGGAAGAAGGCCTGGTCCCTCTCCCAACGACTCTGTATAACAGTTTGCACTGTAATACATGAAGCAGTCGTGGCATCTTGGTGACCGCTTTAGCTCAACGACCAAGATTTTAAGCCAAATTGTGGTCATAAGTGAAGGACTACCTGTAAGGTGGAAATCTTTCTTTCTGCTATTGAGTATAGACATTGCGTACAGACTTCTTCAAATTCTCTGTGCTGAAGCTACTTTTACTTCATTTTTAAACTCTTTTCAATTAAGAATTCATCGTACCTATGAAAAGCTAAGTGCAATTTTTATAGTTTCGAACAATTCCAAAAAATGCGTCATCGATCATTCTATTCTAAAACTGGTAACCTGAACTCCCAGGTGATTCTGGATGGAGATCTCCCTCCCATCTTCTGTGGACGACTTACGTGTATCTGGTGAAATATAGTAGTAAAATGCATGGATCTTTCGTGTAAAATCTGTGGAGCCTGTTGATATGCGAAACGTTAAAGCCGAGGTTGATGAGTGAAATGCTGAGTCTTGAGTATGGCATATTTTTCCTAAAACAGATGAATTAGTTGAGGGACCGTCATATATTTCAATATATTCTTCATCACATGAGGACAGTGGGCTAAATCTAAGAGAAAAAGAGAAGATTGGTTTTTTTCTATGTTAGTATTAATGAAATCCCCTGATTAAAAAAAACAGTAGTGCAAACTTATGATTATCGAAACTAAATAAAATATTTGCAGTAAACTTCCATTATAGCAGTACTGCATCCCCCCCTCCTGCAAACGTTACAAAAATAGGATCTCCAAATCCTGGTTTCATATAATTGTGTCCTAATTCTGCTCTCTGAGTCCTCCACCATGGAAAAAAGAAAAACATCCTATAAAAATGATTTCTACATGGGTAGTTCTCAACTTATGACCATAATGGATCCCAAAATTTCTATTGCTAAGCATGACAGTTGTTAAGTGAGTTTTGCCCCATGGTATGACTATTCTTGCTACAGTTTTTAAGTGAATCACTACAGTTATTAAATTAGTAACAGTGTTATTGAGTGAATCTGGCTTTCCCTTGTCAGAAGATTACAATAGATGATCAAATAACTTCTCCTTTTAGCTTTACTTACAATCTTTGTGCCAACCCGGTTTCTTATTTCTGTTAACTCCTTATGTTGCTTATATCTGAGCCAGAAATGGCAAAACTAGGACATTGGGGTACCCCAAGATTGTTCTAAATGAGGGCTGAAAGATAATTCCCTCCCCCTCTCTTTCTCTCTGTTTCTCTGTCAGAGAGAGAAAAGAAAGAAAGTGAGAGGGGCAGCAGTCAAGTTAGGCATTTTCTAATTTTTTGATACAGTCTCCCAATGGTGCAGTGTATATTGGAGGTAGTGATCTTTTGGGAGCTGCATGCAATGAAATTTCATTTTAATGTACAGTAGAACCTCTGGTCACGACCATAATTTGCTCCATATCTTTGGTTGCAAACAGATTTGGTTGTAACCCCAACTTAATTTTGGAAATTTGGCACTTACCCCACAAAAAAAATGGTGCGTAAGGAGAAATCGT
Organism: Erythrolamprus reginae; assembly: GCF_031021105.1. Lineage (NCBI taxonomy): Eukaryota > Metazoa > Chordata > Lepidosauria > Squamata > Dipsadidae > Erythrolamprus > Erythrolamprus reginae. The sequence goes on from NC_091954.1 coordinate 49,823,788, forward strand.
CTATGGGACGGGGGAATTGAATTTTTTGGTCAGAATTTGATTTGGTTGAGGTCAGAATCGTTTGTGACCAGGGGTTCTACTGTATGCTGATAAGCATACTTTCAAAGTGACAATAAAGTTATTTTAAATGTAAGCTTAAGTAAATGCTCCCTCACTGCTGATCATTTCTTGTTTTTTCCTAATGCTCCCCAGGTGGGGGTTGCAGCTCCTGCTGCTACCGGTGTGCTGTATGCACAATTTCGGATGTCTGGCATGTGCGATTTTGCTTCTACGCATACTCAGGAAGCAAAGTCTCACAAGGGGACGTGCATGCACGAGAGATTTTGGTGAAATCTCGCACACGTGCGCATCCTCTTGCGACATTTTTCTTCCTGTGCATGCACAGAAATAGAATCTCACCAGGACGTGTGCGCGTGCACGCCAGAGACCCAAAGCTATGTGCACAGTTCCGGTTTTACAACCAGTGCAGCATCTTCATCCATACCGGTAGGAACCCGATACTGATGGTACCCCAGGCTAAGTTGCTTTGGTTTTTGTATGTTGTCCTTGGTGTATTTGTGTGCATTTATGGCTTGTGTGTTTGCATATCTTCACATCCTTTTTGCTTCTTTGGTCTATACGGCTAGATTTAATAATAGGATAAAGCTGAAGTAGTTCTATATTAACACTGTATGAATATACAGTGGTACGTCTACTTAAGAACGCCTCTACTTAAGAACCTTTGTAGACAACAACTGAGTGTTCAAGATTTTTTTGCCTCTTCCCAGGAAATTTGAGAATGGCATGAAGACCCAACCAGTTTCCTGCCATTTCCCCTTTAATCCCGGCCATCTCGGGCTTTTCTGGGCTGCCAGAGGAGCCTTTTGGTGGCGCTTAAGGAGGCTTTGGCAGTCCAGAATGAATGGAGTGTTTTCCTTTCTCTGGCTGCTTGGAGAGGGAATAAACCTCTGCCAGCACCCAGAGAAAAGAAACACTCCCTTCGCTCTGGGCAGCGACTGTCCTCCTCCTCCTCCCACTCAAATTCAGAGCTTTTGTTTCTTTCCTAACGGGTTTGCACGCATTATTTCCTATGGGAAAAATTGCTTTTACTTAAAGACTTTTCTACTTAAGAACCTAGTCACGGAACGAATTAAGTTCTTAAATAGAGGCACCACTGTATTTTTATTTTCTTCAAATGTCATTCATTTAATCATTATGTATATTCTTGTCTGGTTTTATTAGCACTGTTATACTTGTACATCACATGGTCGGGTTGTTATATTTAACCAATAAAACATTTAAAAACAAAGTTTTGTTTTTTGTCTTTCCAAATTTTGAGGTAGATCTACATTTTCTATTGACCTCCAAATCTGATTTCCTCACTGACTATATAATTCCTTAAAAAACCTTCTCCCCTCTCTTCTCTTAATCTCACTCTCTAGTTAAATTGCCATTTCCAAGAATCTTCTTGTTGTTGTTGTTGTTGTTGTTGTTGTTATTATTATTATTATTATTATTATTATTATTATTATTATTATTATTATTAGATTTGTATGCCGCCCCTCTCCGCAGACTCCAGTTAGTGTTACTTCCAGTTAGCGATTTAGTTCAGATACCAGTTGCTTATCCAATTTATGATTTTTCTGGCATAATTCATAGGAAGAATACTTACTCGACGTAGGAAAAAATTAGTCGAATAGTTTGATTTGTTTCCTTTTCTCCCTTTATTTCCCAGATGCAATTTTCACTTGCGTTGAGTTGAATTGGCATAGCTTGATAATTTCTTGTCAGTGTTTGCACACATGTTGTATTCCGTTCTAGAAAACCAGCATTAATCTCAGTAAACTTTTATAGAGGAATTTTGTCTGAAGACTTTTGGAAATTACTTACATAAATGTAGAATTCCTATAAAAACATCTAAATATTTACATTTCCTCACTGAAAGTAGTTGGTGGACTGAACCTCTTCAACCTGTTTATGTTTTCCTTTCAATTATACCTGGGGTTTTTTTGTTAATTTTTTAATTATCAATGTTTTAACTTTTTAATATTTTAGTGAACTTGTAAGCCACCCAGAATTGTTCGACAGTGAGATAGGTAGCATATAACTTTAACAGGTAAATAAAATTTAAATCGGTGCATTACACTTTGTCTTACAAAAGAAAAAAAAAGTAACAATTACAATATTTTTATAAACTACAGTAATGTCAGTAAGAGAACTTACTAAATGCATAACATTTTGAATTTACAAGAGTGAAGACTATACTAAAAATATACTTTCATAATTTAGGCAAAATTGATTTCGAAGCCACTGTGCATTAACTAGATATGTGTATTAGTTTAACTTTTAATCTAGTTTTGCATACCTTGTAATTCTGCCAGATTCTGCTCAGCAAAACTCAAACCAAAGAAGAAAGACAAGAAGATTGCTGCAGAAACATAATGCCTGAGTCCAGACATTTTGCTGTGAAATTGTTAATGCCTTTCGACACCTTTTATATCTCTGCTTATTTCATAATCAGTAATGTCTGAGTTTGGAGATATACGTGAGAAAGAAACAGGTGCTAACATTATGGATTTTACATACTATAGATTTTTTTTAAAGACCAGAGTAATCTATTTAAAGTTACCATGTAATGTCCAAAAAGCTGTTTTATCATTGTTTGCTTTAGTCGTTCAAAATCTATAGGTCTACAATTTTGTAGGGGACCAAATCCTAAAAACTCAGAGAGATTAAAAAGTCTGAAAACAAATTGTGTGTTGATCCAGATTGTTGGTTGAACTAATTTCTGATGCAGATAGTTCTCGACTTAACAACAGTTTACTTAGTAACTCTTCAAAGTTGCAATGACACTGAAAAAAGTGACTTATGACCATTTCCCACACTTATGACCACTGCACCATCCCTATGCTCATGTGATTTACATTCAAACTCCTGACAACTGAGTCACAGTTGCAGTGTCCCATAATCATATGATTTACATTTAAACCAAAGAGTAAATACAAAGAGTGCTGCATGATAAGGGAATAAATCAAATTAAAATGTTTATTTAAGCCAAAGTATAATTGCCTAATTGTAAACTTCATTACTATTTGACTAAGTTTCTACAATTATAGGTCAAGAGTTCGTAATGATCAAAATTGACTATGTTTTATTAATACACCACAGGTAACACTACCGTACAAGTGTACTAAAGGAGGCTGCCAATGAGACAGCCGAGGAAGAGAGGGGATGTGTACAGTTTTGTATGTGTGTTGTTGTGTATATGTCATTTATATGTAAATAAAAATTATTTTTAATAAATAAATAAATAAATAAATTATTGACAACTGATTCATATTTATAACCGTTGCAATGTCCGGGGTCATGTAATCCCTTTTTACAACCTTCTGACAAGCAAAGTCAATGGGGAAACCAGATTCTGATTGAAAAACACTGGCTTAATGTTTCCTCTTATGCAATATAAAGCAGGCTTGATGCATGATAGCAAATATTCAATTTCTCATGCTACTGAAAGACAATGCAATACTTAAAGTTGGTTGCGCGAGTGAGTCTCCCTTGCTGTGGAGCTGCTTCACTTTGAAGATGCTTTCATAAATGACAGGAAAGGGAATGTAGAGTTCATCTTGGGGAGAAATGAATCAGCCTTTAAAGGTTGTGTGGGAGTAGGAAATTATAGAACAGACCACACTTTCCTGTAATGGAGGCAAGCTTGAGGGGGGAAATGCTGAAAAAAACCCGCTTTAAATTTGTTTGGTGAAACATAGACAAGTTTTCAAAATTCTGTTAGACTATCTTGTTGCGAAAAAAGCACACTAGAGCCATGGTGGCACAGTGGTTAGAATGCAATATTGCAGGCTAACTCTGCCAACTTCCTGCTGTTCAACTCTCACCGGCTCAAGGTTGAGTCAGCCTTTCATCTTTTGAAGTTGGTCAAAATAAGGACCCAGATTGGTGGGGAAAATATGGTGATCCCATAAATTGCTTTGAGACGACTGTAAAACACTGTGAAGCAGTATATAAGTGCTATTGTTATTGTTATTCCTGGAATGTCTGCAATGCCTGGTTCTTGACCTGCTTATCTCAGAAAGCTGATGCTACTTTTCTTTTAAAAAAATCTATGTCTTTAGTTCCCACAATGTCCTAGCAGCTGGCCTTTGGCTACAATAGCTTTCTGCAATGCATGAATACTAAAATTGACAAAACTGGGGGGGAGGGACTACGGAAATCAGTATCAAATATTATTATTATGGCTTGTCATGAAATCAGGCAAATGATGAAACTGGATTTGGCTTCTTTAACCATTTGCCATTTCTATAATACCAACATATCTAATCAGCAAAACCCAAAATCAAAGCTTCATTTTTTCCTCAAGCACAAAATCCAAAAACAGTTTCTTAGGGGAAACAAACTTGATGGGTTCTTTTCTTTAAACAAAACAGTCCGTTTAGCCATCTCTGCTAGCTCCATCAACTTTTGCAGCCATTCGTCTGTTGTGAGAATCAGTGTCCCTCGATTTTTGTGCATAAAGTAATCTTGCTGCCGTCAGCATACATAAGATTAGTTATGCTGTTTTAACTCCTTTTTGAAAGGCCAGAAGAATGAGGGCCTAACTCACCTCTGGGGAACAAAAGCTCGCATAGGCAGAGGAGCAGCTAGTCAGAGTTCTTTGACTGATGGTCTGTAACGTATCTTTCTTGCCCGACTGGGTGGGATGTGCTGATGCAATAAGATTTAAAAATTTATAGATTTTTCCATGGTACCTAACAATGACTTAGATCCACAGGTGTGATGTTTCTCAACTTCAAAATACAATGAGGCAGTCCTAATATCTGCAAATGTGCACATGTGAGATTATTTTAAAAAAATATTCTTGATAGTGTGATCCGAGACGTTTTCTGATTGGCAAGTGATATGCACCTGTGCAAATACAGGGACTGCTCTGGAAAATTGGCATTCACCCCATTCTCTAAATGTAGCCCTAATACATCATTACGGGGAGAGGAGGGACTGTTCATGACTGAGTCAATACTATTGCTGAAAGTTAAGCCTACGTGTTTGGAATAATGCTACGTTTACATTTTATTTTAATGATTCTGGATGGATTCTTTATCTTTCGCAAATTACTCAAGACCCACCTTTGTCGCCAGGCATGGGGGAGTTAGGATATTCCTTCCCCTAGGCCATTACAAGTTATGTATGGTATGTTTGTGTATATGTTTGGTTTTTATAATAAGGGTTTTTAGTTGTCTTATTAAATTGGATTGTTACATGTTGTTTTTTATCATTGTTGTTAGCCGCCCCGAGTCTGCGGAGAGGGGCGGCATACAAATCCAATAAATAATAATAAAAATAATAATAATAAATGAGCCCATTCTGGTCTGATACCCAGTTACGCAACTGCTATTTTTATTCAAGTGAATCTTCTTAAGTTTTAAAGGTATTCGATCATCACTCTTCATAGTGTTTTGGGGACAAGGACACTAGATTACCCCCATTGTTTTAGAGGGGTGTTACTTCGAACCCTGACATTCATAGGCCCTCATTCCCATTCTGACTTTTGTATGGAAAACCTCTCTTTTGTATTTATTTTAGTGAGAAGCTGTTTTCCATAACATTTAAAATAACCAGCATGATCCCTCGTTATAACATCATCTACTACTACTGTATTCTATTGTCATTTAGACTACAGCCCATTAGTTTCAGTCTGATTTTATATTTAATTATTTTCTTTAGACCAATTTGTTCTATAATGAGTTACAATCTTGTATCAGAGAAGAATGTACCATTTACATTTTTGGGTCACAATAATAGAGCAGAGAAGATCAATAATTATTGTAATGGGTAAAGGTTTTTCTTTTAGTCCATACTACTAAATCTGGAACTGCTGCATTCTTTTTTAAAATCTAAAATGCATTCTTTGACAAAATCTTTTAACAAAATAATGTGATACAGTTACCCTCTCTATGGTGTCCCACTAGTTCTCCACTTGTGTGCAAATTTAGCTGAACTTGTACATTAAATAATATCCAAATTATTATGCATTTTATTGTTCTAAATACTGAATGATATTTGAGTCAAACAAATAAAACCTAGATACAGTAGCCCGTAGCTTCACAAAATAGAAATATAGACTCCGTGTATTACCAAATAAGAATAACATTTAACTTTGTAATAATGATGATAAAAATCAATTACTCTATTTTTCCCATGTTGATTAAACACTCAAAACCAGAATGTTTCTACATATCTTTATTTATTTCACTAGGTTGTTCAACTACCTAATTAAGTATGATGAATTAAGCCAAAAGAGTTGTAACTGTCCCCACATCTAATTGAAGTCAACCAGGTGACAGGAATGAGGATGATAGATAATAGAACAACAGTGAGAACATTTAAACACTGAATAGTTCAATTCTGCAATACAATAATTGAAAAATTGTCATTATTGAGAAAGATTTGCATGATAAGACCATGTATTTGATTACGTTCAAGCTGCTATTCATTTGGTAAGCATAATAGGCCAGAAAAATTATTTCCATGTTATTCTATTATTTTTATTGCAGCCTTGGTAGCAACGAGAGGAATAATCATATGCTTTGCACACAAATATCTTGCAGCGAATATAAACCGTGGAATAGTTGTCGCGCAATGTGAAAGATTTAAATCTGAAGCTGATGTTTCTCCTGTTCCTTGAAGAAAAAAGTTGGTATGTATTATCCATTAAGCATCTGAAAGAGATGAAACAAAGATGAATGTCATTTCTTTGTTAGAATTGGCACGCATGCTCCAGTGAATATCACGCTTATGAGAGGGAATTTGTTCATAGATTTACCGGTTTGCAAAAAGTTGCATAATTGCAAATAGATTGCTAGGCAATCCATTCTGATAATAAAATACACAAGAATGACAAAAGAGGAAGATTTTAAAATGAAAAATGTTGGGAAAAAACCATACATACATAAGAATAATGTAGGACAACAAACATTATACTAAGCAAAGAAAAAAGAGTTAGAAATACCAAGCTAAAGAAACTTGAGGATAATGGAATGAATCAGAAATAGAACTAATTCTGATTTGTACCAACACTTTTCAATATGTCTCTGTACCATTTGGTCCTTGAAAACCATCCTTATTTCCCCTGCGCATGTGCAATACTCTATACTTTTGTTCTTTAAGCTTCACTCTAGTTTTGAAAATTAGATCCACTGTATACATTCCTTAGTTTTTCAGTCATTCCCCTCAATCTGTTCATTCTCCTTTTGTTTGTTGTTTTGCGATTCAATCCCATTCACTTATTCCATATGAACAACAACCTTCACATACAGGTAATCTTTGATTTGCAAACAGTTCATTTAGTGACCATTCAAAGTTACAACAGCTCTGAAAAAAAATGATTTAAACTGTTTTACACACTTACGACCATTGCAGCATCGCCATGGTCAAGTGATCAAAATCCAGACACTTGGCAACTGACTCATATTGATGACAGTTGTAGTGTCCCAGCGTCATGTGATCCCATTTTGTGACCTTCGTACAAGCAAAGTCAATGGGGAATCAAGATTCACTTAACAACTGCAGCGATTCACTTAACAACTGTGGGTAGGAATGTGATAAAATAGGGCAAAACTAATTTAACAATTACAGTATTTCACTTAGCAACATAAATTCTGAGTTCAATTTATGGTCGTAAGTTGAGGACCACCTGTATTTCCTTCATACAGGACACTTACTCTGTATTCATCTGCTTTCATTCAGCATCTATTCGTTCTTGATCTTATGTCATTTTATTTTACATCACACTTTTTCATCCATTAACACTGCCTTCAATTTATTTTCACATTTCCCCTAACATATCTAATTTCTTCTTATTAACAACCTTGCACACAGCCAGTTTAATTTATTTTGACAAGCTCTAATTTCCCACAATACGCTGTATACAGTAGCGGGTTGCTACCGATACGGTAAAGGACGGCGCACCGGTAGCGATTGTTACACTGTACACGCAGCTTCAGTTATCTCGTGTGCGTGCATGCATGTCCCAGCATGTGCAGGAGGAAAAATCTTGCAAGGGGATGCACGCATGAGATTTTGGTGATTTTTGCTTCTGTGTATGCGTGGAAACAAAAAAAATCACCAAAATCTCTCTTACATGCATGTCTCCTCACAAGATTTTGCTTCTTGTGCATGCACAGAAGCAAAAACACACTGGGATGCACAAGTGCACACACAAGCTAACCAAAGCTGCAGTAGTAGGAATCCACCCCTGGCTGTATACTATCTATTCACTTTCTAAACTGTTTGCTTGTGAACCACATAAGGCATAGAGAACACGGATAGTCCACTGTCCTCTGTTTATTCTACTGAAATTCTTAGGTTGATCTTAACAAATAAATGGATTATAATGTTACCTATCTGCAAATAAGTTGCAATAGGAAGTCAGTAAAATGTAATTTCATGACAACAGTGACTTAGAGTTTGGACTATCACATACATTTGGTAGATATCTTTTAAGCCATTTGGGGAAAATTGTTCTGCATTTGTATATGTGTTCCTGTCGATCAGTCATTTTCAATTTATTCTGCATTATTTAGCAATTATAATTATCTACTTATCAAAATTGTGAAATTTATGATGTGTGTGATGATCAGGAAAATTTTTCACAAGAGAGAGTTGGAAACAGAATTAGAGACTAAAGATAACTGATATATATAACAGAAAGGTTAAGACCATGTTGGCAAAAATAATGGCAGGATGGGTGATATCCAATAGATTGTTAAATAAGCCAAACAAATCTAAGTAGAAATTATAATATTTAATTAAGTTACGTTTGGTGTTAAGCAACAGAAGGAAATGGAGAGAATGCTGAGAGAATGACTGAAAAGCTTAAAGCACTTTTTAATATCATATTTTGATCCAGATGTGCTGGAATATAATTTATCTAATCCCTAGTTATCATGACCATTGGCTGGCTGGCTATAGTTATGGGAACTGAACTTTCACACATTTGGAAAGCATCAGCTTGACACACGCTGATTCAAAGGCATTAAAGGAAAACTTCCTTAAGAGTATAATGGAGAAAGCAGATAAAGTGACAACAAATGTATCTAGATACGAAAGAGAGGCAAAAAAATAATGATTATGTGAAGAAATACTGATTTTTTAGCCTTACCCTTTATTTATCATGACATAAGGTTCCTTTACGAAGTCGTAACGATAAGGAGATGCCACACAGGAGTCTATGAATAATATCTGTTTTCTATTAAAGCTGTAGAGTGTGGCTTGAATGTATGCATTCTGGTTCAGGTTCATAAAGTAACCCATGTTATTTATTGGCTGTGTAAAGAAAGGTGACTCATAAAATAAAAATTCCATATGAAATTTTTGCCCTTGCTTTGTGGATTCAAATTCATCAATGTTGTGGGTGACTTCCATATTTTTGCTGGGCTCCATTTTACAGATGAATCGAAACTGAGGAGTTACGCCATTCCCAGTGCTGCTGACAATATTGGTGAAAGTGCTTATCTTCCCATAATTCTGTTAAAACATAAAGCAAATATATATAAATGCAATCATTTTTAAAGCATTTGATTTAGTAGAAATAATTGCTGCAATAACCCTTTGTTCTCCTGGAAAGAGCTAAAAAATTAAATAACTTCAATAGTTTTACAATACAGTTTTGCAATGTTGCCCTCACTATAGTTCTTTTAAGGTAAAAATAGCAGGGATATGAGTCAAAAAACACAGTAACTTTCAAATTGTATAGCAAAGTGCCTGCACAGGAGCTACAGTAAACCAGAAAGTCTTTACTACAATTAAAAAAAAACACCTTTAAAACTAAGGTCTTAGGAAACACTGAAGAACACCCCCCCTCCCTTTCTGCATTTTTGCAGGTGTACCTACTCATTATTCTGAGAAAGATACGGCATTTAACTGCTAGTACATTTTTTGAAAGACTGAGAAATGGTGTATTATCATTTCTGCATTTATGGTACACCTGTAAGAAATATAATAGCAACCCACTTTTTCCCTAGGTAAGAAAATATTAAGCTATTGAATGTAATCAGGGTTTAGGAATTGATAAAAATCATTGGCTAACTACTTATGTTAATAGTAGAAAGTCCATGGCATCCTTCCACCACCCTAGTCACCATTATCTATGGAAAGAAACCATGACAATATACTTAGGTAGCCAGATAGTCGATCATGTCTCAGAATTTCTTTTGCATTTTTCTAAAGCAAGGATTGAACTCCACATATCTTAAAAGCTGCTCTGTGGGCTTGATTGTTCTGTTGCAGACATTTCATTACTCAAACTACGTAACATCCATCAGTGCAAGGAGTGATATTTGCTCTCAGCAAGGACTACAATAACCACTATATAGGACAAACAGACAGAACACTGCCTAGTAGTCAGAACACGTGATGAAAATTATTTAATTTCACAACATAGAGACAGATTTAATCATAGTTTCAATTGAGAAAATGTGACCATCCTAGATCAAGCCCAGAGATGGGTTGCTGCCGGAACAGCTAATTGGGCGCAGCTCTCTGGAGTGCAAGTGTGGGATTGAGCACAATTTTGCTCCCCACACCTGTGCAGGAAGCAAAATCTCACACAGGGATGCACGTGCAGGCACATTTCTGTGATCTTTTGCTTCCCTGCATGCATGCGGGGAGCAAAATTGTGCTCGAATCCGCATTCGCACTCCAGAGCCGTGGAGCTGCGCACAGCCCATCTCTGATCAAGCCAAGTCCAAAAACGCCAGGAAATTTTTAGAAACCTGGCACCCTGACAAATCAGTCATCAATACACACAGACATTAAGAACATCTTTAGATTATGCAAAAGAGACGATCACCCAACCCAAAAAGGAACAAAGAAATCGAACAACCTCTCCACCAGCAATCACCACCCAGATGATGATGATGATGATAATAATTTTATTATATTATATTATAATTATTATAATTATAATTATAATAATAATTATTATTAATTGGATTTGTATGCCGTCCCTCTCCATGGACTCGGGGTGGCTCACAACAAACATAGAATACATAGTAAAACAATTTGATCCAATTAATTACAATTAAAAGACTTTAAAAGATCCTTAAAAACCTTAAAAACATTTAACTTATCCTTCACTCAATAGGCCACTCTGAACACATTCATTGGTCGGGTGTGGGGGGAGATCTAGTGGCCCCAGGCTGGGCAGCAAAGATGAGTTTTCAAACTTTTTCGGAAAGCAAGGAGGGTGGGGCAGTGCAAATCTCTGGGGGGAGCTGGTTCCAGAGGGCCAGGCCCCCCACAGAAAAGGTTCTTCCCTTAAGCCCCACCAGCCAGCATTGTCTGGCTGACGGGACCTCACCAGATGCTGGGATTCATGCGTCAGAAGGCAGTCTCAGAGATAATCTGGTCCTATGCCATGTAGGGTTTATAGGTCATAGATCAGCATAGATTAACACCAAAGTTAACATCAGACCAACAATCAAGTAAGCAATACCTCAATCAAATACCTGCCAAGAAGCGTACAGCAAACAGCCCAATGAAAGAATCTCTATGACCACCCTGCACCAACACTGTCAGACAAGCCACTAGCCTATAAACTGACAGCAAATACTACTCCTTACTAACACTGATGATGTTACCTAGTTTGAGTAATGAAGCGTGTGCAAGTTCGGAGAATACCAAGGGCCCCTCATGTATAAATATTCTCCCTTATTAGTATTTAGCTATAAATATTCTCCCTTATTAGTATGTAGAATGAAGACAAATAGACTATTTAAACACATTTGCATTGATAAGAAGGAAATCTCACTGACCTAAAAGAATTTTATCACACCACTTAGGCTACATAATCTATTACTGGGTTAACTGGGTCCACCTAATCTAATGTTGTTATTGTTGGTTTTGGCCACCTGGCATAAAATGTTTTAATGACCACTAGTTTAGGTGATCAAGTATTGGTTAACATCTCCAAATAAGAATTAGTTACAGCAGCTCCTTAAGTACAATTTATTTCCAGGAAAAGAAATTGACACTGTATTTATAAGGTTTTCAAACTTTCCAAAAGAACAATCATTTGATTATAATGACTGGTCACATTATCAGATACTTACTTCTCTTTTGGTTCCACAGCCATCATATGGTATATAGAATGTAAATTTATCTTTTGAAATGTCAGGTGTACAGGTAGAATCGCTTATATACAAATTACAGTCAAGGCAGCCCTTTGAAATGAGATATTGTTTCCCAATAACTGCCTTCATGTATTCCGCATAGCAAGAAAGTGTTACTGCACCATGAGAAAGGAAATGTGATGTCAGTCAATAGAAGAAAACATATAAAATTGTAGCTATTATTATTAATAATAGCTATTATAATGATTATTATTAATGCAGGTATCATTGAAATACCATAACTTAAAATAATCATATTTATAGTATTTAAATGTTTCATTCTACATTTCCAAATTAATCAGCAATCTGCTCATGTTGTTTTACAACTATAAGTATTTATTAGTTCATTTCAAAATTGTTTGGTATGCTTGCACATATTAATATCAGGGCCTTATTAGTTACTGCTGCTAGTACTGTTGAGTCAAAAGCCACTACGCAGTTGTTCTATCTTTTCTTCTCAACATGCTTCCTATGATAAAATAAAAGATATATGAAAAAGACAGGAGTTAAAAATAGAAGGTAAGGGCATTTGAACTTTTTGTAAAGTTCTGTGAATCAGATAGGTTATTCAGCTGTGGCATCCTGAATAATAAGAATACTGGCTTTGCTTCCTCCTTCGTTTCCATCACTTATGTTTTTGCCACAATCACTTTAATCAGTAACAAAATCTCTTCTCCACTCTTCACTATGACCTTAAGCAGCAGTGAGTTGGAGGAGATACTTCTGTCTAATACACTCACTCGCCCTTGCTCACACTAACATTTGTGTGGTTTCCAAAAACTTTTAAAACTTTCATCATTGTGTGGGTGGCAATTTGCTATTGAACTCCCTTTTTAGAATCCTGTGGGCTCTACTTGATGAAGTTGGGGCAATTGGATAGAGCTGAGCATTTATTGGCCAGCTGCCCTTCCTGTTGTCTACATGACATTCACAGATTTATTTTCTTTAATTTGCGCCCTAGGAGAAAAACATCTGCTACAACCTAGGATTGAACTCAAACCTTCTGAGAAGTGAGCGTCGCCACCATTAGACTACTATTGCTACTGAACAAATAAATATAATTATTTGAATTCTTGTGGAATGTCTTAGGTCCATGAAAACGTTTAATTAAGTAACTGAACAACAATAAAAATTACCAAAATCTGTGGTATCATCTGGAAGAGCTATGAAAGAAAAAAAATACAATTAAGACATATTTTACAAATTAGCTTGTAGAAATAACTTATGGAATAATTACTAGATCTGCGACTCAGAAACTATTCTTCAAATACAGTAATACCTCATGATACGAACTTAATTGGTGCAAGGAGGAGGTTCGTAAGACGAAAGGTTCGTAAGACGAAACATTGTTTCCCATAGGAAACAATGTAAAGTCAATCCGTGCAACCAAAAAACCCCCCGCAAAAAACCGGCTTTCGGCGACTGCTGGGAAGCCGCGCGGCTGTTTTAAAAGGTGACAGCCGGCCTGGGGGGCTTCCCAGCACCCCCCCGAACCCGGGTTCGGGGTTCGGGGGGGTGCTGGGAAGCCCCCCAGGCCGGCTGCGACCTTTTAAAACAGCCGCACCGCTTCCCAGCTGTCTCCTGAAGCCGAACGCCAAAGCCGAACTTCCGCGTTCGGCTTCGGGAGACAGCTGGGAAGCGGCGCGGCTGTTTTAAAAGGTGACAGCCGGGCTGGGGGGCTTCCCAGCAACCTCCCGAACCGAACCCGGGGTTCAGAAAAATTTTGCCTCTTCTTATGAACTTTGTTCGAGTTACGAACCGGCGTTTGGGAGGCTTCTGGGAAGCCCCGCCGCCCGGCTGTCACCTTTTAAAACAGCCGCGCAGCTTCCCAGCAGTCTCCGAACGCCGGTTCGTAACTCAAAAAAAGTTCGTAAGAAGAGGCAAAATTTTTCTGAACCCCGGGTTCGTATCACGAGTTGTTCGTAAGACGAGGGGTTCGTATCTTGAAGTACCACTGTATAAGGCAACCAACTCTTGGCAAATACCAGGCTTATTTGATCCTATGACTGTTGGACCGGAGACTAAGCAACAGTCAAGCAGTGGCTCCATGACTGGTTGAAGAAATCATGGCATGTGCAAAATGTATATTTGGCTAGGATTCCAACCAGATGTTGCTATGAAGACTAATGATGTAACAACTGGGCCTGTTACCTTACAGCCTTCAATTGTCTTTAAAACAGTGGTCCCTAACCTTTGCAGCTTTGCGGCCTGGCTGGGGAGGGAGAGATGGGAACTGGGCTATGTAAGTGGTAGGCTGGCACGCATGCTCACAGCTCAGTTTGCACAAACTGCACTTGAGCAAGTTGAGCTATACACTCATGTGCATATTTTTTCGTGTGTAAAAAATATGACTTTAGCAACCGAGTTGTCAAAACGTGGAACTCATTACCAGACTCCGTGGTATCAACCCCCAACCCCCAACATTTTTCTCTTAGACTATCCACGATTGACTTCACCAGGTTCCTTAGAGGTCAGTAAGGGGCAAACATAAGTGTACTAGTGTTCCTTCCGTCCCCTATCCAATTGTCTCTTCTATATTTTATATATCTTTTCTCCCATTCATACATCCTTTCTTCTACTCTTCATTGACATACTCTATTCTCATATCTTTTCTTCTATCCTTTCCCTGATATTTACTACTACATATTTTTATTCTCTTTAACTTTCAATTTGTATTGGACAAAATAAATAAATAAATAAGTAACTGTGTTGACCCACCACTCAGGCAAATCGGGCTGTGTGCGTATACATGCTTGTTAGTCCCCCATTCATGTGCCCCGGTTCCAAATAGGCCATGGTAGTGGCCTGTGGCCTGGGAGTTGGGGACCCCTGATTTAAAAGTTGTCATGAAAATGACAATTTAGCAATAGCACTTAGATATATATACTGCTTCATAGTGCTTTTACAGCCCTCTCTAAGCGGTTTACAGAATCAGCATATTGCCCCCTACAATCTAGATCAGTCATTCTCAACCTTTCTAATGCCGTGACCCCTTAATACAGTTCCTCATGTTGTGATGACCCCCGACCATAAGTGTAGCACCAATTCCCCCAACAGAGCTTTAAGCTGATTGGCAGGAAGGTCAGAGGGACAACCCTACTGTAAATGCCTGATTGGTCGGATTGTAAAAATATGTCCCACTCCCAAGGCACCAGAATAGAAGCTGTAGTTCCTAACACCATGGGAAATTTGTATTTTCCCATGGTCTTAGGCGACTCCTGTGAAACGATCGTTCGACCCCCAAAGGGGTCCCGACCCCCAGGTTGAGAACCACTGATCTAGGTCCTCATTTTACCCAATTCGGAAGGATGGAAAGCTGAGTCACCCTTATTGTTGTAAGCTGCCCCAATCTCTGGAGAAGGGCGGCATAGAAATCCAACCAAATAAATAAAATAAATAAACCTTGAGCTGGTAATAAGATTTGAACTGCTGAACTACAGCTAGCAGTTAGCTGTAGTAGCCTCTAGTGCTGCACTCTAACCACTTCGCCACCACCGGATTTGGAGATGTGATTATAGGATGTGATTTTGTTTTTTGTCAACATTATAGCCACAAAACCTTGACTTTCTACAACCAGTATAAGTTTAGCTTTTTACAACCAGGCTAAAGCCACTGATTATGAGAACTTCTTTAACAATGTATAAAACTAATTTCTTAGGGTACTTGGCCCACCTGACACTGGAGAGGCAGGAGGGGAGGGGGCACTGATCTCTGGGGTAGCAGAGGATCGGAATATCCCGGTGTTGCTGGGGAGAGGCAGATATGGCAGGAGCCACGGAGCTAGCCGTTCCAGGAGAACGAGGGATCGCTGCTTAATAATGATCCCTTGTTCTGACTCCGTGAGCTCAACCCTGGGCACTGGTGATGAGTGTAATTCTGGCCCCGGGCTCAGGTTGCTGCTGCTCAATGCCAGGTCAGTGGTAAATAAAGCTCTCCTCATCCGGGATTTGATCCTGGATGAGGAGGCTGATCTGGCATGTGTAACTGAAACCTGGCTGGGCCCGGAGGGAGGAGTTCCTCTCTCTGAAATTTGCCCAGACGGGTTTCAGATATGGCATCAACCTTGACCCCAGGGAAGGGGGGGAGGAGTGGCTATTATAGCCAGGGAGAGCCTTTGCCTATGTGGACTCGTTGCTCCAGAGATTGCGGGCTGCGAGTCCCTCTTGATGACTTAGGGGTTTAGGTGGGCTTGTTTCTTACATACCTGCCTCCCAATTGCGTGTCAAAAGCCCTGCCTGTGATACTCGAGGAGGCAGCCAGGTTGGCGGTGGGGTTCCCCAGACTTATTCTCTTGGGGGACTTTAACCTGCCGTCACTCGGCAAAACCTCTGGACTGGCACAGGAGTTCATGGCCACCATGACAGCCATGGACCTGACTCAAGTAATACAGGGTCCAACTCACGAGGGGGGACACGCACCCAACATGGTATTCCTCTCTGAGCAATTGAATAATGGTCTGAGACTACGGGGCTTAGAAGGATTGCCTTTGTCATGGTCGGACCATTTTCTACTACTGCTTGACTTCCTGGCTCCAATCTTTCCCCACAGGAAGGCGGAACCGATTAGGTTGTTCTCCCCCAGATGCCTGATGGACCCAGAGGGCTTTCAGAAGGCGCTTGGGGTTATTCCAGATGCACTTGTCCACAGTTCGGCAGAGTCTCTTGCTGAGGCCTGGAACAAGGCTGCAGCGGAGGCTCTCGACCGGATTGCGCCATTGCAACCTCTCCGTGGCACTAGACCGCGTAGAGCTCCATGGTTTCTCTAATGTGAGCTGTTTTATGGGTTTTTAGTTTTAATTATTAGATTTATATTGTATATTGTTTTTCTATTACTGCTGTGAGCCGCCCCGAGTGTACGGAGAGAGGCGGCAAACAAATTTGATAAATAATAATAATAAAAAATAATATTTTGGAAAACCAACAATTATAAGGTTTCTTTATGGATAGTAACCGGTTATTTTTCAGTATAACTATCCCATGATTTTATTTATTCATTTAATATGGGAATATCTGGATTGGATTTTGTCCATTGTCAGAAGGAGTTATCTTCTTTGGTTTGGAGATATCCCCAAATTGGGGAACGAATTAGGATCAATCAGGAAAAGAAAACAATAGATTTTTTTGACAGTGGTGAAATTTTAAGGGATATTTTGTAAGTGTACCAAGCTTTAAAATTTTTTAAAATAAAACTAATTTTGATCCTGGGCTCTGATCTATCAACATCTATCTATTTGACATATACAGTGGTACCTCTACTTAAGAATTCCTATACTTAAGAACTTTTCTAGATAAGAACCGGGTGTTCAAGATTTTTTTGCCTCTACTTAAGAACCATTTTCTACTTAAGAACCCAAGCCTGAAAAATTTCCCAGGAAATTTGAAAGTGGCACGAAGGCCCGGCCAGTTTCCTGCCATTCCCCCTTTAATCTTGGCCGTCTGGGCTGCCAAAGGATCCTTCTGGTGGCTCTTAAGGAGGCTTTGGCAGTCCAGAGCAAACAAAGCACTTTTCTTTCTCTGGGCGCTTGGACAGGGAATAAATCTCTGCTAGTGCCCAGAGAAAAAAAAGTTCCCTTCGCTCTGGGCAGCCGAGGAGTCACACAGTGAAAGAAAGGCGCCAGATACAAAGCAAGTGAGTGAGAGGAGAGGGGAACCCTTCAGCATGGGAAGGAAGAGGCAGCAGGTAGCAGCAGTAGCAGCCAGTGTATGGGAGGTAGCCTTGCACCGGGTGTATTGGAGGTGCGTGTTCCTCCTCGCTGCCTCAGAGTCCCTTTTTTTTTTAAGCCTTAAAGTTTTGGATCATTTTGATTCCCCCTCACCTCACCTTCTTCCTTCGGCAGCCTTCCTCTCCTCCTCCTTCTCTTCCTCTTCCTCCTCCTACCCAAATTCCGAGCTTTTATTTCTTTCCTAATGAATTTGCACGCATTATTTGCTTTTACATTGATTCCTACGGGAGAAATTGCTTCTACTTAAGAACGTTTCTACTTAAGAACCTGGTCACGGAACAAATTATGTTCTTAAGTAGAGGTACCACTATACTACTTTATGGAACAAGGTACAAAATGCTCACCAAACTGAACAATAATCACATGTATATATGAATACTTTACATATCATAAAAATATTGCTTACTGACTATCGTGGCCACTGAGGTAGTTGGTGGCGGCAAGGCTGTTGAAAGAAATGTTTTCAATACTATTAGTTCATATTTTAACTTATATAGTTGCATTAGCACCTTTGGCTACATTGTTCTTTTAAACGCAATGTCATCATTAAGTTATCCCCGAGATTGGGGAGATGTTATGTTTAAGGAGATATAATTTTTTGCTTTAAAATATAAAGTTTTATATTTTATAGTGTTATAAAATATACAGCCTTAAAAGTTGAGCTGGAGGGAAAATGAAATGCAAGCTGATGACTAGAGGCAAAAGCAATTGTCTTTTTTCATGACCACAAATCTACAGTTGAGACTTTATTTGGAGAGAGTAAAAATGAAAGAGCTTGCAAGACAGTAAAAGCTGGGAACATTGTTACAACCTGGTTAGGGATAGAAAGAAAAATTCTGAGCAAGTAGAGCAATGAAAAAAACCCTACAAAGACTTAGGGCTTGGAAACTATTCTGCGCAGAAAATAACAATGAAAGACCTTGCAAGCAGGTAAGAACTGGGAAATATCATTAGCACCTGGTTAGGGCTGGAAATAAAATTATTTGCAACAAGTTAGAGCAATGAAAAACCTGCAAAGACAGGCTTGGAAAACATTCTTAGCAGAGAATAACAATGAAAGAACCTGCAAGACAAGAGCTGGGAAAATTCAGAGTATAAGACGCACCTGAATTTTCAGCCTCTTTTAGGGAGGAAAAATGTGCGTTTTATACTTTGAAATATAGGGCATATTTTTATTTCTACTCTCAAGAACCTTAGTTTTATATTTGTAGGTAGAGAAAATCAGTTCACCAAAGCATCTTCTGTATATTGAAAGGATTAAAATATCCAACTGAGATGACTGTGAAATATATGTGTTCTGTTGGGAAAGAAGGGAAAGAAGTGGAGCAATACCCAAGTTACTGGTAATATCATTGAACAAGAAATTGAACAAGAGAAGGATAATCGTGAAGCTGCCTTACTTCGAATCACAGTTTTCCTTGGAGGCACTTCTCGATAGCGTGCACGAAATCCCCTTTCACTTATGCTGGAATCACTTTTAAATATAACTCTCATTTTGTTTGATGAGGATATGTATTTCTTTTTTGGACTCCAACAAATTTTTCCAAATGAACGGGATGTTGAGAAAGGGCCATCAAAGAGCTCCACAAAATCAAGTGTGCAATACCTGGCCATTTCCACCCTGTGGGGAAAAGGATGAGTAAGTGAATGCTTTCAGAATTACATGAAACTACCACTACATCCAGATTTTTTTAAAAAAAATATATGTTAAAGTTGTCCTTCCTCAAACATTCCCACAGAAGTTGTTCCATTAAAGCAGAGGTGAGCAACCAAGTACCCAGCAATGGCCAGAAACCTCTGAATTCTTTCCTTCTCCTTGTTCGAACCAAATACAACTTTGCTTCAATTTCAAGGCCCAAATGCCTCAGTCTGGAGTCTAAATGTCATTAGATCCCAGCCTCTGCCCAATGAATATATTTGGTATGATAGTATGTGTGTGATTCTTTGATTTTAAATGTTTAGTTTTTAAGAAATTTTTTAAAAGTCATTACTCTATTAATTGGCCTGGAATGTTTTATTATTGTACTTTTCACTAAAATGTTGTAAGCCGCCCAGAGTCCACAGAGAGGAGCGGCATATAAGTCCAATTAATATAATAAATAAATAAATAAAATAAATAAATAAATAAATGCAAAAAGGATTTATGTGCGCCCTAATACAGACATAGCAGAATTTCAAAAGAGTGCTAAATCTAAACTCCTTAGAGGGAAAAAGAAAAAAAAGTAATGGTCCACCCATGTTATATCAATTATCTTGCCTTCTTCAGAAAGCTAAGCTCCCAGAATGGAAAGGTTACTCACCACAATATTAAATCTAATAAAAATATACTTTATTTTATTTTATTATGGTATTTTATTTCTAGTTGTAGGGAAATTCTAGGTGGTTTACCAAAACTGTGCCAATAAACAATGCAAGGTATTTATATTCTATACACTTGGTTATAAACTTTAAAGTAGTAAAATAAAATCATGCTATAATAACAGCACTGATAACAAGCCAATGGTGTTGTTTTATCTTGTATAGGTTCTAACAATTCAGTTTTTAAATGTGCTATCAATTTTATTTCTAATGGGAGGAGGCTATATCATGATATATGCATCCTTGATCAATACTATAAATAGAAATCAGAGTTACTTATAAATTTTAAGCATGAACTTTATTGTTTTATTGTTGTTGTGAGCCGCCCGAGTCTTCAGAGAGGAGCGGTATACAAGTCTAATAAATTATTATTATAATTGTTGTTGTTGTTATTGTCAGTACAACACAGCAAACGAGACCACTATGCTGGATTTCGTATTTCATCATCAGTTGGATGCTTCCCAAGCACCTAGGACTGCGTGATGTAGCAGCAAATTATGTGTGCCAATCCCAGTAAAGCGGCTTTTTGCAATTGACAGATGGAGATTTGGTAACCATCAGATGGACATCTGATGGTTTTCAAATGTCCGCTGAGATCATTTGGCACTGCACCCAGTGTGCCAAGGACCACTGGGACCACTTTCACTGGCATGCCAGAGTCGTTTTTATTATGATGGTTATGATTATGATTATTATGATTATTGTTATGATTATGATTATTATTATGCAAAATGCATAATACTCTATCACATTCCATGTTATAATTTGATTAGAGTTACTGGGGTTATAGGCCATTTAAGATCCTGTGTTTTTAAGATCAGTATTCTTGATATAAAGCAAGTACAATTAAATTGTTATTACACTCTGCTTTCAAAGAGACATTTGTCAGGTCATACACAAACAAACAAGTAAAAAATTACTTGAAATAATTTATTATTTTAAGAATATTCAGTTAGAACAGATAGAATTTTATTACCTAATACATATTGCATTCCTTTGCTGTTCTTTAAGGTGCTATTGGTTAATGTCTCGAATATTGAGAAAAAAAATAGTTAAATTAAGCAGAAATTGGACAGAAGGCAAACACACACATGCACACAAATACTTCCCATTATATTCTTAGAACTTTGTATGCTTGCAGTCTTAGGATATAATGGATAATAATGCTATTAAAATCATAAACACATATTTTAGTTCAGTGATGGCAAACCTATGGCACGGCTGCCACAGGTGGCAACGCGGAGCCATATCTGCTGGCATGCGAGCCATTCCCTAGCTCAGCTCCAGTGTGCATGTGGGTACTGCCCAACTGATTTTTGGCTCATACAGAGGCCCTAGGAGGGCATTTTTGGCTTCCAGAGAACCTCCAAGAGGACGGGGGAGGACATTTTTATCCTCCCCCCAGCTCCAGGGAATCCTTTGGAGCCTGGAGAGGGGGAAACATGAGCCTACTGAGCGTACCAGAAGTTGGGAAAGAGGCTGTTTCTGGCCTCCAGAGCATCTCTGGGGGGCAGGGGAAGCTGTTTTCGCCCTCCCCAGGCATTGAATTATGGGTGTGGGCACTCACGTATGTGTGATAGCGTGCATACACGCTCTTTCAGCACCCAAGGGAAAAAAGTTCGCCATCACTGTTCTAGTTTATAGATCACTCTATTATAAGATAGAAGAATCAAGAAAATACCATGCATTCTGTGTGATAGTTCCTGAAAAACTTTCCAAATATAAAATATGAAATATGTTTAGTTACAACAGCATTTTCATTGATGAACTAGCAGGCCCATCATTACCTGAAATCTTCAAATGTGATTTCTACATGACGTTTTTCCTCTACCTCTATGTCCCAAACACAGTAAGAATTCTTTGGGTAGTGTGAAGGATAGAATGGACTTGAAAATGAACCTGAAGGACCTGTGAGTTTGCAGCCATAGAGACATTTGCCTAGAGGAAAACAAATTAATAAAGGCCAATGAAGGGCTTTATTGGTATAGTATGTTTCTGTTGGTACACACTAGTGGTGGGTTTCTACCAGTGCGCTAGGGTGCGCCGTTCTGGTAACGGCCTGCCAATTGCACAATTTGTGTGTGACGGCTCTGGTGCCGTCTTTACCAGTCCATCACGCGGCACCATATTTTTTATTTTAAAAAATTGCATGTTTTGCTTCCTGTGCATGCGCAGAAGCAAAATTTTGCAAGGGACACATGTGTGTGAGGTCTCAGCAATTTTTGCTTCTGCAAAAAAATGGAAGCAAAAAATTCCCAAAATTGTACATGCATGAGATTTTGATACTTTTTTGCTTCCTATGCATATGCAAAAGCAAAATTGTGTGAGTGCGCATGTCCGAATTGTCAGGATGCAGGCGCAGCATACCGGTAAGCAACTGAGAGGAACTCGCCACTGGTACACACATGTATAATTTTACTGAAATAAATATACAAAAAATCCAGGAAATAACACTTGTTTGTGCATGTCAAATAAAGCCATTTATAAAAGTAGTATGGGGAAAAAATAACAACTTGAGAGGAGGCAACCTACATTCCCTGCATCTGGGTCAATAAAACTCAAAAGAAAGAAGAAAAAAAAATCAAGACAAATCCATTGTGTGATTTTTAACCTACATGAGAATGGGTAAGCGAAAAAACAAGAATAAATTATAAAGTGAAGATATTGCTTAAATATCCCAGAGGTTGGAAGTATCCTTGCCTATGTAACGATAACAACAACAACAACAATAATAACAGAGTTGGAAGGGACTTGGAGATCTTCCCCTAGTCCTTCTTATCATTAAACTAGACATACCTAGTTCTGTAGGTTATTATCAATTATTGCAATCATATGCACACATATATTGGCAATAAAGCATCTCATTATTCTGAATTATTTAAAGCATTACATGTTACATGCTTGTTCAGCTCTGGCTAACAGCAAAGGTCAAACCAACCATGATTGGATTAAAGAAGCTAGGTGCTGGACAGAGACAACTCACCCCTCTTGATTAAGTTTAAGGAAATAATTGTTTAAGTCTATGTTGATTTTAGGTAATCGAAGTCCTTCTGTTTGTCTACTTAATTAAGATACTTTCCTGTTTATTTTAGCTAGTCATGCTATATGTCACAAAGTAACTATTTACCTCTAACTGGGTTAAATTAAAAATTAATGTTTTATATTTGTACATACAGGAAACTGGTTATAAAAATAAACTTGCAAGTGCAGATCATGCACACAGCATGATCAGAGGGAGGGAGGGAGAGAGAGAGAGAGAGAGAGAGAGAGAGAGAGAGAGAGAGCTTGTTTCTCAACATGAGACAGCTCTGCTCATCCTAGAGAGATATTTCCAACTTGGACAAAGCATTCTAGAAACCATGTGCCTGTGATTTCTACCTCTCTACACAATTCCTGCAACCAGTCTTCCTATGTTTTAGTCTCCAGTTCCTTAATCATCTTTGTTGCTCTTCTCTGCACTCTTTCTAGAGTTTCAACATCCTTTTTCTATTGTGGCGACCCAAACTAAATGCAGTATTCCAAGTGTGGCCTTAGCAAGGCATTAAAAGTGGTATTAACATTTCACGTGATCTTGATTCTATCCCTCTGTTAATGCAGCCAAGAACTGTGTTAGCTTTTTTTGGCAGCTACTGCACACTACATATTTAAATGGTTGTCCACTAAGACTCCAAGATCCCTCTCACAGTTACTACTGTTGAGCAATGTACCACATACTGTGTACTATACCTTCACATTTTGTTTTTCTTGGCTAAAGAACTTCTATTTCTTCCATTTAGAATGATGTTTAGGATACATTAAATTTAAAACTGAAAATAAATCCAATCAATTAATACAGTATATTATTGTCAAACATGAGAGAAATTGTTAAGCAAGGAAATGAACTAGAAAAAACAAAACAACTAAACATCTATTATTTTAGATTTCTGAGAAGGAAACCACTATTACTTTTGTAGCTAAGTAGTCTGTATTTCAAATTTGGTGATAATTTCTTTTCAGCATTTGATATACAAAGATCGCTGTGTGGGTGCTACATAATAGTAAGCTAACTAGGTATTACCTTCTGCTTTTAAAAAAATATTATTATTTTAATATCTTAAAAAAAGGAGAAGGGGCTTTCATTGAAAGAAAGAAAACTACTTAGATCATAATCCTACATGTGTACTGCTGAAGAACATTTCAGTGAATTAGTTTCTGAAAAAAATATGTTATACGATTGTAATTTTAAATTAGTTAATTGATGCTGAAAAGAAACTTCAGCCCGATAGCTTACCAGAAGGAGTGGGCTTCTGAGTGTTAGGAAAAGCTATAGATTTTGATGCTAGAAGGAAAAGATAAAAAATCAGTTACTTGAATAATGACAAATCACAAATTTAAGCATCTTACAATTAATATTTGTTTTGAATCCTTTGTTCAGGAGAGATTTTACATGATATAATTATTAAAAAATGCCTCAGTTATCTCCATTCCACATGACAAATCACAAATTTATGTGATGGTGAAAATGTTGGCTGATTTTTGCCAACATAGGTCAAAAATTATATTTCTACTTAGTATTCCATTCCAAAGAGTGCTTAGAACAAATGGAAGAACAAATACTCCAGTTATCCACAATTTTTTGGAGCATCATTTGCTTTAAGAGTTTATTAAGAACTGAAATACCTATTTAGCATAGCTAATACCTAGTTGCAGTCCAAAAAGAACCCTCCTTGTATATAGTGTTGTAGCAGTCACCTCTAACAGTAAACACTATCCAATTACTCTCATACAAGTTGAGCCACCCAATGTTTCAAAACCATTTTTCCTTGAGTGATGTTATTTAACCTTTAATTGAACTCTCTTTCTCTTCCCCTTCTTGGCAGTAGACTAACTACTTGGCAGTAGGCTAACTACTATCTATCCTATTAGGTTTCATAAGTCTTTCACCAAAATACAGTGGTACCTCGGTACTCGAACGCTTTGGTTCTTGTACATTTCGGATACCGAACAAAATTTTCGGCAAAAATTTGCTTCGGTATCTGAACAAAAATTTGGATACCGAACAGCCACAGAAAATTTTGTTTATTATCTGAAATGAGGGGATGGGGTGAGAAGGAATGGGAGTCGGAATCCGACACGCCCATTCTGGCCGCCCACTAAACAGCCTCCCAGTCGTACTCCAAGCTGTAGGGAGTGGGGGGGCGGCTGCAATACCGGCAGTTTCGGGGGAGCTCCTTTCCTCAGTGGTTCGTCTTCCCTTTAAGCAGCTACACCAACTTTCTCCTTCCCAACGGCGGCAGAGGCTTTCCTTAGAGCAGCAGCAGCGCCGGGAACGTGAGATGAGAAAGGGAAGCCGCTAACGTTCCCGGCGCTGCTGCTGCTCTAAGGAAAGCCTCTGCCGCCGTCAGGAAGGAGAAAGTTGGTGTAGCGGCTTAAAGGGAAGGCGAACCACTGAGGAAAGGAGCTCCCCCCCAAACTGACGGTATTGAGCCGCCCCCACCCTTCTTACACCCTTCCGCTCCAAGCTGTAGGGAGTGGGGGGGCGGCTGCAATACCGTCAGTTTCGGGGGGGCTCCTTTCCTCAGTGGTTCATCTTCCCTTTAAGCAGTTACACCAACTTTCTCTTTCCCGGCAGTAGCGACGGCAGCAGAGGCTTTCCTTAGAGCAGCAGCAGCGCCGGGAACGTGAGATGAGAAAGGGAAGCTGCTGACGTTCCCGGCGCTGCTGCTGCTCTAAGGAAAGCCTCTGCTGCCGTCGAAGAGAAAATTGGTGTAACTGCTTAAAGGGAAGACGAACCAAAGGAGCCCCCCCGAAACTGACGGTATTGCAGCCGCCCCCCCACTCCCTACAGCTTGGAGCGGAAGGGTGTAGGAAGGGTAGGGGCAGCTCAATACCGTCAGTTTCGGGGGGGGGCTCCTTTCCTCAGTGGTTCGCCTTCCCTTTAAGCAGCTACACCAACTTTCTCCTTCGTGATGGCGGCAGAGGCTTTCCTTAGAGCAGCAGCAGTGCTGGGAACGTCAGCGGCTTCCCTTTCTCATCTCATGTTCCCGGCGCTGCTGCTGCTCTAAGGAAAGCCGCGGCCGCCGTCGCTACTGCCGGGAAAGAGAAAGTTGGTGTAACTGCTTAAAGGGAAGAAGACGAACCACTGAGGAAAGGACACCCCCCCCCCCCGAAACTGCCCCCACCCTTACTACAGCTTGGAGTGCTTAGACCTCATATCTTTATCCCATAGGAAATAAAGGAAATAGGGGCTGGAAACCAATTAAACCCATTTCCATTATTTCCTATGGGATAGATAAATTAATTCGGTACTCGACCAAATTGGTTCTCGACCACACTTCTGGAACGAATTGCGGTCGAGAACCGAGGTACCACTGTAATGGTATGTTTGTATGCAAATACAGAAACGGTTAGCTGAATTTTCCACATATTCCAGACAAGACTATTCAACGTTTCTTCTTGCTACATATCATCTAGATAGACCAAATGAAAATGGTGAAATGAAGAATGTGCTGAGAAAAATAATGGAGTGGAAAAGAAATAAGTACCCATATAATTTTCTATATTTGCATTTTTTGCAGACAAAAATGAATTTGGAATATTTTGTTCATTTTGCAGAAGGAAAAGAAGTCATCACAAAATGTTACTGAACATTTAATTATTACTGCTCAAGTCCCTTTAATCAGGAGATTGGTTAATCTAGTGACCTGGAATAATCGGATGTGGTGTGCTTACTCCAGGAATAGGTCTAGTAGATGAATTCTGAACTGGTAATAAATAGAGCAAATATAATTTAACATTAGGACTGAAAATAATTTTAAATTCAACATAATAATAGTATAATAATGGGAGATCATTTTAGGGAGTACACCAGAAAAGCTTTCAAAAATTCATTTGCTCAAATAAAACATCATATTGGAGGTGCTACAATGCAACATTTTAAAGACACAAAAGAATATTGTCTTCGGAGAGGGGCTAATTAATAATAATAATAATAATAATAATAACAACAACAACAACAATGATAATATGTTTGCAGTATAATGCACAGATCAGATAAATTAGAAAAATATCCAAATGTAAATACCTGGTACTTCTAATGCATTTTTTGTGGGAGCTAGAGAGACCAAAGAGAAAAGAAATGGCAGATTTTGATGAACGAAGAAAGAAAAGGGAGACACACAATTTTTTAAAATTATTGTCAGTAATTTTTTGCAAGCTTAACTCTGAAAATGAGAAAATATAGTTTGGAATACTATACATGATTTTGGTTTTGGTTTTAGAGCCTTTATCATGAGACTCTAGTATACTAATCTTCATAGAGAGGGTCAGGAGAGCAGGAATCCAAAAAGTAAGGATTCAGTGTTCAGTGAAAATAAATCTGTGGCATAATACATACATTTTTGGCAGTTTTACATGTTCCTAAATAACATCATTAAGGAATTTCATTTTTCCCAAATTATTATTTTATGACATGTTCTTCTATGCAAAATGAAATCAGTACTCAAATATACTATTTATTGTTGTCAGAGAGAATCAATACTTACTAATTATAGTGGGAGTCTTTGTTGTAAGGGAAACTGTTTCTATGAAAAAAAAAATACAGAAAGTAAGTTCCTCCTTTGAGTGACAGGAGCAATAATAACGTTGTGCTATGAAGCCTCCTATGAAATCATTTTGTACTAACAACAGTGGAGATGGTTACCTGAGCAAAAGACACCAGCATCTTCCTTGTGGTTACATTGATGAATCCCCCAGCCTGAACTGGAACACTCTTCTATGGATGATTCATTCCCTTTGCACTGAACCTGTTCTAGGTGGATGGGACCAGTGCCTTTCCCAAAAGAGGCTTCTGTGGTGGCATTGATAACTTCTCCACAGGCAAGTTGTCTGCATACAACTTTTGCATCTTCTACGTCCCAACCATCATCACAGACTGTTCCCCAGTTCCCATTGTAAAAGATTTCAAGGCGACCCTGGCATCTGTTTTCTCCATTCATTAATCTTACGGTCAATGAGCTTGTTGTTGTTACCAGGTCACTTTCTGCAATTGTCAAAAGAATAGAAACAGCAGTTTGTCCCAGTGAAATGTTATGTCGATTCTTTCCGGGTTCATGTTAAAGAGGTGTATCAGGATTTAGTAACTGGATTTTTTAATGAGGTAACATTCTGCAGATCCTGTGATCTAAACACACCCTGTGGTTTTAAAAGTACAGTGAGCCCTCGAGTTTCGCGATCTCGATCTTCGCGAAACGCTATATCGCGATTTTTCAAAAAATATTAATTAAAAAACCCCCACTTCCGCATTTGGCTTCGGGAGTCAGCTGGGAAGCGGCGCGGCTGTTTTAAAAGGTCGCAGCCGGCCTGGGGGGCTTGCCAGCACCCCCCCGAACCTGGGTTGGGGGTTTGGGGGGGTGCTGGGAAGCCCCGCAGGCCGGCTGCGACCTTTTAAAACAGCCGCGCCGCTTCCCAGCTGACTCCTGAAGCCAAACGCGGAAGTTCGCCTTTGGCGTTTGGATTCAGGACTCAGCTGGGAAGCGGCGCGGCTGTTTTAAAAGGTCGCAGCCAGCCTGGGGGGCTTCCCAGCACCCCCCCGAACCCGGGTGGCCGGGCGAGCAGCAAGCGAACGGCGGGTGGCCGGGTGAAGGGCGGGCGAGCGGCGAACGGCAGGCGAGCGGGTGCCGGGGGGGCGGGGGCAGCCGACATCCAAAGCAATCTGTCGGCTTCCGCACTTCCGTCGCTCCCCAGCTCCACCATCTGCGCATGCGCAGCCATTAAAAAGAAAAAGATCGCGCATGCGTGATCTTTTTACTTCCGGAACCCTACATTGCGAAAAATCGATTATCGCGAGGGGTCCTGGAACGGAACCCTCGCGATAATCAAGGGATCACTGTATACATGTTTAGGGCTAATGTAGTAGCTAATGTATAAAACTTTGGGGGTTTTCTTGGATCATTCACAGTTGGATGTATAGACTTTGGAAGCTCTGTTTCAGTGAAAAGGAAATTGGATGAATCTTATTTTTCTCTATCTTGTTAAAGACTTTGCTGGTTCTAGTTCCCCTTAAATCAGTGCTTCTCAAATAGTGAGGCTGGACATGCTCGGGTGATGTGGAGCTATTCCGCGGAGGGGTGGGGAGGAGGCTTGTAACCCTGGGGACCGTGGGTTTTTTTGTCGCAGGGAGCAGGACACGTATCCAGCAGGACATGAGTGACATGAGCTGGACATGCATCCTACTTGACACTAGTACCAATACCTCCATCGCATTCCTCGGCATTGTTTCCTGGGCAGCCTGTTATAATAGGAAACGTCTTGTGAGTTCAATCAAACCTCTCAAACTTGCAAGATGTTTTCCTTTACAATGGGCTGCCCTGGGCACAACACTGAGGAACACAACGGAGGTACTGGTACAAGTGTCAAGTAGGATGCGTATCTCGCAACTGGGCGCAATTTGGGAATAATAGGTCAGGCAGGGTGGGCTGAAAATGTGCCTTGGTGGAGAGTTGGGGGTTTGGGTGCGAAATATTTACTTCTTCATTGGGAGCATAAGAGGAAGAAATTGAGAAGCACTGCCTTAAATGATGATACAAGATTTTTAGTACAAAGAAATTTAAGAAAATACATACTAGGTGTTGATGTGGTGACAGCAGTACCTAAAAATAGAAGAATTAATTTCTATTAGTGAAGATGGCAGAATGATGAGGATGAACTATGGGGTTTTATTATATTGCCATTATTATCTTAATCTTTTCTTTTACACCTTTCTATTATTTAATTCGATATAATGAAGTAAAAGTGTAAAATGTAATAGATAGATCAATCAATCATTCAATCTATAATAAATCTAATCTAAAATAAAATAACAGCCCTATCTCAAAGTATAGGAACTGATCCCTGTTACTTGTTACTACTGAAACTGTAGATGGCACTTTTTTGCTGACTGCAAGCGAGCCTTCCATCTCAATTATTAAGTTGTGTGATCACACATCACATGACTTGCAACTTATTTTGGCCTTTTTCATAGACTTTATTGGAAGTTGGCTATGAAGGTTGTAAATGGCAATCATATGATTCCAGGATGCTGTGACTGCTGTAAACGCTTACCAATTGCCAATTGCCCAAAGGATCACAGGGATCCTGTACAAAGCATACCTTCAAGGACAAGTTGAAAGTCTCACTTCTCAGCGTTATTATAATTTGCTCAATAAGCAAGCACTGCCCATAAACCAATCTACTCAAGATGAACAATGCAATGTAGCCTTCCAAACAAACAAACAAAATTAGCCGACATTTTGTTCTTAAAATAAACATAAATCTCTAGACACATTATAACTAGGTTCTGCTGGTGAAGTGTGATTGTGATTTCTATAGCTGTGCATCGTTGAACTCTGCAGAGACATTTCAGAGCTCTGAATATAAAAGCTAAATGTGAAAACTGGTGAAAAGCATGTGATTTACAGTAGGAGGCTTCCATACGTGGTTGAAGAAAAACAGTAAATCCACATATTTTATTAAGCCAGAGATGATTACTCCATTGTCTACCAGGTCTCACTTTACATGAATGTACTGAAATATGCTGTAATAACTTTATTAAAACAGAAGCAGTTCATATTCCCTGAGCAAATGACCCCAGAATCTTCCTTGTGACAACAGTTATGAATGCCCCAAGGTGCATGGCAGCATTCATCAAGAGCGGATTCTATGCAAAATGAGATCAGTTCTCAAATACATCATTTACTGTTTGCAGAGACAAACAATACTTACTAAGTATAGTGGGAGTCTTTGTTGTAAGGGAAACTGTTTCTATGGAAAAAAAAATACAGAAAGTAAGCTCTTCCTTTGAGTGATAACGGAGCATTAATAACGTTGTGCTATGAAGCCTCCTATGAAATCATTTTGTACTAACAACAGTGGAGATGGTTACCTGAGCAAAAGACACCAGCATCTTCCTTGTGGTTACACTGATGAATCCCCCAGCCTGAACTGGAGCACTCTTCTATGGATGATTCATTCCCATTGCACTGAACCTGTTCTAGGTGGATGGGACCAGTGCCTTGCTCAAAAGAGGCTTCTGTGGTGGCGTTGATAACTTCTCCACAGGCAAGTTGTCTGCATACAACCTTTGCATCTTCTACGTCCCAACCATCATCACAGACTGTTCCCCAGTTCCCATTGTAAAAGATTTCAAGGCGACCCTGGCATCTGTTTTTTCCATTCATCAACCTTACAGTCAATGAGCTTGTTGTTGTTGCCAAGTCACTTTCTGCAATTGTCAAAAGAATATAAACAGCAGTTTGTCCCAGTGAAATGTTACATGGCTTCTTACAGGGTTCATTTTAAAGAGATGTATCAGGATTTACTAACTGGAATTTTTTGTGAGGTAACATTCTGCATGTGTATATCTAAGTGCATGCATGTGTGTGTGTACAACTCCCAATATTGTGATCTGTGATCTAAACACCCTGTAGCTAAATGTGGTTTTAAAAGTATACATGTTTAGGGCTAATGTAGTAGCTAATGTATAAATCTTCGGGGGTTTTCTTGGATCATTCACAGTTGGATGTATAGACTTTGGAAGCTCTGTTTCAGTGAAAAGCAAATTGGATGAGTCTTATTTTTCTCTATCTTGTTAAAGACTTTGCTGGTTCTATTTCCCCTTAAATCAGTGCTTCTCAAATAGTGAGGCGGGACATCCTCGGGGGATGTGGAGCTATGCTACGGGGGGGGGGGGGGGGAGGAGGCTTGTAACCCTGGGGATTGTGGGTTTTTTTGTCGCAGGGAGCAGGACATGTATCCAGCAGGACATGAGTGACATGAGCAGGACATGCATCCTACTTGACACTAGTACCAGTACCTCCATCGCATTCCTCGGCATTGTTTCCTGGGCAGCCTGTTATAATAGGAAAGGTCTTGTGAGTTCAATCAAACCTCTCAAACTTGCAAGATGTTTTCCTTTACAATGGGCTGCCCTGGGCACAACACTGAGGAACACAATGGAGGTACTGGTACAAGTGTCAAGTAGGATGTGTATCTCGCAACTGGGTGCAATTTGGGAATAATAGGTCAGGCAGGGTGGGCTGAAAATGTGCTTCGGTGGAGAGTTGGGGGTTTGGGTGCGAAATATTTACTTCTTCATTGGGAGCATAACAGGAAAAAATTTAGAAGCACTGCCTTAAATGATGATACAAGATTTTTAGTACAAAGAAATTTAAGAAAATACATACTAGGTGCTGATGTGGTGACAGCAGTACCTAAAAATAGAAGAATTAATTTCTATTAGTGAAGATGGCAGAATGATGAGGATGAACTATGGGGTTGTATTATACTGGAGGACAGAAGGAAAAGGGGGGACATGATCGAAACATTTAAATATATTAAAGGGTTAAATAAGGTCCAGGAGGGAAGTGTTTTTAATAGGAAAGTGAACACAAGAACAAGGGGACACAATCTGAAGTTAGTTGGGGGAAAGATCAAAAGCAACATGAGAAAATATTATTTTACTGAAAGAGTAGTAGATCCTTGGAACAAACTTCCAGCAGACGTTGTAGATAAATCCACAGTAACTGAATTTAAACATGCCTGGGATAAACATATATCCATCCTAAGATAAAATACAGAAAATAGTATAAGGGCAGACTAGATGGACCATGAGGTCTTTTTCTGCCGTCAGAGTTCTATGTTTCTATGTTTCTATGTTTCTATTGCCATTATTATCATAATCTTTTCTTTTATACTTTTCTATTCTTCTTTAACTTGATATAATGAAATAAAAGTGTGAAATGTGATAGATCAATCAATCATTCAATCCGTAATAAATCTATTCCAAAATAAAATAACAGACCTAGCTCAAAGTATAGGAACTGATCCCTGTTCCTTGTTACTACTGAAACTATAGATGGCACTTTTTTGCTGACTGCAAATGAGCCTTCCATCTCAATTATTAAGTTGTATGGTCACACAGCACATGACTTGCAACTCATTTTGGCCTTTCTCATAGACCTTATTGGAAGTTGGCTATGAAGGTTGTAAATGGCAATCATATGATTCCAGGATGCTGTGACTGCTGTAAACACTTATCAATAGCCAATTGCCCAAAGGATCACAGGGATCCTGTACAAAGCGTACCTTCAAGGACCTGTTGAAAGTCTCACTTTTCAGTGTTATTATAATTTGCTCAATAAGCAAGCACTGCCCATAAGCCAATCTACTCAAGATGATCAATGCAATGTAGCCTTCCAAACAAACAAACAAAATTAGCCGACATTTTGTTCTTAAAATAAACATAAATCTCTAGACACATTATAACTAGGTTCTTCTGGTGAAGTGTGATTGTGATTTCTATAGCTGTGCATCACTGAACTCTTCAGAGACATTTCAGAGCTCTGAATATAAAAGCTAAATGTGAAAACTGGTGAAAAGCATATGATTTACAGTAGGAGGCTTCCATAGGTGATTGAAGAAAAACAGTAAATCCACATATTTTATTAAGCCAGAGATGATTACTCCATTGTCTACCAGGTCTCACTTTACATGAATCTACTGAAATATACTGTAATAACTTTATTAAAACAGAAGCTTTTTATATTCCCTGAGCAAATGACCTCAGAATCTTCCTTGTGACAACATTTATGAACACCCCAAGGTGCATGGCAGCATTAATCAAGAACGGATTCCATGCAAAATGAGATAAGTTCTCAAATACACCATTTACTGTTTGCAGAGACTTACTTACTAAATATAGTGGGAGTCTTTGTTGTAAGGGAAACTGTTTCTATGAAAAAAAAATAAAGAAAGTAAGCTCTTCCTCTGAGTGACAGGGGAGCATTATTAACCTTGTGCTATGAAGCCTCCTATGAAATCATTTTGTACTAACAACAGTGGAGATGGTTACCTGAGCAAAAGACACCAGCATCTTCCTTGTGGTTACACTGATGAATCCCCCAGCCTGAACTGGAGCACTCTTCTATGGATGATTCATTCCCATTGCACTGAACCTGTTCTAGGTGGATGGGACCAGTGCCTTGCTCAAAAGAGGCTTCTGTGGTGGCGTTGATAACTTCTCCACAGGCAAGTTGTCTGCATACAACCTTTGCATCTTCTACGTCCCAACCATCATCACAGACTGTTCCCCAGTTCCCATTGTAAAAGATTTCAAGGCGACCCTGGCATCTGTTTTTTCCATTCATCAACCTTACAGTCAATGAGCTTGTTGTTGTTGCCAAGTCACTTTCTGCAATTGTCAAAAGAATATAAACAGCAGTTTGTCCCAGTGAAATGTTACATGGCTTCTTACAGGTTTCATTTTAAAGAGATGTATCAGGATTTACTAACTGGAATTTTTTGTGAGGTAACATTCTGCATGTGTATATCTAAGTGCATGCATGTGTGTGTGTACAACTCCCAATATTGTGATCTGTGATCTAAACACCCTGTAGCTAAATGTGGTTTTAAAAGCATACATGTTTAGGGCTAATGTAGTAGCTAATGTATAAATCTTCGGGGGTTTTCTTGGATCATTCACAGTTGGATGTATAGACTTTGGAAGCTCTGTTTCAGTTAAAAGCAAATTGGATGAGTCTTATTTTTCTCTATCTTGTTAAAGACTTTGCTGGTTCTATTTCCCCTTAAATCAGTGCTTCTCAAATAGTGAGGCGGGACATCCTCGGGGGATGTGGAGCTATGCTACGGGGGGGGGGGGGAGGAGGCTTGTAACCCTGGGGATTGTTGGTTTTTTTGTCGCAGGGAGCAGGACATGTATCCAGCAGGACATGAGTGACATGAGCAGGACATGCATCCTACTTGACACTAGTACCAGTACCTCCATCGCATTCCTCGGCATTGTTTCCTGGGCAGCCTGTTATAATAGGAAACGTCTTGTGTTGTATCCTGTAATGGCTACCTTGTAACTCTGTAAATAGTTTGTTCCTCTTTCAGCGCTGTCTGAGCCCAAGCAGGAAGTCGCTCCTGATTGGCTCAGACGCGGCCGGCTCTAGCTTTGGCGGGAACCGCAAATATATAAAAGGAGCGGTTTCTCCAGGCAGAGCCAGTCGGTACTCGCTGAATTGTCACTTTACCTTGCTGAGCTGTCACTTGTTCTCTGAGCTGAATAAAAGTACCGATTGCTCCAACCCTGTCTCTGGGTCTACTTCACTGGCGACGAACGGACGGAAGAAACTTCGCGTGCAACATGGACAAAATCCAGATCGGCCAGGCTCCGGAACTCGTCGATCCCGAGAAATCGACATGGGACGAGTACATGGCCACCTTCGAGATCTTCCTCGAGGCGGCGGGAATGCAGGACGCCGAAGCCGATCGCAGACGGGCTATTTTCCTTAACTACTGCGGCGCAGAAATCCGCAGACTTGCCCAAACTCTCACCGAACCGGAACAAGCAAGAGCCACAGCGTGGGACGTCCTACAACAAAAACTGGCGAGCCACTTCAAGCCGACCAAACCAGCCATGGTTTTTCGGCATCAATTCCACATGATGGCTCAGAGGGAAACCGAGTCGATCAGCCAGTTTACAACGCGGCTGCGAACAGTACTTGCTCAATGCAAGTTTAAAGACCCGGAAGCTCGCCTCACCGACGCCTTGGTTTTCGGCATGAAAAGCAACACGGTGAGAAATAAACTCCTCATCGAAGAAGAGCCGACTCTACAAACCGTGATTAAACTGGTGCAAACCGCAGAAGCAGCCGACGCAGCGGCGAGAGAATTGAAAGAGCACGGAAGGCGAGAAATCATTGCAAAAATCGACTCCGCGTCTCCCAGCACCGTGGAAACAGACAACCTCAGCCAACAAATTCCCAGCGGAGACAACTGCCTCCTGGTGCAAGACCAGCCGAGACACCTGAGAGATACTCACCCAGCACCCTGCGCGGGCTGCCGGGGAAATCACCAGCGCCATCGATGCCCCTTCCGAGACGCTACATGCCGCCGTTGCAACCGGAGAGGCCACATCGCCATCGCATGCAGAGCAACAGCGCCAGAGGAAACATTTGCCACACCACAATACCAGCGACCTCCAAACCAGACCCCCCAATCGCGAGAAAGGAGACCATTCCGCAACGCGGGTCAAAGGAACTACTCAACCGCTAACCGCGACTACTATAGAGGTAACTCTCAATTTTCCGTGAATAACACGGCAACCAAAAAAGGGGCTAAAATTGTTATATCACTGTTACTCAATAACCAACCGTGCTCAATGGAGCTGGATACGGGCTCTAGATATACCATCATGCCCTGGGAAAAATTTAAACTGTATATGCCTAATGTATCTAAGGCTGACCTAAATCAAACCTCTTTGGTGATTAGAGACTTTCAGGGGGGAGTAATCTCGGTCTTGGGAACAGCAAATGTACCTATCGCATTCAAGAATGTTAAATGTACCCTTCCCATGCTTATTGTAACAGGGGCCAAGCACTCTCTTCTGGGTTTAGCATGGATGGAACCACTGGGGATCGAGATTTCGGGTGTGTGTAATGTAAACTGTTATGATATGCCTAACTTTGTGAAAGAGTTCCCCGAAGTGTTCAGCCCCACATTGGGATTGTATAAGGGCCCCCCTATATCTTTCTCTATTGACCCCAAGGTCCCACCGATCAGACTAAAACCTCGCAGGGTCCCCCTGCCGCTCCTCCCCAAACTAGACATACAGCTGGACAAACTCATTAGCCAAGGTATTTTGGTCCCTGTAGAACAGGGGCCATGGGAAACTCCCATAGTTACCCCTCTGAAGCCAGATGGCTCTTTAAGAGTTTGCGCTGATTACAAATCGACCCTGAACAAGGCACTCCAACACCACCCCTACCCCATCCCGGTTGTGCAACAACTGCTACACTCCCTGGGGGAGGGGAAAAGGTTCGCAAAGATCGACCTGGCGCAAGCTTACCAGCAACTTCCGGTCGATGAACAAACAGCAAACGCCCAAACAATTGTAACGCACAGGGGGGCTTTCAAATGCACGAGGTTACAGTTTGGGGTAAGCATAGCCCCAGGAATATTCCAGAGCATTATGGAACGCCTATTGTCAGGGGTAAATGGGGCCATTCCATACTTTGATGACATCTTAATTGCAGGGGAAAACCAGGAACAACGTCCTGGGCACGTTTAATTTATGCATGGTATGTCTGTGTGTATGACTGTTAGTATATGGGTTTTTTAAATATTTAAATATTTTAAATTTGTCTGATTGCTTATGATTTGTTTTTACATGTTGTGAGCCGCCCCGAGTCTTCGGAGAGGGGCGGCATACAAATCTAAGTAATAAATAAATAAATAAATAAACAAGTAAACAAAAGAATAAGGGAAGTACTTAAGAGGTTACAGAACAAAGGTTTAAGAATCAAGCCTGATAAATGTGTCTGGGGAACCAACAGTATAGAATTCCTAGGATATAAAATAGATAAGGAAGGTATCCACCCCACAACAGAGAAGCTGAGAGCAATTAGAGAAGCCCCAGAGCCACGAGATAAGAATGAGTTGCAGGCATTTTTGGGCCTCCTTAATTTTTATTCCGTCTTTTTAAAGCAGAAGGCAACAGTAGCAGAGCCTCTCCATCGTTTACTCCAGAAGGAAGCCCACTGGACATGGGGGAAAACTGAACGTGAAGCTTTTTCTCAAATAAAAAATTTATTAACTTCTAAAAGTGTAGTAGTCCAATATAGTGCTTCACTACCCATTAGACTCACGTGCGACGCTTCGCCGTACGGCATAGGAGGAGTCCTAGCTCACGTTCTACCTAATAAGACAGAGGCCCCAATAGCATTTTTTTCAAGAACCATGACCAGCACAGAGAGGAATTATAGCCAGTTAGACAAGGAGGCTCTAGCATTAGTGGCAGGGGTAAAGAAGTTTCACAATTACATTTTTGGAAGAAGCTTTGAGCTAGTCACTGACCACAAACCCCTACTAGGCCTGCTAGCCCCCAACAAGCCCACTCCACCTTTTATGTCTCCAAGACTAATCAGATGGGCTCTTTTCCTCTCAGGGTATCAGTATGAGCTCACCCACAAGGGGGGGAAGGAAATCAATCATGCAGACGGCCTCAGCAGATGCCCCATAGCAGACTTAGTGGAAGACCCTGTTCCTTCCACAGATGT
Organism: Erythrolamprus reginae; assembly: GCF_031021105.1. Lineage (NCBI taxonomy): Eukaryota > Metazoa > Chordata > Lepidosauria > Squamata > Dipsadidae > Erythrolamprus > Erythrolamprus reginae. Next base: position 49,862,106 of record NC_091954.1, read on the forward strand.
GTTAATGATAGAACTCGAGGAAAACCCACTAACCACAGCAAAAGAGGTAGCTGCACACACGCAGCAAGATCAAATCCTTAAACAAGTGGTGAACTGTGTTCTAAAGGGATGGCAAAATGATGTTGTGAAACCTGAATTGTGTGATTTTAAAAACAAAAGACTTGAGTTATCGTATGTAAAAGGTTGTTTGCTGTGGGGGGATAGAGTGATCATCCCCAAAAGCCTAAGGGGAAAGGTACTCAAAATGTTACATGTGGGTCATCCCGGGATTGTCAGGATGAAGAGCCTGGCAAGGGGGCATTTATGGTGGCCAGGGCTGGATGCTGATATTGAAAGTTGGGTTTCAAAGTGTGATCCGTGCCAAGAGTCACGGCCCAGTCCCCCCAAAACAACTCCGGCTGAGTGGGAACAGCCTGCTGGTCCTTGGTCTAGAATCCACATTGATTTTGCTAGCCCAGTGGGGTCTCAGTATTTTTTAATAGTGGTTGATGCCTTCTCCAAATGGTTGGAAATAATAGCAATGAACAACATAACCACAAGTGCCACTATCAAGGTATTGAGCAGACTGTTTGCATCCCATGGTTGCCCAGATCTCTTAGTGTCTGACAATGGGCCACAGCTAACAGCCAGGCAATTCGAATTGTTCCTAGATGGCCTAGGGGTCAGGCATGCCCTCATCTCGCCTTATTCGCCCTGGGCTAACGGATTGGCAGAACGTTACGTACGGGTGGCAAAGGAGGCATTGCGCAGGTCAGGCCCTGGGGATGTGCAACAGAACTTGGACCAATTCTTACTCACCCAACACATTACCCCTAACTCGCACACACATGTAAGCCCTGCAGAGTTATTGATGGGAAGGAAGTTGAGGTCACCACTAGACAGGTTAAACCCAAGGTTCTGTGTTAATAATAACCAAATGTGTACAAAACCTGAAAGAGAAATGTATTTGGGACAAAATGTATATGTAAAAAGTTTTGATGGAAATGTAAACTGGATGAAGGGAATTATTGTTAAGCAAAATGCACCTAAGACCTATGTTGTTAAACTAGAGGATGGTCGTTTGTGGAAACGACACATAGACCACATTCGGAAGCGAACAGAAAATCAATTGCCACAAACCGCTGACATGGACTCTCCTCCTTCAACAGACTTTAGTACATTGCCCGAAATAAGAGACACGCAAAGAGACTTATCGGGCCAGGGGGAACCATCCAGCGACGCCGAACCATCCTCGTCCTCCGAAGCCTTCGTTGGGCCCGCCAGGCCAAGTCCGCCACACCGGGAGAACAGCGGCGAGCCATCCTCCACAGTCGGTGGCGAAGGAGAAATTGAACTGCGCAGGTCAGCGCGAGCTCCTCAGAGGCCCCACCGATTGGACGACTTTGTCACATGGCTCTCTTGATGGATGTGTCCAACTATGAGGGGAGGGGTGTTGTATCCTGTAATGGCTACCTTGTAACTCTGTAAATAGTTTGTTCCTCTTTCAGCGCTGTCTGAGCCCAAGCAGGAAGTCGCTCCTGATTGGCTCAGACGCGGCCGGCTCTAGCTTTGGCGGGAACCGCAAATATATAAAAGGAGCGGTTTCTCCAGGCAGAGCCAGTCGGTACTCGCTGAATTGTCACTTTACCTTGCTGAGCTGTCACTTGTTCTCTGAGCTGAATAAAAGTACCGATTGCTCCAACCCTGTCTCTGGGTCTACTTCATCTTGTGAGTTCAATCAAACCTCTCAAACTTGCAAGATGTTTTCCTTTACAATGGGCTGCCCTGGGCACAACACTGAGGAACACAATGGAGGTACTGGTACAAGTGTCAAGTAGGATGTGTATCTCGCAACTGGGTGCAATTTGGGAATAATAGGTCAGGCAGGGTGGGCTGAAAATGTGCCTCGGTGGAGAGTTGGGGGTTTGGGTGTAAAATATTTACTTCTTCATTGGGAGCATAACAGGAAAAAATTGAGAAGCACTGCCTTTAATTATGATACAAGATTTTAAGTACAAAGAAATTTCAGAAAATACATACTAGGGGCTGATGTGGTGACAGCAGTACCTAAAAATAGAAGAAATAACTTGTGAGTGAAGATGGCAGAATGATGAGGATGAATTACGGGGTTATATTATATTGCCATTATTATCATAATATTTCATTTATACTTTTCTATTCTTCTTTAACTTGATATAATGAAATAAAAGTGAGAAATGTGATAGATAGATCAACCAATCATTCAGTCTATAATAAATCTAATCTAAAATAAAAGAGAAAACCTAGCTTAAATTTAGGAACTGATTCCTGTTACTTGTTACTACTGAAACTATAGATGGCACTTTTTTGCTGATTGCAAATGAGCCTTCCATCTCAATTATTAAGTTGTATGGTCACATAGCACATGACTTGCAACTCATTTTGGCCTTTCTCATAGACATTATTGGAAGTTGGCTAGGAAGGTTGTAAATGGCAATCATATGATTCCAGGATGCTGTGACTGCTGTAAACACTTATCAATAGCCAATTGCCCAAAGGATCACAGGGATCCTGTACAAAGCGTACCTTCAAGGACCTGTTGAAAGTCTCACTTTTCAGTGTTATTATAATTTGCTCAATAAGCAAGCACTGCCCATAAGCCAATCTACTCAAGATGATCAATGCAATGTAGCCTTCCAAACAAACAAACAAAATTAGCCGACATTTTGTTCTTAAAATAAACATAAATCTCTAGACACATTATAACTAGGTTCTTCTGGTGAAGTGTGATTGTGATTTCTATAGCTGTGCATCATTGAACTCTTCAGAGACATTTCAGAGCTCTGAATATAAAAGCTAAATGTGAAAACTGGTGAAAAGCATATGATTTACAGTAGGAGGCTTCCATAGGTGATTGAAGAAAAACAGTAAATCCACATATTTTATTAAGCCAGAGATGATTACTCCATTGTCTACCAGGTCTCACTTTACATGAATCTACTGAAATATACTGTAATAACTTTATTAAAACAGAAGCATTTTATATTCCCTGAGCAAATGACCTCAGAATCTTCCTTGTGACAACATTTATGAACACCCCAAGGTGCATGGCAGCATTAATCAAGAACGGATTCCATGCAAAATGAGATAAGTTCTCAAATACACCATTTACTGTTTGCAGAGACTTACTTACTAAATATAGTGGGAGTCTTTGTTGTAAGGGAAACTGTTTCTATGAAACAGTTTCTATGAGACTTACTTACTAAATATAGTGGGAGTCTTTGTTGTAAGGGAAACTGTTTCTATGAAAAAAAAATAAAGAAAGCTCTTCCTCTGAGTGACAGGGGAGCATTATTAACCTTGTGCTATGAAGCCTCCTATGAAATCATTTTGTACTAACAACAGTGGAGATGGTTACCTGAGCAAAAGACACCAGCATCTTCCTTGTGGTTACACTGATGAATCCCCCAGCCTGAACTGGAGCACTCTTCTATGGATGATTCATTCCCATTGCACTGAACCTGTTCTAGGTGGATGGGACCAGTGCCTTGCTCAAAAGAGGCTTCTGTGGTGGCGTTGATAACTTCTCCACAGGCAAGTTGTCTGCATACAACCTTTGCATCTTCTACGTCCCAACCATCATCACAGACTGTTCCCCAGTTCCCATTGTAAAAGATTTCAAGGCGACCCTGGCATCTGTTTTTTCCATTCATCAACCTTACAGTCAATGAGCTTGTTGTTGTTGCCAAGTCACTTTCTGCAATTGTCAAAAGAATATAAACAGCAGTTTGTCCCAGTGAAATGTTACATGGCTTCTTACAGGGTTCATTTTAAAGAGATGTATCAGGATTTACTAACTGGAATTTTTTGTGAGGTAACATTCTGCATGTGTATATCTAAGTGCATGCATGTGTGTGTGTACAACTCCCAATATTGTGATCTGTGATCTAAACACCCTGTAGCTAAATGTGGTTTTAAAAGTATACATGTTTAGGGCTAATGTAGTAGCTAATGTATAAATCTTCGGGGGTTTTCTTGGATCATTCACAGTTGGATGTATAGACTTTGGAAGCTCTGTTTCAGTGAAAAGCAAATTGGATGAGTCTTATTTTTCTCTATCTTGTTAAAGACTTTGCTGGTTCTATTTCCCCTTAAATCAGTGCTTCTCAAATAGTGAGGCGGGACATCCTCGGGGGATGTGGAGCTATGCTACGGGGGGGGGGAGGAGGCTTGTAACCCTGGGGATTGTGGGTTTTTTTGTCGCAGGGAGCAGGACATGTATCCAGCAGGACATGAGTGACATGAGCAGGACATGCATCCTACTTGACACTAGTACCAGTACCTCCATCGCATTCCTCGGCATTGTTTCCTGGGCAGCCTGTTATAATAGGAAAGGTCTTGTGAGTTCAATCAAACCTCTCAAACTTGCAAGATGTTTTCCTTTACAATGGGCTGCCCTGGGCACAACACTGAGGAACACAATGGAGGTACTGGTACAAGTGTCAAGTAGGATGTGTATCTCGCAACTGGGTGCAATTTGGGAATAATAGGTCAGGCAGGGTGGGCTGAAAATGTGCTTCGGTGGAGAGTTGGGGGTTTGGGTGCGAAATATTTACTTCTTCATTGGGAGCATAACAGGAAAAAATTTAGAAGCACTGCCTTAAATGATGATACAAGATTTTTAGTACAAAGAAATTTAAGAAAATACATACTAGGTGCTGATGTGGTGACAGCAGTACCTAAAAATAGAAGAATTAATTTCTATTAGTGAAGATGGCAGAATGATGAGGACAGCAGTACCTAAAAATAGAAGAATGATGTGGTGACAGCAGTACCTAAAAATAGAAGAATTAATTTCTATTAGTGAAGATGGCAGAATGATGAGGATGAACTATGGGGTTGTATTATACTGGAGGACAGAAGGAAAAGGGGGGACATGATCGAAACATTTAAATATATTAAAGGGTTAAATAAGGTCCAGGAGGGAAGTGTTTTTAATAGGAAAGTGAACACAAGAACAAGGGGACACAATCTGAAGTTAGTTGGGGGAAAGATCAAAAGCAACATGAGAAAATATTATTTTACTGAAAGAGTAGTAGATCCTTGGAACAAACTTCCAGCAGACGTTGTAGATAAATCCACAGTAACTGAATTTAAACATGCCTGGGATAAACATATATCCATCCTAAGATAAAATACAGAAAATAGTATAAGGGCAGACTAGATGGACCATGAGGTCTTTTTCTGCCGTCAGAGTTCTATGTTTCTATGTTTCTATGTTTCTATTGCCATTATTATCATAATCTTTTCTTTTATACTTTTCTATTCTTCTTTAACTTGATATAATGAAATAAAAGTGTGAAATGTGATAGATCAATCAATCATTCAATCCGTAATAAATCTATTCCAAAATAAAATAACAGACCTAGCTCAAAGTATAGGAACTGATCCCTGTTCCTTGTTACTACTGAAAGTATAGATGGCGCTTATTTGCTGACTGCAAGCGAGCCTTCCATCTCAATTATTAAGTTGTGTGATCACACAGCACATGACTTGCAACTCATTTTGGCCTTTCTCATAGACCTTATTGGAAGTTGGCTAGGAAGGTTGTAAATGGCAATCATATGATTCCAGGATGCTGTGACTGCTGTAAACACTTATCAATAGCCAATTGCCCAAAGGATCACAGGGATCCTGTACAAAGCATACCTTCAAGGACCTGTTGAAAGTCTCACTTTTCAGTGTTATTATAATTTGCTCAATAAGCAAGCTCTGCCCATAAGCCAATCTACTCAAGATGATCAATGCAATGTAGCCTTCCAAACAAACAAACAAAATTAGCCGACATTTTGTTCTTAAAATAAACATAAATCTCTAGACACATTATAACTAGGTTCTTCTGGTGAAGTGTGATTGTGATTTCTATAGCTGTGCATCATTGAACTCTTCAGAGACATTTCAGAGCTCTGAATATAAAAGCTAAATGTGAAAACTGGTGAAAAGCATGTGATTTACAGTAAGAGGCTTCCATAGGTGGTTGAAGAAAAACAGTAAATCCACATATTTTATTAAGCCAGAGATGATTACTCCATTGTCTACCAGGTCTCACTTTACATGAATCTACTGAAATATACTGTAATAACTTTATTAAAACAGAAGCATTTTATATTCCCTGAGCAAATGACCTCAGAATCTTCCTTGTGACAACATTTATGAACACCCCAAGGTGCATGGCAGCATTAATCAAGAATGGATTCTATGCAAAATGAGATAAGTTCTCAAATACACCATTTACTGTTTGCAGAGACAAACAATACTTACTAAATATAGTGGGAGTCTTTGTTGTAAGGGAAACTGTTTCTATGGAAAAAAAATAAAGAAAGCTCTTCCTCTGAGTGACAGGGGAGCATAACAACAGTGGAGATGGTTACCTGAGCAAAAGACACCAGCATCTTCCTTGTGGTTACACTGATGAATCCCCCAGCCTGAACTGGAGCACTCTTCTATGGATGATTCATTCCCATTGCACTGAACCTGTTCTAGGTGGATGGGACCAGTGCCTTGCTCAAAAGAGGCTTCTGTGGTGGCGTTGATAACTTCTCCACAGGCAAGTTGTCTGCATACAACCTTTGCATCTTCTACGTCCCAACCATCATCACAGACTGTTCCCCAGTTCCCATTGTAAAAGATTTCAAGGCGACCCTGGCATCTGTTTTTTCCATTCATCAACCTTACAGTCAATGAGCTTGTTGTTGTTGCCAAGTCACTTTCTGCAATTGTCAAAAGAATATAAACAGCAGTTTGTCCCAGTGAAATGTTACATCGATTCTTACAGGGTTCATTTTAAAGAGATGTATCAGGATTTACTAACTGGAATTTTTTGTGAGGTAACATTCTGCATGTGTATATCTAAGTGCATGCATGTGTGTGTGTACAACTCCCAATATTGTGATCTGTGATCTAAACACCCTGTAGCTAAATGTGGTTTTAAAAGCATACATGTTTAGGGCTAATGTAGTAGCTAATGTATAAATCTTCGGGGGTTTTCTTGGATCATTCACAGTTGGATGTATAGACTTTGGAAGCTCTGTTTCAGTGAAAAGCAAATTGGATGAGTCTTATTTTTCTCTATCTTGTTAAAGACTTTGCTGGTTCTATTTCCCCTTAAATCAGTGCTTCTCAAATAGTGAGGCGGGACATCCTCGGGGGATGTGGAGCTATGCTACCGGGGGGGGGGGGGGAGGAGGCTTGTAACCCTGGGGATTGTGGGGTTTTTTGTTGCAGGGAGCAGGACATGTATCCAGCAGGACATGAGTGACATGAGCAGGACATGCATCCTACTTGACACTAGTACCAGTACCTCCATCGCATTCCTCGGCATTGTTTCCTGGGCAGCCTGTTATAATAGGAAACGTCTTGTGAGTTCAATCAAACCTCTCAAACTTGCAAGATGTTTTCCTTTACAATGGGCTGCCCTGGGCACAACACTGAGGAACACAACGGAGGTACTGGTACAAGTGTCAAGTAGGATGTGTATCTCGCAACTGGGTGCAATTTGGGAATAATAGGTCAGGCAGGGTGGGCTGAAAATGTGCCTCGGTGGAGAGTTGGGGGTTTGGGTGCGAAATATTTACTTCTTCATTGGGAGCATAACAGGAAAAAATTTAGAAGCACTGCCTTAAATGATGATACAAGATTTTTAGTACAAAGAAATTTAAGAAAATACATACTAGGTGCTGATGTGGTGACAGCAGTACCTAAAAATAGAAGAATTAATTTCTATTAGTGAAGATGGCAGAATGATGAGGATGAACTATGGGGTTGTATTATACTGGAGGACAGAAGGAAAAGGGGGGACATGATCGAAACATTTAAATATATTAAAGGGTTAAATAAGGTCCAGGAGGGAAGTGTTTTTAATAGGAAAGTGAACACAAGAACAAGGGGACACAATCTGAAGTTAGTTGGGGGAAAGATCAAAAGCAACATGAGAAAATATTATTTTACTGAAAGAGTAGTAGATCCTTGGAACAAACTTCCAGCAGACGTTGTAGATAAATCCACAGTAACTGAATTTAAACATGCCTGGGATAAACATATATCCATCCTAAGATAAAATACAGAAAATAGTATAAGGGCAGACTAGATGGACCATGAGGTCTTTTTCTGCCGTCAGAGTTCTATGTTTCTATGTTTCTATTGCCATTATTTCATAATCTTTTCTTTTATACTTTTCTATTCTTCTTTAACTTGATATAATGAAATAAAAGTGTGAAATGTGATAGATCAATCAATCATTCAATCTGTAATAAATCTATTCCAAAATAAAATAACAGACCTAGCTCAAAGTATAGGAACTGATCCCTGTTCCTTGTTACTACTGAAAGTATAGATGGCGCTTATTTGCTGACTGCAAGCGAGCCTTCCATCTCAATTATTAAGTTGTGTGATCACACATCACATGACTTGCAACTTATTTTGGCCTTTTTCATAGACTTTATTGGAAGTTGGCTATGAAGGTTGTAAATGGCAATCATATGATTCCAGGATGCTGTGACTGCTGTAAACGCTTACCAATTGCCAATTGCCCAAAGGATCACAGGGATCCTGTACAAAGCGTACCTTCAAGGACCTGTTGAAAGTCTCACTTTTCAGTGTTATTATAATTTGCTCAATAAGCAAGCACTGCCCATAAACCAGTCTACTCAAGATGAACAATGCAATGTAGCCTTCCAAACAAACAAACAAAATTAGCCGACATTTTGTTCTTAAACATAAATCTCTAGACACATTATAACTAGGTTCTGCTGGTGAACTGTGATTGTGATTTCTATAGCTGTGCATCATTGCACTCTTCAGAGACATTTCAGAGCTCTGAATATAAAAGCTAAATGTGAAAACTGGTGAAAAGCATGTGATTTACAGTAAGAGGCTTCCATAGGTGGTTGAAGAAAAACAGTAAATCCACATATTTTATTAAGCTAGAGATGATTACTCCATTGTCTACCAGGTCTCACTTTACATGAATGTACCGAAATATGCTGTAATAACTTTATTAAAACAGAAGCAGTTCAGATTCCCTGAGCAAATGACCCCAGAATCTTCCTTGTGACAACAGTTATGAACGCCCCAAGGTGCATGGCAGCATTAATCAAGAGCGGATTCTATGCAAAATGAGATCAGTTCTCAAATACACCATTTACTGTTTGCAGAGACAAACAATACTTACTAAGTATAGTGGGAGTCTTTGTTGTAAGGGAAACTGTTTCTATGGGGAAAAAAATACAGAAAGTAAGCTCTTCCTTTGAGTGATAACGGAGCATTAATAACGTTGTGCTATGAAGCCTCCTATGAAATCATTTTGTACTAACAACAGTGGAGATGGTTACCTGAGCAAAAGACACCAGCATCTTCCTTGTGGTTGCACTGATGAATCCCCCAGCCTGAACTGGAGCACTCTTCTATGGATGATTCATTCCCGTTGCACTGAACCTGTTCTAGGTGGATGGGACCAGTGCCTTGCTCAAAAGAGGCTTCTGTGGTGGCGTTGATAACTTCTCCACAGGCAAGTTGTCTGCATACAACCTTTGCATCTTCTACGTCCCAACCATCATCACAGACTGTTCCCCAGTTCCCATTGTAAAAGATTTCAAGGCGACCCTGGCATCTGTTTTTTCCATTCATCAACCTTACAGTCAATGAGCTTGTTGTTGTTGCCAAGTCACTTTCTGCAATTGTCAAAAGAATATAAACAGCAGTTTGTCCCAGTGAAATGTTACATGGATTCTTACAGGGTTCATTTTAAAGAGATGTATCAGGATTTACTAACTGGAATTTTTTGTGAGGTAACATTCTGCATGCGTATATCTAAGTGCATGCATGTATATGTGTACAACAATCAATATCGTGGTCTGTGATCTAAACACCCTTTAGCTAAATGAGTTTTTAAGAGCATACATGTTTAGGGCTGATCTAGCAGCTAATGTATAATTCTTTGGGAGTTTTCTTGGATCTTTCACAAATGGATGTATAAACTTTGGAAACTCCCTTTCAGTGAAAAACAAATAGGATGAATCTTATTTTTCTTTATCTTGTAAAAGACTTTGCTGCTTCTATTTCCAGTTAAGTCAGTGCATCTTAAACAGTGGGACGGCACCTCCTCAGGGGATGTGGAGCTATGCCGGGGGGGGGGGGGGGGGGGCTTGTAACCCTGGGGACCGTGCTTTTTTTTGTCGCAGGGAGCCGGACATGCATCTTACTTGACACTACTACCAGTACTTCCATCGCATTCCTCAGCATTGTGTCCTGGGCAGCCTGTTGTAAAAGAAAACGTCTTGTGAGTTCGATCAAACTTCTCGAACTTACGAGATGTTTTCCTTTAGATTGGGCTGCCCTGGGCAGAACACTGAGGAACACAACGGAGGTACTGGTACAAGTGTCAAGTAGGATATGCATCTCACAACTGGGCGCAATTTGGGAATAATAGTCAGGCAGGGTGGGCTTCAAGATGCGCCTCGGTGGAGCGTTGGGGGTTGGGGTGCGAAATATTTACTTCTTCCTTGGGAGCATAACAGGAAAAAATTGAGAAGCACTGCCTTAAATGATGATACAAGATTTTTAGTACAAAGAAATTTAAGAAAATACATACTAGGTGCTGATGTGGTGACAGCAGTACCTAAAAATAGAAGAATTAATTTCTGTTAGTGGAGATGGCAGAATGATGAGGATGAATTACGGGGTTGTATTATATTGCCATTATTATCATAATCTTTTCCTTTATACTTTTCTATTCTTCTTTAACTTGATATGATGAAATAAAGGTGTGAAATGTGATAGATCAATCAATCATTCAGTCCATAATAAATCTATTCTAAAATAAAATAACAGACCTAGCTCAAAGTATAGGAACTGATCCCTGTTCCTTGTTACTACTGAAAGTATAGAAGGCGCTTATTTGCTGACTGCAAGCGAGCCTTCCATCTCAATTATTAAGTTGTGTGATCACACATCACATGACTTGCAACTTATTTTGGCCTTTTTCATAGACTTTATTGGAAGTTGGCTATGAAGGTTGTAAATGGCAATCACATCACTCCAGGATGCTGTGACGGTAGTGAACGAATACCAGTTGCCAAGTGTCCAAAGGATCACAGGGGACCTGCACAAACCATATCTTCAAGGACCTGTTGAAAGTCTCACTTTTCATTGCTATTACCATTTGGTCAATAAGCAAGCACTGCCCATAAGCCAATCTACTCAAGATAATCAATGCAATGCAGCATTTCAAACAAAAAAAATATCAGCCGACCTTTCATTCTTAAAATAAACATAAATCTCTAGCCACATTATAACTAAGTTCTGCTGGTGAAGGTGGATTGTAATTTCTATAGCTTTGCATCACTGAACTCTTCAGAGACATTTCAGAGCTCTGAATATAAAAGCTATATGGGAAAACAGTTGAAAAGCATGTGATTTACAGTAAGAGGCTTCCATAGGTTGAAGAAGAAAAAGAGTAAATCCCCGTATTTTATTTAGTCAGAGATGTATACTCCATAGTCTACCAGGTCTCACTTCACATGAATGTACTGAAACATACTCTAATAATTTTATTAAAACTGAATCAGCTCATATTACCTGAGCAAATGACCCCAGAATCTTCCTTGTGACAACAGTTATGAACGCCCCAAGGTGCATGGCATCATTCATCAAGAGCGGATTCTATGCAAAATGAGATCAGTTCTCAAATACACCATTTACTGTTTTCAGAGACAATGAATACTTACTAATTATAGTGGGAGTCTGTGTTGTAAGGGAAACTGTTTCTATGAAAAAAAAAATACAGAAAGTAAGCTCTTCCTCTGATTGATAGGGAGCATTAATAACATTGTGCTATGAAGGCTCCTATGAAATCATTTTGTACCAACAACAGTGGAGATGGTTACCTGAGCAAATGATACCAGCATCTTCCTTGTGGTTACACTGATGAATCCCCCAGTCTGAACTGAACCACTCTTCTATAGCTGATTCATTCCCTTTGCACTGAACCTGTTCTAGGAGGATGCTGCCAGTGCCTTTCCCAAAAGAGGATTCTATGGTGGCATTCATAATGTCTCCACAGGCATTCTGTCTGCATACAATCTTTGCATCTTCTACGTCCCAAACGTCATCCCAGTTCCCATTGTAAAAGATTTCAAGAGGACCCTGGCATTTGTTTTCTCCAATCATCAACCTTAGAGTCAATGAGCTTGTTGTTTTTACCAAGACACTTTCTGCCTTGGTAACAACAACCAAGGGGTTTAAGAGCATACATGGTTTGGGCTAATCTAGTAAGGTTTAAGGTTAAACCTCTGCCTGATTTGTTCGAAATAGCTCCTTCGGAATCAAAGTTCAACTTTTCAGAACTGTCAGCGGTGCCAATCGAAGCCTAAAACTCAAAGGTTTCATCATCAGAGGCTCTGAGCTCTAGTGCTAGCATCTCAAAAGTTAGTTGTTCCTTCTCTTTTTGTAGGCTCTCCATTTGCTCTGCCAGTATTTTCTCCTCCTGTTACCTGGTTACTTGCTGCTGTTTGGTGACATCCATCTCCATGGCCTCCTCGCTGCTCAGGGTCTCTTCAGGAGTATCCCCCATAGAAGGCAACCAGACTCCCGCTGTGGATGTAGGGCTTGGATAAGTGCCTCGGCGTAAACGCCCTTTGCCCATTGATCTGTGGATCAAGGACAGCTGGCTCTTTGCTTTGTTTTCTGCAAACTCCAGGTTGCTGATATCCTTGAGACGGGCCCAGTATTTGTTTATCTGTTCAACAACAATAAACTCTATACAACTGATGGTTTTACTGATATCCTGAGCACTCTGCAGACGGTCAGTGGTGTCTGGATAATGGAGGATACAGGGAGCAAAGATAATGGCTAGTGCATTAGCCATCATTCGATTAGTTTCTTCTTGTAGAGGAATCCTGACAAGGTGAAAGATCAGACTTCCAAGGTATTAAGATGAGTTCGGGAAAGCTGATCGATGACTGAGTAGACACCGCAGATGGCCTCTTTCCACTCCTGCAAACCCATGGCTCGCAAAAATTCTTCATAGAGTTCAAATGTTACGAGAGGATTAGGCAAATCCCTCAGCCATTGCTTGAACACATTGGCAATGACATGGATGTTGTAGTCATCGAGATTCACTCGTTCAATGTTTGTGTCAAGGCCCTGCCGTAACTCTTTGATCTTATTTGTTGATCCAGATTTCCGGTAAATGCCCTCTGTATACAAAGCATGCATTTTTATGTAGCTGGTTCGTTTTTCAAACACTATTGGCACAATCCGTTCTTCGCTGGTCAGGTGAGAGAGTTCGACTCCCAACTGTCATGAAGAAAGCTCTGGGTCATACCTTTTGGAGCATTTTGTTGTGGTCCTCTGGCAGCACTTTCGGTGGCAAGCGTATTTACACAATTTGCAAACAGCGGTCCTGTCCATGATCCATATCAAGGAAGAACAGAATTCACAGTAGGTAGGGATGCTATATTGAGTAGCCTTAAAAATGTGGCCATTGTGTTCTTCTACTATGTCTGTTTCCTTCTTTCGTGTCTTCTTATTTTCTGTTTTTGTCACCTTTGCAGTAGAATAATCCAAAGGCATATATTCTGTCATGTATTCATCCAGAAATACCTTAAATGTATTGACCCAAACCCTTACGGGGGATTCACTCCAGTTCCTCTGTTCAAGTTTCATGGTTTTCTCTAGAATCTGCTCAAACAGCGCATAGAAATCCTTGTAGTGGATGCTCTTCCCATCACCCATTGCCAAAGCAGAAGAGTAGAAACTGAAGATATTTTGCTGGAACTCTTTCAAAGCTTTTTAAAATACCATCTCCACAACATTGTCCTTCTTACAGACTTCACTATACAAATCATTCATCTTTTTCAAGAGGAACTCGTCCATGCTTTTCAAGTCACTGGCACTTGTTATGATTTGAAGAGTGTTGTTCTGCCATTGTGCAGGTTCCATAGTTACAGTGTTAATTTTCAGGCTGCGTTTTCGCTTGACTTTTGGAGATGGCTCTTTGTTTTCTTTCATCCCCTTCGATAGATGCCCGACAGGTCAAGACTCCTTTGAGGACTCAGCTCTTCTTCAAGCTGTAGACCTGGAATCATGTCTCTTCCTGATGCATCTTGGTCAGGATACAGTTCCAGCAGCTCTGACTGAGTAGCAAGCTTCTCCCTACTTATCTTCTTCTCCCCCTGCCTTCCTTTCCCCCAAAATCTCATCTTGGCTCTTTGAGATCTTCTGTCCATGGCTACGATCTTCTGGGCAACTGGCAGCTTTCCAATCTCTCCTTGTGACATTGTTTTGTGAAGCTTTGTTTGGCCTTCGTTGGATGCAGAAAGTTGCAACATCATTTCAGAGTCATTATGACAGGGCTGCCCAAGCCTGACTGCACAACTTGGCTCAAGATAAGGTAGATGCTCAAAGGAGCAAAGGAATTCAAGATCGGCATCGCAATCCTCTTCCTCTGTATGCCCCTCCCAATCAGCAAAAGCACCCCTAAGTCAAGAAATTTGAGTATCTCCGTGCCATGTGGGCTTTCTTTCTATGGACTGGTCGAGCAACCTGCTCTCCTCTATCTGTTTTGGGAAGTTTCAGTGGCTTTTTCTGTTCTTCTTTTGGAAGAAGTAGAGGTGCTGAAGATCCTTTATTCAAAGTATTGCCCAAATGAGCATCCTTTGGTGTAAAGAAAATGGAACCAATTATAGTTTCCTTAGAAGAGCTTTCCTTGCCCTGGCTGGGAATTTGAGGCAGTCTGAACTGTTTTTCCCTCCCAGGTAGATTGGTGACTCTTTCCCGAGACTCAGTACCTATTTGCAAATTCAACCAATCTGTTCCAACAGATTCCAGGATGACTGGAGTCTGTCTTTTGTTTTTCTCTGGGATTTTATCCTTCAGGTCTGTCTGGCAAATTGGGGGGCTTCCTTTTTGGGGACCCATAGGAGATTTAAGGCCCACTGATGAGGAAGCTTCTGCATTGGTTGTCAATCAGTTTCCGGTCACAATTCAAAGTGTTGGTTATGACCTATAAAGCCCTTCATGGCATTGGGCCAGAATATCTCCGAGACTCCCTTCTGCCGCACGACCAGTTAGGTCCCACAGAGTTGGCCTTCTGCGGGTCCCGTTGACTAAACAATGTCATCTGGCGGGACTCAGGGGAAGACCCTTCTCTGTGGCGGCCCTGACCCTCTGGAACCAGCTCCTCCCAGAGATTAGAATTGCTCCCACCCTCCTTGTCTTTCGTAAACTTCTTAAAACCCACCTCTCCTGCCAGGCATGGGGGAACTGAGACATCTCCCGCGGGCCTATACAGTTTATGCATGTTATGTTGTGTGCATGTTTTCTTTTTAATAAGGGGTTTTAGTGACTTTTAATTATTAGATTTGTCATATACTGTATTATTATTGTTGTGAGCCGCCCCGAGTCTACGGAGAGGGGCGGCATACAAATCTAATAAATTGAATTGAATTGAATTTGTTTCAAGTCTTAGTTGTCCCTTGACTTGAGGATGGGCGATGAGTAGAAGTGGACCTCTGTCCATTTTCTTTGGTGAGGTGAGAGGGGCTCCATGGCAAGAATCCCGAATCTGATTCTGCTCATTCTCTTGTCTCTGAAGCTCTTTAAAAACTTTATGCTGCTTCTCCAAAATTTCTGTCTGCTGTTGTATTTGCTCCATCATCTCTTTTTCATTCTCTATCTGTTTTCGTTTCTGGCGTTTTTCTGTCTCAACATTTAACTTCTCCAACTTTTCAATAACTGTATTTGAGAGATGCATTTCTGTAGCTGTAACAGCTGGGAATTCTCCACTGCTGGACATTTGACCATTATTGTGTAAGGCTGTGCTCTGTATAGTCCTTTCCATTTGAGGAATTGTTTGGGTGCCTGGGGGAAAAATTGATCCCCATTTCCATTTGTTTGTTTCTTAGATTATTGTCCCTCACTGATTGGCCAACTTTCAACTTGTCCTGTTGCAGAAGATAAAATATAGGCAAGCTATTAGAAATGAATGATTCCCTTGTATACTTGTTGGAGATGTTGTAAGAATCACAAACCGACGACCTCTCTTTAACAGAAAGGGAGTCAAGTAATTCAGAACTTGAGATCGACGTCTTTCTCTCTGTCATAGTTTTATTTATAGTAGCAGCAGGAACTATCATGTAGTGATTCTGTGGGATGTACACTGTGATCCAGAGACGAGAGGGGGTCCCGGATTAGATTCTCTAGACTTCTGCAAGAGCTTTTACTCTCTGGAGTTCTTCGAGAAGAAAGCATCCCTTCAGAAGCAAAGTCAGGGGACAACTGGTGCTCCTCTGATGGAAAAGTTCCACTAGTGGATCAAACCGTCAGCAACTCCAAGGTAAAAATGGCTTGTTCCAGTTCTGCCGATTCACTTGCTTTGCAAGGACTCCTTTTTGGGGGTTGAGATCTTCCAGGGACTTTGGTCTTTCTCTGACAAGAACTTCCTCTTCCATGCTCATTCTGCTCTGGCTGTTTGCCCTTTCATGATGCTGGTACAAGGAATTGGATGGATCTATTCTATTGTCCATAATGGATGTGCTGTTTTATACAGCTTTCACTCTGTTTTCCAATGAATTCCCTTCCCATTCAGAAGGGTCTAAATCCTTAATATCAGAGTTATACCCTACTATTAATTTGTCATCTTTACTTGTTAGTATATACATTAGTGAGACTTCACTCAATTGCTGCTCCCTTAATGTGGTAAACCTCTGCCGTGCTTTGTAGCCTCTATAGGCTGCTTGCAACAAAATGATTTTGTTTCTTTTGGCCCTGTAGAGAGTCCTCTGCCAGTGCGCCCGGATAGAGGTTGCCGCAGCATGCCTACGTCTTAAGCAGTCCCACCAAGATCTCTGGATAATGAAAGCTGCAATCTGCATCTGCTGGAACATTCGTCGTTCCAGGTAACCTCACCAGGATGCCTGAACGACCACAGCAGCTTGCTCTAAAAAGGCTGAATGATCCAGGAATTCTTCCTGTGTTTCAGCTTGCTTCCTTCTCTGATAATGATGCCAACAATACTGTATGATCGCAGCAGCCTGTCTCATGTTCAGGAAGTGATCTGTGATTTAAACTCCCTTTGCCTAAATGTGGTTTTAAGAGCATATATGCTTAGGGCTAATTTAGTAGCTAATGTACAAATCTTTGGTGTCTTTCTTGGATCATTCACAAATGGACGTTATGTGCAGACTTTGGAAGTTTCCTTTCAGGGAAAAGCAAGTTGGATAAATCTTATTTTTCCTCTATCTTGTTAAAGACATTGTTGATTCTATTACCCCTTAAATTATGATACAATATTTTAAGTACAAAGAAATTTAAGACAATACATACTAGGTGCTGATGTGGTGACAGCAGGACCTAAAAATAGAAAAAATAACTTCTGTGAGTGAAGACGGCAGAATTATGAAGATGTTGACTTAATTATGATTAAGTCAGTGCTTCTCAAATAGTGGGCCAGGACCACCTTGGGGGATGCGGAGCAATGCCGGGGGGTGGGGTTGTAACCCAGGGGACTGTGCTTTTTTTTGTCACAGGGATCAGGACATGCATCCTACTTGACACTTGTACCGGTACCTCCATCGCATTCCTTGGCGTTGTGTCCAGAGCAGCCTATTGTAAAAGAAAACATCTTGTGAGTTCAATCAAACTTCTCGAACTTGCAAGATGTTTTCCTTTAGAATGGGCTGCCCTGGGCACAACGTTGAGGAACACAATAGAGGTACTAGTACAAGTGTCAGGTAAGATGTGCATCTTGCAATGGGGCACAATTTGGGAATGGCAGGTCAGGCAGGGTAGGCCAGAAGACACCTCTTGGTGGAGAGTTGGGGGGGGGGGGCATGCAAATATGTTTACTTCTTCCTGGGGGGGGGATAACAGGAAAAAATTGAGAAGCACTGCCTTAAATTATGATACAAGATGTTAAGTAAAAAGAAATTTAAGAAAATACATACTAGGTGCTGATGTGGTGACAGCAGTACCTAAAAATAGAAGAAATAACTTCTGTGAATGAAGATGGCAGAATGATGAGGATGAATTACGGGGTTGTATTATATTGCCATTATTATCATAATATTTTATTTTATACTTTTGTATTCTTTAATTTGATATAGTGAAGCAAAAGTGTGAAATGTGATAGGTCATTCAATCAATCAATAATAAATCTAATCTAAAATAAAATAGGAAACCTAGCTCAAAGTATAGGAACTGATCCCTGTTCCTTTTTTGTATTGAGACTATAATTGGCCCTTATTTGCTTATTAGCTAAATGAGTTTTTAAGACCATACAGGTTTAAGGCTAGTCTGCTACCTAATGTACAAATCTTTAGTGTTTTTCTTGGATCATTCAAAAATGGAAGTAGAGACTTTGGAAGCTTCCTTTCAGTGAAAAGCAAGTTGGATGAAGATGGCAGAATGATGGGGATGAATTACAGGGTTGTATTGTATTGCCATTATTATAATAATCTTTTATTTTATACTTTTTTATTATTTAATTTGATATAATGAAGTAAACGTGACCCTCTTGTGAAATGTGATAGATCAATCAATCAATCAATAATAAATCTAATATTAAATAAAATAGCAAACCTGACTTAAAGTATAGGAACTGATCCCTGTTGATTTTTAGTATTGAGAGATTACTGTTTATAGTATTGAGAGATTACTGTTTTCAGGGTCAATCGGTACTTATTAAGTATAATTGGATTATTGTTGTAAGGGAAAGTGTTTCTATGAAAAAAAACCATAGAAAGTAAGCTCTTCCTCTGAGTAATGGGGGAGTATTAATAATGTTTTGCAATGAAGGAACTTGATTTAATGTAAAAACCACAACATTAATACTATTCAGCAAATAGTTACATAAGAGGTTTTTTTTTCAAATTCTAGTCTCTGGGTACTAGGCAATGAAATAACTGATCAGTTTTATTTTGTTGAATATAAATGATAATTGAATTTTGCCCAACAGACTGTTATGTTTTATTTTGATGCAAATATTGTCCACTTAAAAAAATAATACGCCCAAGTGTAGAAAACAGGAGTTACAAATGTCTCAATATTAATCATAATCATTTGTAGAACAGAACACACACACAAAGGTAAATATATTTCAGCATATAAGAAATACCTTTTATTTCCTGTGTAGTCAGATCCTGTGTAGTCAGATCCTGTGTAGTCATATCTACAAAGGTTGTAGAAAGGGCTGATAAAAACAATACATTTTAGAGTTTAACTTGGTAGGCAAGCAACTGGCACTAATATTTTCCTTTTGCTGTGCATTCTGTGTACCAGCTTTGTTTGTTTGTAGAAGCTATATTTCTCTATCTCCATTAGAGACAGACTTCATGGTTCTGTAATGAGAATTCTAGCCTTTGTAGCTCCCTTTCAGTCCCCCAGACAAAATGGGAACAAGTAAAATTTAAAGACCTTTCTGTCATCTATAGTAGGTTTCCAAGTTGTTGCCCCCATCCCAAAAGGCAACGCCAGAAAGTCCATTGCCTCTTGGAAAAAAATAAAGCAAGCACCTTTGTCAAGCTGCAAAGTGTCAGCTAGCTGGATGTTTTTCATCTTTTCCTCCCTCATTTTGATGATATAAAACTATTTGGTGGAGCACTGAACTAGCTTCTTAGAATTTTTAAAGTGGCAAAACTGAACATGATCAGCAATTCTCTCAGATTCTCTCAGATTTTATTCTTTGGGAAGTATAAAAAAATATTAAAAATGACAGTCTGATACTGTACACTATGTTACACAAACAAGGCAGTTCATTACAGGAAAATGAAAATTACCTGTACAAAATTACATTTCAATCTGCATCATAATCAGTTATGTACATTCAAACCATTTTGGGCAATAACATTGGGCCTAGTCTGGTCTTTACATTCAGCATTACAGGTAATCCTCTTACCATTGGATGTAGCAAATGGAGTTGGGGTTGGTATTTTTGTACTGCCTGTCATCAGGAAAAAAAAACCCATTTCAGAGAAGCCACATTTTCAATTTATATAGAGTCAATGAACAAAATAATATCTATGATTCTCCAGAATGGTTATGGATTTAAGAAAAATCAACCCGCTCTCATTTTAACCCAGGGCAAATAAAGAGACTTACCTGTTGGTAGTAATTCAGCATCTTTTAACAAAGAGACAGAAAATGTTGATAATGTTATTTAATTTTATTGCTGCAATGTACAATATTGTCACATATTAATTTTATGAAAATTTAAACTTTCAGTTACAAGAAATCACTTGCATTTTCATCTCTTGTGGATGCTTATGATGGTTATGATCCAATCAGATTAACTGAAACTGCAATTAGCATCATAATTTATGCTCAAATTAACAGGACTATAAACTTACTAACCAATACAGAGTGATGGCATTATGATTAGTTACTTGTTCTCTTGCTTAAGCTATTGCATTCCCATTTGTAAACAACAAATAACTTGCCATTAATAGTCAATTAGAAAGACTATAATAGTCCACTTTGAGACATCATGGATTGTTTCATCTTGATTATGGTACATGACTAATGTTTGTTCACTTGCCATTTATAAACTTTCTGGTTTAGGAAACAATTGCATATATGTTTCTTAATAGGCATTGACCAAATAGAGACCAGCACTTAACTCACATGGTTGATCTAAAAAAGACTAAACAGGGTTTGACTTATTTAATATTTGTATGCGATGTCACAGAGTTTTAGGCTAGACTGAGAAATTTTAAAATATATGCCCCAAATAAATCAATAGTAAAGTCAATATGTTAATTTAGTTATACTGTACAAGGAGTTGAGTTTAATCTGAAGGAGCTGTTACCTTTTCTTAAATAGAACACATATTCTTAGCTTATAAGAATAATGATTTACTAATTTCATTAATTCTGCATTTCAGACAAACCCTGTATGTATTGTAGTCCTATTTCTTCAACTTTGGGTACTAATTCAGATTACTTGATCAAATATTGAACATTGACTAAATGCTCTACTTTTAGTCATTCCTCTAGTAACTTTTTAGTTGAGATATCTGGCTTGGTTTCATTTTTAAAGATCTGCATCATATATAAATATACAGAGAAATGATACCTGAGCAAATGACACCGACATCCTCATTGTGTTCACAGTTATGAGTGAACCATCCAGCGTGAACACAATCCCAGATGGTGGGCTCACTTCCTGTGCATTTTACATCATCCAGACTGATGTACCCTGATCCTTGGTTAAAGTATGCCCATCCTACCACAATAGTTGCATTGCCACATGCAAGTTGTCTACACACTACATGTGCATTGGTTATATCAAAGCCGTCGTCACAAACAGTCCCCCAAATTCCATTAAAATAAACCTCTACTCTTCCGGCACATCTGTTCCATCCATTTACTAAGCGTAGTTCCTGTGTCCCTTTCAAAAACACAAATGATATTATTGTAAGTGGCTGTGATAAAATAAAATCAGATCAGCTCAATTCTGTTCTGAATTAAAAAACAAAACAAAATGCTACAATATAATCTGCAAAATAAAAACTTTAGGTCAACATGGTAGGTGATGGATTCATGGTAGTTTTATTATGCCTTAATTCCTGAGTAGATTCATTTGGGTGATAGAAGTCACCGAAAGGGATTCTCTGAGAGCAATTTTGTGGGCACTTCTTGACCAATGATTGCTAGCACCATCCAAAGACAAGTTGTTCAGCTATTTCATAAGTCTCAGGAAAACCATCTTTTGATTAGCACAAAGGCTTATACTTTTTGTACAAGATTTGTACATTGATTATTTTGCTTCTGCGCATTCAAATTTATAGAATCAAGAGGTAACATTGATCCAAGCACAGCTGATTCATGCTTTATAATATTACTGTGTATCATATTATTTAATTATATAATTATATAGTACCCTGTTTTCCCAAAAATAATACATTCCCTGATAATAAGCCCTATCGGGCTTTTGAGTGTATGGCAATAAGCCCAAGAGCTTATTTCAGAGTTCAAAAAAAATATAAGACAGGGTCTTATTTTCAGGGAAACACGGTAATCATAATATAATATGATGTAATAATATAATATAATATAATATAATATAATATGTGCAATACCTGATTCTTGTAGAAATGCAGCATGTATTAGCAGCATCCAAGGGAAGAGTTTCTGGAGGCCCATACTGTATTTCAAACTGTGTTTTGCTAATCTAAAGAAGCAGGAAACTTGAGAATTTATAAATGCTCCAGTCCAAACAGGAAAAATGTTAGTATGCAATTTGATCTTCCATCTTCATCTCCTAAGTCTGTATCAAGGAAGTTAATAATATTTTCATTTCACAATATTTAGTCCAGAAGACAGAACTACTATTTGGGGGAAGTGAGGAAGAGGCTAAGTTTCCAATATTCATGGAAAAGCTTGGTAATCACATACAATAACATCTAACGCAATTGCTCCAGGAAATGTTCATTTTTTAAAGTTAATGGCAAAGTGTATACACATCCAAGCTATCCAATTATATACAATGTCTGAGAAACATGCTAGAACCATTGACGCAGTACTGGGCTTTCTGAGTTCTGAGATCTTTGCATATGAGGTACAAATCCCCAACTGAAGTTTGTGATGATATAGGCCAGAAACATATTTAACTGCAAGTGGTTCTCCTTTAACAACTACTATTTATTCAGTGACTGTTCAAACACATGATGGGACATACTGAATAAGTGGCTTTTATGACCTCTCTTTGTATTTATGTCAATTAATGCCCCTGCAACCATTGGTAATAATTTGCACCATTTGCTGGCTTCCTACAAGTCAAATCAGTGTCAAGTCCTCACTGAATTACCCTGCAGTGAATCATTAAATGAGGGCAAACAGAAATGCCATTGCTAAGCAGTGCAAGCATGTGATATTGTGCTTGTGATATCCTGTCATTTAGCAATGGAAATTCGCTCCCAATTACCATCCTTAAGTGAAGATTACTTATAATGCATTTGAAAAAGCATACTATCTCTGCTGTTGGCTTGAGTATCTAAAGTAAGTCTCCTCTCCAACAGAAGTTACAGTGAACTGTGATTGTTTAAATATTTTCTTCAGAAAAGCAACAAAAGTATTTTGCAATTTGTGATATTGGTTTTTGTGGTTTTTTTTTTTAAGGATAAAAAACAAGATGCAATTGTCATTTTCTTTAGGATTGTATATATATAAAATACTTCATATGTTTCCAACCTCAAAGTAATAGGAAAATACAAAGTTTGGTGCAGGTCACCGAACTCCAAAAGGCTTCAGTGTTTGCATGTAATCTACAGTGTACTGTATGTTACTCATTTCCATTCTAAACCATAGTGTGCTAAATTATAAATATGTAGCTTTGGGTCATTTTGCTCAGTAAATAAATATAATATAAAGAAGTAAAATGTTTTTGACTCATTTGTTTAATTGGGTTCTCTTTGTATAACTAAGGGCTTGTGTGGAACATTTTAGGTGATATTTATGTAAAGGTTTGATAAGATTCACAATTTTTAAAGCCCTAGGCAGCTTGAAGAATGCATATAGGTAGTCCTTGACTTACAGGTTACAACAATTCAAAGTTAGAACAATAGTGAAAACAGTGACCTATGACCAGTGAAGGGCTACCAAGATTT
Source organism: Erythrolamprus reginae (assembly GCF_031021105.1). Taxonomy (NCBI): domain Eukaryota; kingdom Metazoa; phylum Chordata; class Lepidosauria; order Squamata; family Dipsadidae; genus Erythrolamprus; species Erythrolamprus reginae. The sequence goes on from NC_091954.1 coordinate 49,885,723, forward strand.
TTACTACCACACTGTGGTAGTAATGCTTATTCAGGATGGCCTGCATTTTCTTTCAACATCTTTCAGTGCAAATTGGGTACTCTGGTCTGGAGCTCCATTTTCACTACCTCACTGCGTCCCTCCTACCATCCGGGCAGCAGCCTACCTCTGCCTATGACCATTTTTCATACTGAAGACCATTGCAGCATTTACATGGTCAGATGATCAAAATTGAGATGCTTAGCAAATAACACATATTTATGGCAATTGTGATCACCTTTGGCTGCCTTCTGACAAGCAAAATCAATGGGGAAGTAAGTTTCACTTAACAACCATATAACTAACTTAACTAACTAACTAACTAACTAACTAACTAACTAACTAACTAACTAACTAACTAACTGATTCATTTAACAACCAAAAGGTCATAAAATGAGACAAGCAAGGTTGTAAAATGAGGCAAATTCACTTAATATATGTTTAACTTAGCAACAGAAATTCTGGGCTCAATTGTGGTGCTAATACAAAGATCATCTGTAGTTATGCATTTGCTAAAAGTTAACATTAACTTGATGGTACATAATCAGATCAAAGTAAACCTCACTGCAAGACTGATGTCCTGCTTAGAATATACAAAAACAACAATTTATTGGGATGGTGGAATTCCATCTACTAAGCTTCCGTATGCACTACTGTTCCATATGGAATGACTTTCTGATAAAAAGGTCAAAGAGCAAGATATGAAATTGCACAAGTAGAATTTATCTTGCATTCTTAAAATCACATGGCCAAATTAAATAAGCAGTTCCCTTTCTGAAAAGTTAGTGGCCAATTAAAGAAAATTGAATTATCTCTGTAAGTTGGGAATTGAAGGACTTTCAGTTTTCGCCCCTACTGTTCTTGGAAACTACAGCAGCCATTTATTTTAGAACTTTTTTCTCTAAACTAATTTTTATGGAAGGAAGGATTTCTTCAATTGGGGGATCAAAGTCAAACCTACCTTCCTGTGGTCTTGATGAAATTCATCTTTCTCTTCTATATTACATTAAATTGCAAACAGCTTTGATCCTTTAGTGCGCAACTTAAAATGAAAGCCAGCAGTAGTAGCATGCTTTTCCATAAGTTGATGAACTACAACTCCCAGCAGCCCTTTCAATAAGCTACCCAGGACCTTCTTGGAATTGTCATTCAGTGATATGTTTGGCCTTAGAACTGTTCATTCAGTCATAATATTCATAGACATGTGCTGTTCACTATGAACAGATACACCTATTTTGCAAACTATACTGCCATCATACTATTCTGAATTTTATTTGCAGTATGTCCTCATGTTTTCCTTATATCAAAATAAACAAAACACTGATCTGATATACATTCCCAGATGTTTTGGATTTGAGAACTAAGATCTAAATCCTGTTTAATTATTTCTTTTGCTGTAACTCTTTACCATATTAATATACAAACAATGATGTGCTACGTTCAAATAATTGTAGGATCAACTTATTTTTAAGAAAATTGCCACCGTAATGAATAACAAATTTTGTCTTCTTGCACAAGCAGTAAATTTTGTAAAAGAACAAATGAAATGGTTAGTCACTAATCTGAAATATATGATTTTAAAATGCAAAAGTAGAGAAAATTTCCTCCAAGGGTGACCTTTGTGGATTTGGCATGTTTATGGAGTTTATTATTATAATAATGTCTAGTTTAAAAACCTCCATCTAACTTCCAAGTAAAACAAAGAGCCTATGTAAAAGTTGAAGGCCATGTTTATGACATAACTGTGACAGGTAGATTGAGACTTGGGAACTAACTGTTCTTTTCTTAAGTGCTTTTTCCTTTCCGCATTTCAATTAAATACATTTCCTTTTCTCTTTCTGTGCGGATCAACATTGCAAGCTGAACAAATTAAATACATATGACAAGCTGACACCCCATGTAACCCTACTTAACTAGCAACATAAGCTATGCAATATTTAAATCATTGTAGCTAACAAAAGAATACATTTTTAAAAACCTCAGTAATATCTATTAATTCTAACTAATCAATATTAGAAGAATAATTTGGGGTTCCACCTAAAACTAGGGTTGTTCAAGAATACAAATGAGATCCAGACAGTTGTAAGGAAAGGAGAAATATTTATTCCTAAAAGCAAAGAGTTTTGGGGGGCAGCTGCAGAGAAATGGGGTACAGCGGCAGACTTATATAGGAGAGCTTGTTTAGGGTGTAGAAGTGACTATATGATGATTCTAGAGCAGTGATGGCAAACCTATGGCATGGATGCCACAAGTGGAACGCAGAGCCATATCTGCTGGTATGCGAGCCATTGCCCTAGCTTAGCTCCAACGTACATATGTGTGCTTGCCAGCTGATTTTTGGCTCGCACAGACACTCTGGGAGGGGGGTGACATTTTTAGCTTCCAGGGAGCCTCTGGGGGGCTGAAGGGGGGTGTTTTTTTACCTTCACCCAGCTCCAGGAAAGCCTTTAGAGCTTGGGAAGGGTGAAATACGAGCCTACTAGGCCCACCAGAAGTTGGTAAACAGGCCATTTCTGGCCTCCAGAATTCCTGGGGGGGGGGGGAGCTGTTTTTGCCCTCCCCAGGAGGATCTTTTGGAGACAGAAAGTTTATAACTTTGATAAACAAACAAAGAAACTTGATGCACAAGTACAAATTAAACATAGAAAAAAGAACAAAATGTAACTGTCCTGTTTTATTCATTTTTGGGTGGCACAGCAGGTAGAGTGCTGTACTGCAGACCACTGACGCTGACTGTAGATCTGTAGGTCAGCGGTTCAAATCTCACCACCGGCTCAAGGTTGACTCAGCCTTCCATCCTTCCGAGGTGGGTAAAATGAGGACCCGGATTGTGGGGGCAATAGCCTAGTTCTGTTAAAAAGTGCTATTGCCAACATGTTGTAGGTCTCCTTGAGTCTAAAGAGAAGGGCGGCATAAAAATCGAATAAAATAAATAAATAAATAATAAATAAAATGTTACCTAGATGTATTTGTCATGAGATTAACATTCCAGTAGGCTGCTAGGGTGCTCACGTGCTTTCAGCACGCGAGGAAAAAAAGATTCGCCATCACTGCCCTATACCATTTCAGATAAGTGGCTGTCCAGTCTCTTCTTAAAAACCTCCAGTAATGAAGCACCCTCAAATTCTAAAGTTAAGCTATTCCACATTATGGCATTAGAAACATATCTAATTTATAGTAATGAATTAGCAATAGTTAGCATTTAGACTTGTATACCGCTTCATAGTGCTTTTACAGCCCTCTCTAAGCAGTTTACAGAATCAGCATATTGCTCCCAACAATTTGGATCCTCATTTTTACCCACCTCAGAAGGGTGGAAGGCTGATGTGAATTGTTGATGTTTGTGTTGTACACATGTGATTAAGGCACCAGGCTAGAAAGTGGGATAGCATAAGTTCAAGTCCAATCTTAACCATGAAAGTTAGCTAAGTGATTTTGGGCCACTCACTTTTTTCTCTCAGCCCATTTTATCTCATAGGATTGTTATTATTGCAAAAATAATAGAAGGAAGATGTATATGTTTGCTGGTTTGGGCGATTTGTAAAAAGTGATAAAGGAGGGCTACAAATAAATAAATTAATCATCTTCAAGGGGAGAGCAAAGAAGAGATCCATGGTAATTTCTTGAATTGTTTTGCTTAAAACAACATTTTCATTCTTCTTTCCATTTCTAGTATTTACTCTTATTTTTAATGCTATATTAATATAGGGATGTTAACATGTTTTAACAAATGTAATAACAAATAACACATGTTGATGTTGTGTTATATTAATTCACTCTACATTAGCACTCTGTTAATATTGATATATGAAATTTTTATCTTTTTCCTTTTTACCACTTTAATCTAGTATTATGAATAATGCAAAAATGTAGACATTTTGATCATAAAGCCTATGATACACATTAATGAATATAGCCATAATTAGGATATGATACCTACTAGAAATTTGGATCCGTTTTGTTTTTCAACCTTCCCTGGCATCTCCTTTCATTGAGTAGTCTGATTTGCAATGTTGATTTGAACCAAGGTAAGTGTTGCATTGGGGTAAGGTTTCAAAGATAATCAGAGACTATTGTAGGAGAGGAAGAAGCCAATGCATCAAAAGTCTCCAAACAATCCTTCGATACAATCCAATACCATACAATACCATCAGGCAAAATCAAACTTCTTCTCAGCCAGCTTTCTTATAGGAATGTTATCTCTATGCAACTTTTGCTATGGGCATGCGCAGTTTTCATGATGCGATCATTCATACACACAGAACAATAAGCATTCATGATGTTACAAAATGCAAGGGCAAATCTAGGGAAGTTTTGGCATTATGCTTTGAGGTGTCAGCAAATGCACTCCTAATACATTTTGCTACAAGCTAGAATTTCCCCAGGCCAGAATTTTTCCCAGGCCTTGAGGCCTACTCAGAGGTCCATGGTTGCAAAGCCTAGGGTTCAAAACTCATGCTAACTCATGTTAACAGCATAAGGTGACAAAGCATCCATATGTGGTTAGGAACATATTAGGGTTTGCCCAAAAATGTGACCTTAGACCTACACAAGAAATACTACAGGAAAGAGCTTGATTGAACTAAATAAAGTAAGAGCTTGACAATTTCAAATAGGTTTGGAAATTCTGAAAGACTGAAGTTATGGTGAAATGTTCTCTTTACAAGGGAAGTAGTACTAATAACTGAAAATCTGAGAGAATATTTATTTGTCCCCACCCTTTCATATGACCATCTCTCTCCCCCTCCCCCTCCCCCCCTCCTTCTCTGTGTAAATTTTGTGGTACATTGTTGTAATCAGCTTTGGAAAATAACATTCTTCTAACTGAATAACATAATTTTATCTAAACGAAAAAGGGGACTGATAGCATCAAAAGTTGTACAGGAGTGTGGAAATAAAATTTAAAAAACAGAGCTATCCCCCAGGTCACAGTCTATATCATCAAATCAGGTTGTCATTCTGTTACTGACTGTTGGGTAAGTTTGTTTGTTTGTTTGTTTATTGACTGTATATGCCAGTGTTTCCCAACCTTGGCAACTTGAAGATATTTGGACTTCAACTCCCAGAATTCCCCAGCCAGCGAATTGAAGTCCAAATATCTTCAAGTTGCCAAGGTTGGGAAACACTGGTATAGGCCATGCTTCTCCTACCGGACTCTGGGCAGCTTACAGCAATAAAATAGCAACAAAGATTAAAATACTACAATGCGTAGAATAAAAACAAGTAAAAAATAAAACCCAGTATAAATAACATTCAGTCATTCCTCATTTATACTACTGGCCAGAGCGGAAACTATGGCTCACGGCCTCAGGCCTACTGGCATGTGCATTTTAATGCCTTTCAGAAGGTGACGAGAGTGGGGATGGTACAAATCTCTGGGGGGAGTTGGTTCCAGAGAACCAGGACCGCAGCAGAGAAGGCTCTTCTACGTGGTCTCGATGGATGGCTTTGCTTGGCTGACAGGACCCAGAGAAGGCCGACTTTGTACGACCTAATCGGTTGCTGGGACACGTGAGGCAGAAGATGGTCCTGTAAATAATCTGGTCCTAAGCCATCTAGGGCTTTATAGGTAATAACCAAGACCTTGAATTGCGTTTGAAGATCGATCGGTATCCAGTGCTGCTTAATTAGTAAGTGTGAGAGCCATCTTGGCATATTTAATGAGATTTGAATTGAATGGGTGAGCTTGTTAGCTCTGCCTATTTGATGCAGTATCAGCCCAGGCTGGAGGAACTGAGAAGAATAGTTTACTAGTCTTATCCGTAGACTCTCCAGCTTTATTAAGGGTACTGAGTATGCACATGTTAAATTAGGTTAAAACAGCAGCATGGAGACTTATTGATAGACTGTTTAGTCCATTGCCTAATTGCCACTGTATGTGACCTACCCGTGATTTTATTATTTATTTGTTTGGATTTCTATGCTGCCCTTCTCCATAGACTCGGGGGCGGCTTACAAAACAGGAATAAAATACAAGATACAGCGAAAGGGAAAGCCAAACCCAAACATAAAAACTAAAACCCTAGAGTTATTAAAACCAGACATTCACATTCATCCTAAACACAATCCTACATTCATATCATCAGCTGGAGCGAGATGCCAGAGCTCAATGGCCCCAGGCCTGCCAGCAAAGGCCAGGAGAATGGTGGTAGTGCAAATCTCTGGGGGGAATTGATTCCAGAGGGCTGGGGCTGCCACAGAGAAGGCTCTTCCCCAGACCATGCAAGCCAACATTGCTTAGCTGACGGGACCTGGAGAAGGCTGACTCTGTGGGATCTGACCGGCTGCTGGGATACGTGAGGCAGAAGACAGCTCTGTTCCTAAATAGAGAATCTGAGGTTCTTTAAAACTCACAAACATTCACATATGGCCTTTTTCATACTTCCATCTGAGGACCTCGTGATTTCCATTACAAGCATGGCCAATTTTACTGTCTCACCAATCTCAGTCTATTTTAGTAGCACATAAAGCAGAGCAACTTCATAATAAGCATTGTGTAAAGAATATGAATAGGAAGACTTTTTAGCTTCCTGTTCTCATAGTCAAATTATTTTCTGGTAAGGGTTGGATTGACAGCCATTTCCCTCATCCCACCTCCCTTACATAATTTTTCTTATAATAGGAAGTGATTCTTTACATTTGTATCGATTGGTGAATTCCAGAATAATCCGAAGGGTTTCCAGGTAGAAAAGTTTGGAAACTATGCCAAAGAGCATTTATAAAATGTTGAAGGGAAAATTGAGCCATTACCTTCATTAAAACATATTCCATGAGAAACAATGCTTGTTTTCCACTATATTTTTAGGCGCAGATTGCCAGAACCACAGTATCTAAATCTATATTGGATTATAGCATTTTGCCAACTCTTGGCCAAAAATGTACATAACCCAACCATTACAGTATTTGTTCTGATTTGTACCAATTTGTTCTGATTTGTACCAATTTCCAATTTGCTGCTGAGCTGTGTTTGGTGTGACTGTAACAATTTACAAATCTGCATGGATGTTAGGACCTGAAGAATGGATCTAATCAGACATTTAGATCTTTTTGAGAAAATTAATTTGTTAGAAATTTCAAGCTGCCACCTGAGAAGAGTCATTCTTGATAACAAGTCTATAAAATTTCTTGCCCATTGTGTTACAGTTGGCATTTAGTATAATAGTTGCTTGTGTCCATATCAAAATGTATTCTTTCCTCTAAGGCTTGTGGTCAAATTGTGCTTTTGATTTTTTTCTTTTTAATCTGAAGTTCTTTTGAACTGTATCCTTCTTGTACACATAATAGTATTTTATTATTTTAAGATGTATATATTTTTAGGTTTCCCAAAATTAGGATTCTTCCATTTTTTTACAGTTTTTATAATGAAAATATTTTTATTTTAAATTGTTTTAATTTCTTGTAAAATTTAACATATATTGTATATTTCTCTGGGACTCTTTCACAAAATAGAAGTGGGGAAAGAAATCTTCAAATGAAAATAAACATAGTAATTCTTAGGTTTGATTTTTCTATAGTAGTAGTTGTCCTTTTACCAAAATAATAAACTCACTCATAGTTTGCAAAGATAGCAGTTTTATTGCAATGCATTGGAAGCAAAATACAATTTCTGATAATTTGAAATTAATTTAGTGACAAAGTTTTTCTATTCATAGAAACAGCATGGAATCCTATAACTTTTCATTTTTGTAGCTCATCCATCTTAAGGGGTTCTTTAAAAATTATGCCTTTTCTCATTAGTTTAGAAGTCCCCATATTGACCTATATTGACTCCTTTAAGTCTTCAACAAATTATTCAATTTATTTAAAGTCTGACAAAATTTTAATATATCATGTAATTTCTCAGACAGAAGATGCCTCATAAAGTGTCATTGGTGTGAGAGAAAGAAGAATAATCCACAATTATTTTCAGAAGTAATTTTGCTTTTCAGAGCATGAAGGAATGCTACAATAACATATTTATACAATTTAAATATTAACTACAACTAGTGTAGGTTGGCTATTAGAATTCATATATCTTCTATGTCAGACTTTAATAAAATAAGAATGACAAAACATATGAACAACATTTTAAAAGTTAGCTGTTTTCTAGTGTCAAATAGTAAAATTATTTGGATAGAACTAACAGTTTTAATGAGTATGTTATTGATATATTCTCAAATATTTTCATAGGGCTAACAGTTATAATGAGGAACACAAACTTCAAGGGGACTTTTTTTGTATAAAGTGCTTAACAAAATTAAACAGCCTGCTTATATAATGATGTACTGTCTCAGCAAACTGCACAGACATTTAGGAAAAGACCTTGTCTATGCAAAATGCTATTTTAATTTCCCTCATCCCCTAATATTGCCTGATGAAGAGCTTTGAAGATCTTAAAAAGTTCTTTTAATATTTCATTTGCTTTTAGTTGCTTGTATAAAAGATAGTATTTTTGCTATGGATTCGAAACATTTTCTCCATGGAGTAACATGGGTATGATTATTTTTTTAGGTATCTATCTAGCTTTTATCATTTTAACCAGGTAACATAGTCAAATGGGGGAGAAAATCCTTATTTTTGAACTTCATTTTCATCCTTCAGAAGTTTGAGTGGTCCCACAACAACATTAACCTTCTCCTGAGATTCATCCACGTCTCTCTTTTTTCTCAGTAAGCATCCCTGGTTGCATCTAGATGAACGATCACTTGCTCTACACACTACTAATTTACATTGTATGTAAACTGAATTGTGCTTGTTAAGGAACTTAAAGGAGTTGAACTGGAAACGAACTACATTGCTTCTTGGTGAGGACAGGCTTCTATAAGTAGAGTCTCGTGGGCATCTGAAAAATAAAAGAAAATTGTGTCAGGTATTCCTAGAAACTTACTTCAAATATTTTATTACAGTGTAATGATGTATGTAATTCCTAAATTTCTGCAGTAGATTTATTATGAGATGCACTAGAGAACAATGGGGAAAGCATATAATATTGGAATATCAAAATGAATAAAGAAACCCCAAATTTAGGACTCCTAAATGTGCTTTAAGATATGTACTTGAAAGGTAAAGTAGTATAGCTTGACTATTAGAATTGATATATCTTCTGTGTCAGAGTTTAATAAAATAAGAATTACAAAATATATGAAGAACATTTTAAAAGTTAGCTGTTTTCTAGTGTCAAATAGTAAAATTATTTGGATAGAACTAATGGTTTTAATAAGAATATGTTATTAAATATGTTGTTAGTACAGAGTATTATACTCCTGTATAGTAAGAACAAGGCAATGGCTCTGTAGTAATAAATATTTTTGTACAAAGCATGAGAAATAGACCACAATCTAAACAAAATTTGGTCAATAGTATACACTTTGTGACCAATCCATTCAGTTCATAATATCCTTTTATTTGCCTTTGTTTTTGTAAATGTGGTTGAATTACTTGATATTAACACTTAATTTTAATTTGATATTACTATTACTTAATATTTGACAATTTAAGTGAAATATTAACATAACCTGGTATTGTTTTGTTTGAAAATGAGTCATTATAGTTTGCAGATGTTCCCTGTCTTAAGAAACATGACATAAGCAGAATCTCTGTGTCTGACACAATGACAATTTTTTTGTGGCACTTGAATTATGGTTCTTACATATTTAACACACACTTACCCACTTCGGATTAAGTCATAGGTCAAGGTTCTAAAATCATTACTATCTGGAGATGCGATACATGTATCTAAGAAGAGTACGATATTTGGATCAGCAGTGTGCAGAGTAGCTTGGAGATACAAATTCTGGTTGAGTGAAACGTAGTAGGGGGAGCCCACAATTTTATGGGTGAAGGATAATGATGAATAGAATTCCAGAGACACATTGTAATGGCCAACACGCCTTTCAGTAAGATCAATAGCATTTTGGGCTATAAACATTGTTTCTACAATGGTGTTCTGCTTCATTTCACACAAAACATGAAATTGAAAGTTTTTCTTTCTTGTAATAATATAATCGGAGTTGAGTGTTTTGATTACATTATAATAAGTTATCGTGTCATTCTTCACCTAAAAAAGCACAGAAAGAAAGAAATAGTAATCAACAGGGGAAAAAAAGAAAAATTAATCAACTGTATTGACATAAAAAATATTCATTAAACACCACCACTTTTAACACTACTATTATTTTAGAATTCTAGTAACAAAAGTTATGTTAACAAAAACCATGTACCCCTATTACAAAACATTTCAGCAGCCACAAATCTGGAATTTTTTTTTAAGATGATAAAATTGGGAGTCAGTTTCAAAGATATTGATTTTTTTTCTCCTTTCCAAAATTCCCTTTAATTTTTTTTAAATTGTAATATTAGATCCAATTAATGTGTTCACAGTTAAGCAGAATTTCTGAAACCCAATTTCTGAAATTAACATTAAACTTACATTTCATATTGTTGTTAAACATAATTGTAACATTAGGTCAATTTAAAATCCAAGCCAAAGTACATTTTCTTATAATAATAGGTAAGACAAGAAGAGAGAGAAAATAGTTATAAGTTTTAATAACAATTAATTCTCACCCTTATTTCTGTGTTACAGCCATAGTATGGAATAATAAAGTAAACATAACGGCCTGAAATTCGAGATGAACATGCTCTATCTGAAGAGTTCAGGTAAACTTGTGATGGATTATAGCCAATTAAATTGAGATAGCGTATGCTAATCTGTGCACGCATGAATCCATCAGAACAGGTAAGTCCTAAATAATAACACAGAGAAATGTTAAGCAAAATGCAAATAAATTTAAGTATTACTATTATTGTTTAATGTCAGTAAGAGAAGTTGATCGTTGTGTTCTGAGAAGTACACTCATGGACCTTTGGACTAAAAAAATGGAAAAGCATACGTAAGTCTTAACTCAACAAATTTGTTTCAGTGAAACTTTTTTGATTTTACCGATAATGTCAAATTCAATTTCTCTTTGGACACTAAACAATTCATTTTATAAATGCTCAAGTTCTATATAATCAAAATAATGTTAGATGAGTCCTGTCTGAATTCACTTTTTTGTGTATTACTAAGCTGAATATTGTATTGTCACTATATATTAAGTGTCAGTCCAAATTAAGAAATAAACATTTATCGTACCACAACTTCATCCTTACTATCTTTTCATAATTGTGTCAAAGTATAAATGTCATGCCTTCTTCAGTCTGTTCTCCCAACATACAAGCTTGGAGAAGACAGCATTAGACAATTAGTTATGTACAAATGATTCCAGAAAGCTTTAGATTCTTACAAATATACAATATTTTACAACTGAGAGTCTAAAAAAAGAAAAGTTACAGTTCTTGCATCTGTAATGCAAATTGGGAATCTGAAAATACAACAAAGGTGAATATCTTCATCGAACTGTTGGTTTAATAGTTCAATTTACAATAACCAACACACCTTCTTCTACCATCACAATGACAATGAGAATATTTTACTTTTTTATTAGTTTAGGATTTTAGTCTATAAATCTGGATCAAAACCCAGAGCACATACTGTGGTCAACTTGAATCCTTGCCACTCAAACACATGGGACAATACTATATTAAAATACTTTATGTGAAATGTATTTCTCACATGTCAAATTCATTTTATGAGACATAATCTCTAGGAACCATGAAAAGGAAACAAATGCAAGATTTTCTAAAGGAAAAATGAAGATTTCAAGGGCTGCTAACACAGGTGTTCAAGCTTCTGCATTTCTAAATTTCTCATTCTATGTTTCAAAAATAGAATCTAAAGTAGGAAAAAGGAGTAAGCCTATAATCTGAATTTAGTTTAAAGAGGGGTGAAAGTTTAAAGCAGGGTGAAAGAAAGAAGCAAGTAAAATAAAAGCTGATTTGGAATTAAGTATACTGTATATTAATTTTTAAGCAATTATAGCAGCATTGGTCTGTGAATAGAACCATTTGATTAGTTTAATGCTGAAATTGATTCAAAATTATATTTCTGATTGTTATGCTATCTAATAGTACTATTAGACTCAATCTTGATTACTTGATTTAGATATATAAATGGTGAAAACATAATATTTTTAAATCTTAGGTATACAATCCCTTGCAGAGTAGGAAATTACTTCCTAGTCCACGGGTGTCAAACTTGCCACATTATGTTGCCATCACATGATGTTTCATGACATTTTTGCCATTTGGAGAGCTGGGGTGGATGTGACCTGCATGTGACACATCTGGCCCATGGTCCACCAGTTTGACATCCCTGTTTAACCTAGTCCAATGATTATGAAATTTTAGATGTTGACATTCCAAGAACACACCAAATATGATGGTAGTAATTTATGAATGGGTCTTGAACAAGAGAATAAGAAAACAAGAGACAACTTTGTTCTAATATGCCTGCTGCTACTTTGATCCGAACTGAGAGGGGTAGGTAAATCTATTTTGTCATATATTTTACAAAGCAAATAAACATGCCTAATTCATATCATGTAGTGGATTTGAATCCTCCTACCTTCATATCATGATACCTGTAGAACATTTTCAGGTTTATTCCTAGATAACTTTACCTGTGATCTCCAGTGACAGTTTAACTCTTTACAGCTGATCAACCAAACAATATCCAAGAAAAAAAATATCTTACTTGTATATTTAGAAGTAGAAGCTGTTGGGGTAGGTGTCAGGTCTGTGAACACAATAAAATGATTTCATTAAATATGGTGATTATTACTTCCATCCAATCTGCATACTTAAACTCTTGGATCTGTTTCTAACCTTAAATAGGGTGAAATTGGAAAGTGTGTAGAGCAACAATTATTGATTGGAGGAAACTAAAATGGGCTAATTATAAAATGTGACTCTTGTAGAAATGAAATTTGGGGGAAGTTGTGACCATTTCAGCACCACTGCACCTTCCAACTATACTTCCCAGAAACCCATATGTTGCATGGCACAGGGGAAGATAGGCGGCTGTATCCCCACTCTCTTCCCCACCTCCCTCTGGTCCCTGCATCAATCATTTAGTGCCAAGCAGTGATTGACTGCTTTGGAACCAAATCTGAAATCTTGTAACAATGATGGGTAACATGGGGAGAACAAGGGTTGAGTGATCTATGCCTATCAACATATATGCTTGTATTACATATGGTGAGGCTTCTACTGAAATATAATAAGTATAGCTGTTGAACAAACTAGTATAACCAAATTGGATTATACCAGTATTGAAAGGGTTGTACTGAATACTTCTTTTAAAATTTCCAGGTTTACTTTTGAAATTCTAAATGACTTGAATCCCATTTATCTATTTTTGAACTTTGAAAAAGACACTTTAAATACATTATAAGACACAACCAGGTGGTTCTTTGGTAGCACCTCAATTGTGGAAACTTTCAATACAACTGCTACACTGCCATTCATTTGGCTCCATTTTAAAATATTATTGATTCTTCTAGTTTAAATATTAAATTAGTGACAAAGAATTGTGTTTTGCTCCATTGCATCTGATACCTCTTCCAAGTAATTATTTTATTGTTATATTGTTGTGTTCTTATATTGTTTCATTTATTTAAATATTATTCAATTTCATAAAGTTCAGAAGTGATAAAGATTATTTTGTTCATGAAGATAGGCTGATGAAATATTCATATAACTAATGGCCCTACTCAGTATAAAGCTAAATAGACGTTAGTTTAAAATAATATTGAATCCCTAAATTACATTCTTAACAGGATATAGGTTAAATGAATTACATAAATATCCTTACCTGATGGAATAGAATAGTAACGAGCCAAGAACCCATTTCCTGAATAACCTGAATCTCTATGCAGCACTATTGTCATTATGTTGGAAGTTGATGAATAGGTATAGTTGAGATAGGCGGTAGAACAAATCCTTCCAAGTGGATATGAGCTATATTGGGGTCCATCAAGAATCTCAATATATTCTTTCTCACAGTTCAAGCTGCACAGAAATAGATAAAGATTTCACTCCTTAACTCATACTATGACATCATAACTATTTTCAGAATTGAGTTCTTTTCACTGCTTCCTTTCTGTGATTGAGAGACAATGATTGACTGAAGGTGGCTTAAGGCAGGATTAGAACTCATGGTCTCTCAGTTTTTAGTTTGATGCCTTAACCAAGTAGTCCTCAATTTACAAACATTCATTTAGCCACTATTCAAAGTTACAGTGGCCCTGAAAAAAGGAATTTATGACTTGTTCTTGGATTTGAAAATGTTGCCGAATTCAGCATCACATGATGTGTGGGCAATTGGCAACTGGTATATATTTATGACAGTTGCACTATCCCAAGGTCATGTGATTGACATATGTAACCTTCCCAAACAGCTTCCAATAAACAAAGTCAGTCAAAGTTGGATTCACTACATGACCAAATGCTTCACTTAACTGCCAGATTCGCTTAACAACTGCAGCCAAAAATGGCTATAAGGTTATATTGTGTTAAATCATTTAAGGAAGAAATAATCACATTAAATCGAAAGGAGTGCTTAGAGTTTCTTTTATGGGGCATATTAAACATTGTAAAGACATTATTTCAGTTGAACTATGTTGAATTCAGTTAAGTATTGAATTGATTGCTTAGTTTTAGTCATCCCAAATGCTAACTCAGTCTTGTTCAATCTGGAATAATTATTGTTGCCGATGTACACCAATAATACATTAGCAGTTTATAAACCCAAAAATACATTTATTAAGCATATAGAAGGGAAAAGTCAAAAGAATCTTTCAACTTACTTTGCATCAAATAATTTTAAATTTACGCGTTCAGAGGGCCTCACTTCAATTTTCCAGACACAGGTTACATTGGTGTGGTTTCCAGGATAATAAGGTCCAGAGAAGGATCCACGAGCATTTGTCAGCAGGCCTCCACATGGATTTACTAGACAACACAAAGCCAAATATTGTCCATGTAAAGCACATGAAATTTTGTAGATTTTAAAAACTATTTCCCATGATACTGTTAACTAAATCAACCACTAGCTTGTCCATTTATATGAATTTGGTATTAATAAGGTGTCCAGATGTCCTGCCTTCAGCGGGACAGTCCCGCTTTTGAATTATTTTCCCCGCGTCCCACGGCGGTTCAAAAATATCCTGATTTTGAAGCTGGTTCTCCCCACCCCCAGTCCCGAAGCCTGGCAAAGTTTGCAAAAGGTTTGGAGCAAATGCGGGCACAACCCTTCCAGGGAGGAGCTGAAATTCAGGCCTTTGGATTCGGAGGCGGCCTCTCCCGCAGCTGCAGGGCCCCGCCTGGCTGGAGCTTCCCTGGCAGCAGTGACAGGTGAGCTTTGAGGCCTGGGGGCAGCAGGTGAGCTTTGTAGCTCTCAGGCGGCAGGAAGGGCTCGGGCCCGAGGTGGGCCTGTAGGGGCAGCGGGGCCAGGCAGCTCTGGCAGGTGCGGGACAGCAGGGTGGGCAGTGAAGGTACCACTGCCAAGCAGCGGTTGAACTAGGAGCGGAAGGGCGTCAGCAGCAGCAGCACCGGGCAGTAGCCACGGGTCAGTGGGGCGGTCGACTGCAAGCGGGAGCTCCAGGGTGGAGGCACCGATGGCAGCAGCTGGACATGTTGCTGGATGCCATACATATCCAGCACATCACCAGCATGTATGGTGTCCAGCAACACATCCAGACGCCGCTGTCAGTGCCTCCATGCTGGAGCTCCCGTTCGCAGCCGAATGCCTTGCGGCTGCCCCACGGTTACTGCCTGGTGCCACTGCTGCCGGCATGGTGTATGAGAGAGAAAGAGAGAGAGAAAGAGAGAGGAAAAGAGAGAGGGGGAGAGAGAAAGAGAGAAAGGGAGGAAGGGAGAGAGAAAAGAGGAGAGGAAAGAAGAGAGAAACAGAGATAGCAAGATAGATAGAGAAATAGAGAGATAGCAAGAGAGAGAGCAAGAGAGAGAGAGCAAGAGAGAGACAGACAGAGACAGACAGAGAAAGAGAGCAGGGGAGAGAAAGAGAGGAAGGAAGAGAGAGAGGAAAAAGGGAGAGGAAGGAAGAGAGAGAAAAAGAGAGAAAGAGAGAGAGAAAGAGAGAGAGAAAGAGAAAAAAGAGGGGGGAGAAAAAGAAAGGGAGGAAGGAAGAGAGAGAGAGAGAAAAAGGAAAAGGAAGGAAGAGATAGAGAAAGAGACCAAGAGAGGGAGGGAAGGAGGAAGAGAGAAAGAAAGAGACAAAGAGAAAGGAAGAGAGAGAAAGAGAGAGAAAAAAGAGAGGAAGGAATGAAGAGAGTAAGAAAGAGAGAGAGAAAAAAATAATTTTTTTATATTCCCATCCCCCTTTTCCCTGTTTTTTTAATAATCTAATAAAGTATTTTTTTTTAAAAAAAGAATTGAGTGAAATGGATCATCTATTATTTCAAGACATATGTGCAACATGAATAATACAGAGAATGTCAATAGCTATTTCTCTGAATTGACAAACAAGGATCTCAGATGACTTACTAGGGGTGATCTTACTAGGGGTTACCGGAGGAGCAGATGTAGAATCTGTTAAGAAAAAAACCTTAGTAAATCAAGAGAATATATAAATACAAGGGGACTAATATTGAGGACAAACACAGAACATTATACCCATTAGTCTTATTTGTCTGCCAAAATTTATCAGAGTTCTCCCAACTCCTGCAACCAGTTCATTGATTAAAATGTTGGTTAATAAAGGGAAGAGAAACCTGTGATGCTCATAGACCTTTCAAATGAAGGTGCATAGACCTTCCCTCCAAACCTAAGTTACCCATGAGTTTCTTTGGATACACTGATTCATTTGGCCAACTGTCAACCTAATTAATAGCAGAATTTGGCCACGTACTCCGTCTACTGCATTCTCATCTGAAAACCTATTTATTTTTATTCTAATCTGAATACTTTATTTATTTTTAGAAAGATAAAAATAGTTTTGTATGGTGGACTTTGTCTTTTTCGTTCTTGTTCATTTATAATAAGTCTAAGGATTACAGTTTGTGGCTTAAACATGCTGTTTGAGGAACATGCCCATTAGAGATGTCAAACTGGATGTATTTAGCTTAGGTGACAGTGTTCCATGCACTTTTGGCATTTAGTCAAGCCAGTCACATGACCACAGAGATATCTTTAGACAGTGCTGGCTCTTCGGCTTTGTAATGGAGATGAGCATTGCCCCCTAGAGTCAGGAACAACAAGAACATATGTGTGAGGGGAACCTTTCCATTTTCCTTTAACATTTTTGAAAAAATATGTAACATTAAACCTATTCAATTGGAAGGAAAATATGTGTAAACACATTGCATTTTCTTTCCTGTTATGTTCTTGTATTTCAGAAGATACCTGAGCATCGGACACCAGCATCTTCTCTATGATGGCAATTATGACGATACCATCCTCCATGACGACATTCCTCCAATCTGTTTTCTTTCCCGCTACAATTCACATCATCCATAGTTATGTTTCCTGAGCCTTGACCAAAGAAAGCGCTTCCAGGGGCACTGAGGGCACTTCCGCAATCGAGCTGCTTGCATACGACATTTGCATCTTTTATGTCCCAGGAGTCATCACAGACGGTTCCCCACAATCCATTACGCAAGATTTCAACACGTCCCTCACAGTTATTTGTTCCATTGACCAGTCTTACAGATTCACCTGAGAAAAATGGGACAGAATCTATGTATTGGAATGGGAAACTAGAAAAAAATGAGGCAGCTGAGACTGCAAAGACACAGAGAATTTTTGAAATTTTGCATAGGACAATTACTTAAGGATAAGTTGATTGAAACTTTTATGTTATCAAAGGTCTACTTTTAAATTCTATTCACATGGTTGCATGGAAAATGCACAGATCTCTTTTTTCACTAATTAATTAATTCAATATACATACCAATCTCAACATTCATCATCTGGGCAGCTCAAACAAAGGCTTTAATCCAAAAAAAGACCAAATTAAATAATAACTACAAAAATAATACCATAGAAATAGAGGTATAAAACCATTAACAAGTAGGTAAAGAACATAACGACCATTGGACTATAATTCATGCTTCACTATCAATACAGTGCTTGCTCCAACTCCAAGCAACATGGCAAGTTGAGAGACATCTGTAAATCTAACCCTGGGGGTGAGGGATGGAAAAAGAATGGGTGTCCTGTACTGTATGACCAGACCTCATCAAGAGATAACTCCTTTATATAGGAGACCGCTTCAAAAATGCCTTTTTTGGAAGACTACATGGGATGGGCAGATGCTACCCGGGGGGGGGGGGGGGCGTGTTCCCTCAAATATCCTGGCCCAATTGGTCATGAACAACTCCTTCAACAGAACCTGGAATAAGTTCTGGCAACCAATGCAACTCTTGGAGCAGTCATTTAATCTCCACTATTTGGGAAGGTCCTGTAAATGCCACATTTGCTCCTCTTTGTGTGTTTGTTTGGTATATTTCTATGGTCTTCCATGTGGGTACCAGTCTGGATGAGTCACAAGAATCCGTTTTTCCCTTTAGTGTAGAAGCAGCAAAAGTCATATGTTTGGGGATCAATTAGATATTTGTCTTATTTCAGTCTTTAATTTTGCTGATTAAAGATATAGACTTACTAGGTGGTATTTCCGGAGAAGCGCCTACAAAAAAAGAAAACAAGTCATGTAAACTGCAAATAATGAGATAATAACATTAAAGACCAACATAAAATGAATTATATATATATGCTGTAGCGTCAAGCCCCCAAAACATCGTTTTTGCTCTTCTCTGAACTCTTTCTAGAGTCTCAATATCTTTTTTACATTGTGGTGACCAAAACCAGATGCAGATCCAAGTATGGCCTTACTAAGGCATTATAAAGTGGTAGAAACACTTCAAGTGATCTTGATTTTATCTCTCTGTTAATGAAACCTAAACTGTGTTGGCTTTTTTGGCAGCTGTACACAGTAAGCGAGTGAGGTTCCACCTATACTGTACCTGGGTATTTGGTTTTTCTTGCCTAAATTTAGAACCTTACTTTTTTCACCATTGAATTTCATTTTGTTAGATAGCGCTCTATATTCAAGTCTGTCATGATCCTTCTGAATCTTAAGCTTATCTTCTGGAATGTTGGCTATTTCTGACAGCTTGGTATCATCGGCAAATTAAATGAGTTCCCCATCTATCTCCTAATCCAAATCATTGCCGAAAATAAAGAGTACTGGGTCTAAAACAAAGCCTTGAGGTATCCCATTACATACTTCCCTCTGGGTAGATGTAATTCCATTAAGGCCTACTTGTTGAATCCAGATGAATCCATCTGGTGGTGATGTTGTCTAATCCATATTTTTTCTGTCTTATCAATTAGTAGATTGTGGTTTAATTTGTCAAATGTCTTGTTGAAATCCAAGTAAATTATATCCCTAGCATTCCACTGGTCCACTAATGTTGTCATTTTGTCAAAGAATGCAATAAGATTAGTCTTGCATAATCAGTTTTTGACAAACCCATGTTGGATTTTGGTTATGACTTTGTTTGCCTCCAGGTATTCACTGATTCATTGTGTATGGTTTTATATTCATTTTGTGTATGGTTTTATATTCAGTTTGAGGAATCTGCTCTGTCCACATGTCAAATGTATTTAGCCTAGGTGCTGCTTTTTCTTTTTTCTTTTTTCAAAGATATGTATAATAATACATCTGTTCCATTCTAAGGAAAACATGTAAACATTCTGTAGTTTCTATCCCAGTTTGCCATTATATTTCATGCTATGGAAGATACCTGAGCAAGAAACACCAGCATCTTCTCTATGCTGGCAATTATGACGATACCATCCTCCATGACGACATTCCTCCAATCTGCTTTCATTCCCGTTACAAGTTACATCATCCAGAGTTATGTTTCCTGAGCCTTGACCAAAGTAAGCATTTCCAGGGGCACTGAGGGCACTTCCACAACCGAGCTGCTTGCACACGACTGCTGCATCTTTCAGGTCCCAGGAATCATCACAGATGGTCCCCCACAATCCACCGCGTAAGATTTCAACACGTCCCTCACAGTTATTTGTTCCATTGACCAGTCTTATAGAACTACCTGAGAAAGATGAGTCAGAATTCATGTTTTTGAATGTGACACTGGAAATAATGAGACATTTGATACTCCAAAGATGAGCAAACTATTTTCAAAATTTTCAGTTAATTAGGACTAGTATAAACTTCTGTTATGAAAAACATAAAATATGTTACTTTATAGTATTTATACTTCATAATATTCAACTTTGGAATTCCTAAGCAGCCAGGTAACTTTTCTGAGTGTGGAATTGCATCATGTGAAACAGTTAAATCAAAGAGAAAAAAAAGGCATAAAATCTATAATTAGGATAATTATAGTGGAGCATAATTACTCCCACTATTGGGGTAACATTACTATAGTTGATCACTAAAAATGATATATATCAGTAATTAGTGAAATATTCTTTCCCACAGTATAACGCTGCAAGGATAAAATATCCCGAGAAAAACCATTTAACCTGTTCCATATTATATTTATGTGGACATTTCTAACAGAATTTCTATACTAGCATTTGTAGAAGTAATGCTATACTCATAATGTCCAATTTCTTTACTAATATATCTTCATATTTGTGACTGAAATATGATCTTGTACTAAGTTTATGTACACATAAACGTTTCCTTCAGTGGAGAACGAATATTTCACCAATTATATATACAAATACTCTCTCTCTCTCTCTCTCTCTGTGTGTGTGTGTGTGTCTCTCTCTGTGTTGTATATACATGTGTGTGTGTATGTGTGTGTGTTTGTGTGTGTGTCTATTAAAAATTAAGAAGGTTCATATGGCAAGTATATAGATCTCTGTCTTGAAGAATGGATAGCTTTGGTGCATCTATTTTAATATATCCTTTTGTGGGGCTATATAACATTCTTATCTGACCAAACAGTGAGTAAGATAGTTTATGATTATCATATGATTTGACAATAACTTAATGATGAAAAAGTATGGGGATATACCAAACATAATAATACTAATAATTAATAATAATAATAATAATAATAATAATAATAATAACATCATGTGTTATCAGATATAACTTGAGTTATTTGTTTCATAGAATTTTGACATTGACTTATAGAATATTGTTAATCTTATTTGATAGAGAATTACCTCTCCAAGTGGCTTATCGCACCTGCCCTCTCCCAAGGCTCTCAATATGTTCCTTTTATTGATCCTTGTCTTATAAAGTGCAATAACTTATTAGACTAGATTACTAGACGTTTGTGATCACTCATCAGTGCATGATTATAAAAACAAAAGTGTGAATTTTCTTACCTGGGGGCACTTCTGATGTGATGGCTAGAGTTGTTTTGATAGCAGGTGGAGCTGGAGTAGATGGAACTGAAAATGGACATAAAAAGTCAGAGCATACTTGTGAGATAATATCAATGAATCCAGGCACAAAATAAATTGTATGCAATAAGTGAAACGGCCTTAACCCCAGCATGAGACTGCGGGTGGTATCTTTATTTGTAAGGAGCTTTATATATGATCACTTACTAAAGAAGGACTTTGCATGCTAGACTTTTACAATGTTTATAATAAGAAACAGCCTCTGTTGTGATTTTATGAATTCTTTTTCCTGCAGTGATATATCCATTTTTCCCCGAAACCTACAATTCCTTAGTTTTTTGACTCAAAGCGAAAAGAAGCTCTTTGCAATCACAGCCTTTTACACCTTTTAGAAGATCCACATAATTTCTGAGACTTCCCTATTGGTGATTGACAGGGAAGAGGATTCCTGGAAGCAAGCTAAAGTAAGGAAGAATGGAATACCTTTTTTTAAAAAAACCTGTGATGGAAAACATAAATATATGAGAATCTGTGGTTTTATTTTATTATTTTATGTACTCTGTAACTTTGGATTGTTTAGTTGTGAGTGGTTGAAATTTGTATGAATTCTGCTTGTCCAGGAGGCATTAATCAATGTATAAAAAATTTACGCCTTGACCACAAGAGGGAACTAAGAACATGAAAAAAATAGACTTATCAGATTGTGAAAGTCTGTTTGAGAAGTGTTTAAATAATACAATTCTCTTTATAGTTCAATTATGTTCTAAAACCCTTATAAAAGCAAGAGGAAAAAACTATTCAAGTAATTTGAAAAAAGGTGACTAATTTAGAATTGCCATTATGAGTAGATAGTTACCAAATCAATGAGACAATTTCACAAGTACCTGGCAATGCAAAGAACTTAGTTGCAATTTTTGGAATATAAATGTGAAATCTACTATGATGATTGTTTAAATATGAGCCTTCCAGTTTAATTGGAATAAGAGTTCCAAGTAAATCTACAATTCTCAAGAAAACAAGTCTGGGACATTTTCTTCATGGATACTAACAAGGTTTAAGAATCCCTTGAGAAAAAGACAAGTTTATAATTGATAGTTATTCAAGAGAGGAAAAAGATTTTATTCTATGAGGACAAGATAGAGTGACTTAATAAATAATTGGAATTAGGGTAAATTTTTACTGGTTTGATATATGTAATAGGAAAAAAAAGCTCTAGTGTATAGATTTGTTGTTTATAAAGTTATTTGTTTCACAGATTTCTGATGTTGATTTTCTAGCGAATAGACTCTTTTGGTTGAGAATTATTTCTCTGGAAGAAATACCTGGGGATTTAATAGAAGTGATGGAGCCACTGACCATTTGATCCTTTTCATATGAAGTGTAATAAGTGATGTGACTATAACAATTAGTAGACTACATTTTTGATCACTCATCAGTGCATGATTTTAGAAAATAAAAGTGTGATCCCCCCCCCCTCCACTCTTGTGATTATAGTTCCCTCTAAGCTGAGCAGTGAGCAATCGCTCACTTAAAAATCATCATCAACTCAGAGTTTTCCAAACCTGCCCAGAAGCCGAGAGGGAAAGAGTGAGAGGGAAGGAGAGAGAGAGGAAGAGAGGAAGAGAGAGAAACAGACAGAAAAAAGAGAGGAAGAAAAAGAAAAAGAATGGGAGTAAGGAAGAGAGAAAGAAAATCAAAATCTAGTTTGAAACTAGCTCAACTATTTAAGTGGCATTTTGATATTGATAGAGTTGCCCTATTATGAGCTCACTGTTATAGACACACAATACAGTATTTTATTTTGAAATTCTCTGAGGCAAAACAGGGTGGGTTTTTTATTTGTTTGTTTGTTTGTTTGTTTGTTTATTATTTCTGTGCCGCCCAGTCCCGAAGGGACTGCCACTCAAACACTATACTTTTCCGCCCCCCCCCAAAAAAAATTAGAGGGAACACTGCTTGTGATGTGACAGAAAGTGAGCAGATGGAACTACAAATGCACAAAAAAAGTTAGAGCATATTTGTGAGATAATATAACAGAAACCAGTCAAAGTAATAAATACATTAACCTGTCTGACTTCCCAGTTTAACACTGTAGCTATATCTTTGGTAACAAACTTCTATACACGATCACTTAGTTACCAATCAAGGATGTTTGCATACTAGAGTTTTACAATATTTATAATATGAAACAGCTATTATCATGACTTAATGAAGTCTTTTTTCCTCAATGACATATCCTCAATCAATGGTGGTTAGATTAGTTTTTGACTAATCCATGGAGCCAATAATTTCACTAACCTTCTAGATATGGAAAGACCAATGCTGAAAAAACTAATTTTTTAAGAAAAGAATCAAATTGGAATTTTTGATACCTATCACTGATACTTAACAGTTTATTAGAAAGTTAGGTTTGGAATGAAAAAAAAGAAGTTGATACTATTTTCTTCAATAACACCTATTCATAAAAAAAGAAAGTTTAAATGTCACTCTGATTGATTTTACCGTTTATCCAGTCATATATTTCAGTGGGTAAAATAGGGGTGAAATTCAAATGTTTTCCCTACCAGTTATGTAGGCATGACTTGGTGGGTGTGACAGGGGAAGGATACTGCAAAATATCCATTCCTACCCCACTCCTGGGGGAAGAATATTACAAAACCCTTAGACTATCTACTGTTGACTTCACCCCATTCCAAAGAGGTCAGTAAGGGTTGTGCATAAGTGCTCCAGCATGCCTACCTCCCCTGTCCAAATGTTCCCTTTTATTTTTACCCATCTTATGTATTCAAATAATGTTATACTTATCTATATTCTCAAATATGTATTTCACAAAACAAACAAACAAGCGAGCAACAAATCTCTGGCCCAACAAGAGGTGGTATTTGCCACTTCTCCAAACTACCCAAACTACTCAAACTTTCTGCTACCAGTTCTCCAGAGCCTGCCAGAATCTGCTGAATTTCATCCCTGAGTAAAAATTAGAATACATTATCTCTTTATCAGATTTAGAATCATCCTCACCATCTATTTACAATCAGAAAATAGTTATCTGTTGATAATACATATAACTACGGAGAACACAAATAGAGTAACAAAGAAATTCTTTTTTTTCTGATTGAATTAACTGTTCCTACACACACATACTTTAAAAGGGAAACCTTAACTATTAATTCTTAAAAATCAGTCTATTATGAATATTTCTATGAATTTCTGGTGACAAGGAGAATTTTCTCCTATTCTGACCTATTGATGGAATTTGACAATCATTAATTAAGCAAATATCAAATAGCCAATCATCAAATCATTTAGAATGAGCAGCTTTAATTAGGATTTTAGAAATTGCCCAATATAGTCTGATCTGGGGGAAATTATCCACAATTGGGCAAAATATATTTATGTCTCATTTAACAACAGAAATTTGGGGCTTGGTTGTGGTTGTAATTTGAGGACTACCTATAAAAATGACAATTACATAAATGAAAGCATCCTTTCAGTTTTTGTAACATGGAAAGGAAGGATGGGGGAAAAAAGATAGCACCGATTCCTCCCTAATTCATTATAATAAGGGAGAGAAGGAGAGACATCCTCCTCAGGCTTTCAAGAATCTGTCCCAATTGGTTTCTTAATCTGCTTCATTTTATAGGGCTGATATCAGTCTTCAAGGCCTGACTGAGCTTTCAGATGCTATTGGAAGAAAGTTAGGAGGAAGTTAGCCCGCTCATGCTTTTGATATTTCCGGGGCTTTAAAGGTAACATTCATTGCCTCTGTCTTAATTCTCCAGCATCAACTGGCAGTTCATTATAATTATTTATAAGAATTGAGTGAAATGGATCACCTGTTATTACAAAACATATGTGCAACATGAATAATACAGAAAATGTCAATAGCTATTTCTCTGAATTGACAAACAAGGATCTCAGATGACTTACTAGGGGTGATCTTACCTAGGGTTACCGGAGGAGCAGACGTAGAAGAATCTGTTAAGAAAAAAAACTTAGTAAACCAAGAGAATATATAAATACAAGGGGACTAATATTGGTGACAAAAACAGAACATTATACCCATTAGTCTTATTTGTCTGCCAAAATGTATCACAGTTCTCCCAACTCCTGCAACCAGTTCATTGATTAAAATGTTGGTTAATAAAGGGAAGAGAGACCTGTGATGCTCAAGACCTTTTAAATGAAGGTGCATAGACCTTCCTTCCAAACCTAAGTTACCCATGAGTTTCTTTCGATACACTGATTCATTTGGCCAACTGTCAACCTAATTATTAGCTGAATTTGGCCATGTACACCGTCTACTGCATTCTCATCTGAAAACTAATATTTATTTATTTTCAGAAAGATAAAAATAGTTTTGCATGATGGTCTTTGTCTTTTTCGTTCTTGTTCATTTATAATAAGTCTAAGGATTACAGTTTGTGGCTTAAACATGCTGTTTGAGGAACATGGCCATTAGAGATGTCAAACTGGATGTATTTAGCTTAGGTGACAGCGTTCCATGCACTTTTGGCATTTAGTCAAGCCAGTCACATGACCACGGAGATACCTTTAGACAGTGCTGGCTCTTTGGCTTTGTAATGGAGATGAGCACTGCCCCCTAGAGTCAGGAACAACTAGAACATATGTGTGAGGGGAACCTTTTCCTTTACCTATAACATTTTTGAAAAAATATGTAACATTAAACCTATTCCATTGGAAGGAAAATATGTGTAAACACATTGCATTTTCTTTCCTTTTATGTTTTTGTATTTCAGAAGATTATTATTATTATTATTATTATTATTATTATTATTATTAATTAGATTTGTATGCCGCCCCTCTCCGAAGACTCGGAGCAGCTCACAACAAGAAACAGTACAAATCCAATACATTAAAAACAATTTAAAACCCTTAATATAAAAAGCAATCATACATCTCATACAGACCGTACATAAAGTGGAAATGGCCCAGGGAATCAATTTCCCCATGCCTGACGACAGAGGTGGATTTTAAGGAGTTTGCGAAAGGCAAGGAGGGTGCGGGCCGTCCTAATCTCCAGGGGGGATTTGATTCCAGAGGAGTAGGGCAACATTGTTTCATCAACGGGACCCAGAGAAGGCCAACTCTGTGGGACCTAACCGGTCGCTGGGATTCGTGCGGCAGAAGGAGGTCCCAGAGATATTCTGGTCCGATGCCATGAAGGGCTTTATAGGTCACAACCAACACTTTGAATTGTGACCAGAAACTGATCGGCAACCAATGCAGACTGCAGAGTGTTGGTGTAACATGGGCATACCTGGGGAAGCCCATGATTGCTCTCACAGCTGCATTCTACACGACCAGAAGTTTCCGAACACTCTTCAAAGGTAGCCCCATGTAGAGAGCATTATAGTAGTCGAGCCTCAAGGTGATGAGGGCAGGAGTGACTGTGAGCAGTGAGTCCCAGTCCAGGTAGGGCCGCAACTGGTACACCAGGCGAACCTGGGCAAATGCCCCCCTCGCCACAGCTGAACGGTGTTTCTCTAATGTAAGCTGTAGATCGAGGAGGATGCCCAAGTTGCGGACCCTCTCTGAGGGGGTCACTAATTTCTCCCCCCAAGGTAATGGACAGACAGATGGGATTGTCCTTGGGAGGCAAAACCCACAATCACTCTGTCTTATCAGGGTTGAGTTTGAGTCTGTTGACACCCATCCAGACCCTAACAGCCTCCAGGCACCAGCACATCACTTCCACTGCTTCGCTGACTGGACATGGGGTGGAGATGTACAGCTGGGTATCATCAGCGTACCTGAGCATCGGACACCAGCATCTTCTCCATGGTTGCAATTATGACGGAACCATCCTTTATGAGGACACTCCTCCAATCTGTTTTCTTCCCCGCTACAATTCACATCATCCATAGTTATGTTTCCTGAGCCTTGACCAAAGAAAGCACTTCCAGGGGCACTGAGGGCACTTCCGCAATCGAGCTGCTTGCACACGACATTTGCATCTTTTATGTCCCAGGAGTCATCACAGACGGTTCCCCAAATTCCATTGCGTAAGATTTCAACACGTCCCTCACAGTTATTATTTCCATTGACCAGTCTTACAGATTCACCTGAGAAAAATGAGATAGAATCTATGTATTGGAATGGGAAACTAGAAAAAAATGAGGCAGCTGAGACTGCAAAGACACAGAGAATTTTTGAAATTTTGCATAAGACACTTACTTAAGAATAAGTTGATTGAAACTTTTATGTTATCAAAGCTCTACTTTTAAATTCTATTCACATGATTGCATGGAAAATGCACAGATCTCTTTTTTCACTAATTAATTAATTCAATATACATACCAACCTCAACATTCATTATCTGGGCAGCTCAAAGGCTTTAATCCAAAACAAGACCAAATTAAATAATAACTACAAAAATAATACCATGGAAATAGAGATATAAAACCATTAACAACTGGGTAAAAAACATAATGAGAGTATAATTCATGCTTCACTATCAATACAGTGCTTGCTCCAAGTCCAAGCAACATGGCAAGTTGAGAGACATCTGTAAGGCCAGTAAGGTTGGGGCCAATCTAACCCTGGGGCTGAGGGATGGAAAAAGAATGGGTGTCATGTACTGTATGACCAGACCTCATCAAGAGATAACTCCTTTATATAGGAGACCGCTTCAAAAATGCCTTTTCTGGAAGACTACATGGGATAGGCAGATGCTACTGGGGGCGGGGAGGGGGGGGTTCCCTCAAATATCCTGGCCCAATTGGTCATGAACAACTCCTTCAACAGAACCTGGAAGAAGTTCTGGCAACCAATGCAACTCTTGGAGCAGTCATTTAATCTCCACTATTTGGGAAGGTCCTGTAAATGCCACATTTGCTCCTCTTTGCGTGTTTGTTTGGTATATTTCTATGGTCTTCCATGTGGGTACCACTCTGGATGAGTCACAAGAATCCATTTTTCACTCTAGTGTAGAAGCAGCAAAAGTCATATGTTTGGGGATCAATTGGATATTTGTCTTATTTCAGTCTTTAATTTTGCTGATTAAAGATATAGACTTACTAGGTGGTATTTCCGGAGAAGCGCCTACAAAAAAAGAAAACAAGTCATGTAAACTGCAAATAATGAGATAATAACATTAAAGACCAACATAAAATGAATTATATATATGTGTGTGTGTGTGTGTGTGTGTGTGTGTGTGTGTGTGTGTGTAGATTGTTCTGAATTTAGGTTTTGCCCCGTGTAATATTTTGAATGTCTATGTGACGTTTCGGTGAAATCACATTCACCATCATCAGGCTGGAGTTGTTAGCTTCGTGCTGCAAAACCCGAACTCTACAATCTACATACATATAGTGGTGAAAATCTACGAAAATATATATACAGGTAAAATTAGCCTCATTACCCAATATAACATTGGAGTAGGATGTCTTTAGAGGAAACTGCTTTCTTTGATCATTGCTGACTAATGCTATGTCATATTGGTGATTTACAGAATCTTGCCTTTGTAATTATTAATTGATGCATGGTCATAATAGCAACTGCATTTTTATTGTACATATAATGCCTGCATATTATTATTTCACAGAAAACTTGGAACCAACTTCCAACAGAGTAGTGTGTCAATCAAGTGTACAAATCCAATAAATAAACAAACAAATAAACAAATAAATAAATAAATAAATAAATAAGTGTTACACAACTTAAACATACTTGGAATAAACATATGTCTATCATATGACAACAATTAAAAATAAAAACATAATAAATAAATAAATAAATAATTAATTAAAAATAATTAAAAACAGATAAATGAATTTTTAAAAAAATAACAGACTCAAAGGGCAGACTTAACGGAACCCATGTTTTTTTCTACCATCGGGCTTCTATATTACTTAGGAAGGTTCATGGTAACTGTATAATTTTCTATCAAGTTTAGAGTTCCTTAAGAGCATGTATGGTAGAGTTTCCTACCAAAGTTCCCTATAAAGGAAGTTGGTTTCAACTCCTATTGCTTCCAGACAGTCATTGATTAAAATGCTGAACAGCAAAGGGAAGAGAGTCTTGTGGAACTCAATACTTCTCTCCAAGCTAGAGTCATCCATAAGCCGTCTTTAGGTGCAGTTATTCATTCAACCAACTATCAAGCTACTTAATAGCAGCATATGGGCATGTACACTGTGTATCAAATTTTCATGTACAAAACTAATATTAATTAAAATAGAATAAAATAGAATAACAGGGTTGGAAGGGACTTTGGAGATCTTCTAGTCCAACCTCCTGCTCTGATAGTAAACCCTATACTAATATTGTCATTTTGTCAAAGAATGCAATAAGATTAGTCTGGCATAATCAGTTTTTGACAAACCCATGTTGGATTTTGGTTATGACTTTGTTTGCCTCCAGGTATTCACTGATTCGTTGTGTATGGCTTTATATTCATTTTGTGTATGGTTTTATATTCAGTTTGAGGAATCTGCTGTGTCCACATGTCAAATGTATTTAGCCTAGGTGCTGCTTTTTCTTTTTTCTTTTTCCAAAGATATGTATAATAATACATCTGTTCCATTATAAGGAAAACATGTAAACATTCTGTAGTTTCTATCCCAGTTTGCTATTACTGTATATTTCACACTATGGAAGATACCTGAGCAAAAAACACCAGCATCTTCTCTATGCTGGCAATTATGACGATACCATCCTCCATGACGACATTCCTCCAATCTGCTTTCATTCCCGTTACAATTTACATCATCCAGAGTTATGTTTCCTGAGCCTTGACCAAAGTTAGCATTTCCAGGGGCACTGAGGGCACTTCCGCAACCGAGCTGCTTGCACACGACCGCTGCATTTTTCAGGTCCCAGGAATCATCACAGATGGTCCCCCACAATCCATTGCGTAAGATTTCAACACGTCCCTCACAGTTATTTGTTCCATTGACCAGTCTTATAGAACTACCTGAGAAAGATGAGTCAGAATTCATGTTTTTTTAATGTGACACATTTGATACTCCAAAGATGAGCAAACTATTTTCAAAATTTTCAGTTAATTAGGACTAGTATAAACATCTGTTATGAAAAACATAAGATATGTTACTTTATAGTATTTATACTTTATAATTTTCAACTTTGGAATTCTTAAGCAGCCAGGCAACTTTTCTGAGTGTTGAATTGCATCATGTGAAACAGTTACATCAAAGGAAAAAAAAGGCATAAAATCTACAATTAGGATAATTATAGTGCAGCATAATTACTCCCACTATTGGGGTAACACTACTATAGTTGATCACTAAAAATGATATATACCAGTAATTAGTGAAATTTTCTTTCCCACAGTATAACGCTGCAAGGATAAAATATCCCGAGAAAAACCATTTAACCTGTTCTATATTATATTTATGTGGACATTTCTAACATAATTTCTATACTAGCATTTGTAGAAGTAATACTATACTCATAATGTCCAATTTCGTTACTAACATATCTTCATATTTGTGACTGAAATATGATCTTGTACTAAGTTTATATACACATAAACTTTTCCTTCAGCGAAGAAGTTAAATTTCACCAATTATATATACACATACTCTGTGTGTATGTGTGTGTGTATCTCTCAAAAATTAAGAAGGTTCATATGGCAAGTATATAGATCTCTGTTTTGAAGAATGGATAGCTTTGGTGCATCTATTTTAATATATCCTTTTGTGGGGCTATATAATATTCTTATCTGACCAAACAGTGAGTAAGATAGTTTATGATTATCATATGATTTGACAATAAATTAATGCTGAAAAAGTATGGGGATATACCAAACATAATAATAATTAATAATAATAATAATAATAATAATAACAACAACAACAACAACATGTGTTATCAGATATAACTTGAGTTATTTGTTTCATAGAATTTTGACATTGACTTATAGAATATTGTTAATCTTATTTGATAGAGAATTACCTCTCCAAGTGGCTTATAGCACCACTCTTCTCCCAAGGCTCTCAATGTTCCTTTTATTAATCCTTGTCTTATAAAGTGCAATAACTTATTAGACTAGATTACTAGACATTTGTGATCACTCATCAGTGCATGATTATAAAAACAAAAGTGTGAATTTTCTTACCTGGGGGCACTTCTGATGTGATGGCTAGAGTTGTTTTGATAGCAGGTGGAGCTGGAGTAGATGGAACTGAAAATGGACATAAAAAGTCAGAGCATACTTGTGAGATAATATCAATGAATCCAGGCACAAAATAAATTGTATGCAATAAGTGAAACGGCCTTAACCCCAGCATGAGACTGCGGGTGGTATCTTTATTAGTAAAGAGCTTTATATATTGTTGTGTCCAGAGGACAGTTAGGCCTTGTACCCGCCCCATATTCCTTGGGTGGCAAAATACTTCAAGGTGATTGGTTGGCTCAGCCTGGCAGCCTGGGATATATATAGCTGCCAGGCACGGCCATGTTGTTGTTGTCTTGTTTCCATTCTGTGAACCGTTACCTTCTGCTCTAATAAAAAGAACTGTTACTTACTCAGAGAGTCTGCAGTTGATTCTTTGTAAGGATCTAACATATATGATCACTTACTAAAGAAGGACTTTGCATGCTAGACCTTTACAATGTTTATAATAAGAAACAGCCTCTGTTGTGATTTTAAGAAGTCTTTTTCCTGCAGTGATATATCCTCAAACAATGAGACTTCATGAACATGGCTAAATGATTAGTCTGGTGGGATTTCCTCTGGACCAAGACTTCTTCAACTACTAACAATGGAACCGTGCTCCCTTAATTTATATGACTCTCCTAAATTAGAGATAGTTTTAGAATCACCCCACAATGGTGTGCAAGAAGCCTCAGGAGCAACAGGGGGCAGAGCTGCAATGACTTGCTGTCTAAATAGCAGCCATTTTGGATTTTATTTTTAAAACATGTGACATAATCAATTTGTAGGATTATTATCTTTATTAAGCGAAAAGAAGCTCTTTGCAATCAAAGTCTTTTACACCTTTTAGAAGATCCACATAATTTCTGAGACTTCCCTATTAGTGATTGACAGGGAAGAGGGTTCCTGGAAGCAAGCTAAAGTAAGGAAGAATGGAATACCTTTTTGTTTTTTTTAAAAAACCTTTGATGGAAAACATAAATATATCAAAATCTGTGGTTTTATTTTATTATTTTTATGTACTCTAGCTTTGGATTGTTTAGTTGTGGGTGGTTGAAATTTGTATGAATTCTGCTTGTCCAGGAAACAATCTATTAAAAAATTTACACCTTGACCACAAGAGGGAGCTAAGAACATGAAAAAAATAGACTTATCTGATTGTGAAAACAAGTCTGGGACATTTTCTTCATGGGTACTAACAAGGTTAAGAATCCCTTGAGAAAAAGAGAAGTTTATAATTGCTTGATAGTTATTCAAGAGAGGAAAAAGATTTTATTCTATGAGGACAAGATGGAGTGATTTAATAAGTAATTAGAATTAGGGTAAATTTTTACTGGTCTTATATATGTAATAGGAAAAAAAAGCTCTAGTGTATGGATTTGTTGTTTATAAAGTTATTTGTTTCACAGATTTCTGATGTTGATTTTCTAGCGAATAGACTCTTTTGGTTGAGAATTATTTCTCTGGAAGAAATACCTGGGGATTTAATAGAAGTGATGGAGCCATTGACCCTTTGATCCTTTTCATATGAAGTGTAATAAGTGATATGAGTATAACAATCACTAGACTACATTTTTTATCTCTCATCAGTGCATGATTTTAGAAAATAAAAATCTTTGACTAATCCATGGTGCCAATAATTTCACTAAACTTCTAGATATAGAAAAACCAATGCTGAAAAAACCCTAATTTTTAAAGAAAAGAATCAAATTGGAAGTTATGATGCCTATCAGTGATACTTAACACTTTATTAGAAAGTTAGGTTAGGAATGAAAAAAAAGAAGTTGATACTCACTATTTTCTTCAATAACACCTATTCATAAAAAAAGAAAATTTAAATGTCACTCTGATTGATTTTACCATTCTTCCATTTATCCAGTCAAATATTTCAGTGGGTAAAATAGGGGTGAAATTCAAATATTTTCCCTACCGGTTCTGTAGGCATGACTTGGTGGGTGTGACAGGGGAAGGATACTGCAAAATATCCATTCCTACCCCACTCCTGGGGGAAGAATATTACAAACCCCTTAGACTATCTACTGTTGACTTCACCCCATTCCAAAGAGGTCAGTAAGGGATGTGCATAAGTGCTCCAGCATGCCTACCTCCCCTGTCCAAATGTTCCCTTTTATTTTTACCCATATTATGTATTCAAATAATGTTATACTTATCTATATTCTCAAATATGTATTTCACAAAACAAACAAACAAGCAAGCAACAAAAATCTCTGGCCCAACAAGAGGTGGTATTTGCCAGTTCTCCGAACTACTCAAACTTTCTGCTACCAGTTCTCCAGAGCCTGTCAGAATCTGCTGAATTTCATCCCTGAGTAAAAACTAGAATACATTATCTCTTTATCAGATTTAGAATCATCCTCACCATCTATTTACAATCAGAAAATAGTTCTCTGTTGATAATACATATAACTACCGAGAAACAAAGAAATCCTTTTTTTCTGATTGAATTAACTGTTCCTACACACGCATACTTTTAAAGGGAAACCTTAACTATTAATTCTTAAAAAGCAGTCTATTCTACTGAATATTTCTAGAAATTTCTTGTGACAAGGAGAATTTTCTCCTATTCTGACCTATTGATGGAATTTGACAATCATTAATTAAGCAAATATCAAATAGCCAATCATCACATCATTTAGAATGAGCAGCACAAGAAGACCCGTGTGGCTATTTCTTCTACAAGGAAGAGGCACATTCAATATTGCAATCACTTATGTCTTCCTTAACACACATGGCAAAACAAAATCCCCCATATGCTGCTCAGAGATTGTGATAGTTCATGGGAATGTGGGATGAATAATTTCCTAAAGAATCAGTATCATTAAAAAGTGGGGAGAAGACGGTGTGCTCAGATCTTTGGAAAAATCAATATTAAGCATACATTATTTCATTTTTAATAATCAAATCAGATCAAATATTGCAGTGAGCAAGGACAGTATCTAACACCATAAATTATCCAGAAGGGCTAAGGATTATAGATTTATTATTGATGTTTGATTAGAACCAGGATTTAAAAACAGCAGAGCCTTGTGCATACGTTTAAACAAACTGCTTCAGATTCTATATATAATAGAGAATTAGGCTCTCTTTGGAGTACAGTGGTACCTCGAGATACGAGTTTAATTCGTTCCGGACCTGGGCTCTTAAGTCGAGCAGCTCTTATCTCGAACGACTTTTCCCCATAGGAATTAATGTAAATAATTTTAATTGGTTCCAGCCCTCAAAAAACTCACAAAGTTAGTCTAAATTATGCAGAAAGACATGTTTTTAATGAAGAAATGTACATGTACATATAAATGAATAATGAAGTTTCTTTCACTTAACTTGTAAACTTTCTTAAACTTTTAAATTTACATATGTTCAACTTCTCTGCCACCCAATCCTGTAGGACAGAGGTCCCCAACTCTTTTTGCACCAGGGACCGGCTTTAAGCGATCAAGAGAGGAATGGGTGAATGAATGGACGGAGGGTGGGAAGGAAGGAAGGAAAGAGGGAAGGGACAGGAACAGAGGAAGGAAGCAAGGAAACTTATGAAAGGGGAGAGTAAGAGAGGAATGAGTGAAGGGAGGGAGGGAGGGAAGAAGGTGGGAAGGAGAAAGAAAAGAAGAAATAGAGGAAGGAAAGGTAAAAGAGAGAAAGAAAAAGAGCAAGAAAGAAAGAAAGAAAGAAAGAAAGAAAGAAAGGGGGAAGGAACAGGAACAGAGGAAGGAAGCAAGGAAACTTATGAAAGGGGAGAGTAAGAGAGGAATGAGTGAAGGGAGGGAGGGAGGGAAGAAGGTGGGAAGGAGAAAGAAAAGAAGAAATAGAGGAAGGGAAGGTAAAAGAGAGAAAGAAAAAGAGCAAGAAAGAAAGCTGCAAGCACCCCCCCCGAGCCCCCCAGGCCGGCTGCAACCTTTTAAAACACGCGCGCCGCTTCGCAGCTGTCTCCTGAAGCCGAACGCGGAAGTTAGCATTTGGCTTCAGGAGACAGCTCCTTGGCGCTTGTATCTCGAATTTGGGCTTGTAAGTAGAACAAAAATATCTCTCCCCTCCCAGCTCTTATCTCGAGTTGCTCTTAAGTAGAGCAGCTCTTATGTCGGGGTTCCACTGTATATTTTCTTAGCTATCAGAAGATGAACTGCTTTGGTATAAAGAGATGTAGAAAATGAGAAATGAGTGTGCCACACATTTGCAACTTGGTTGCTTCTAGGAAAATACCAAACCAACAAGAGGTATCTTCATATAGAAGCAAGGTTTGATGCCCCTCCAAATCCAGCCATGCATTCACATGACAAGAGAACCAAATGCAATTTCTATCCAACAAACAATAAAGAAAAGTAAAACAAAGATTGATTCAGCCTTCCATCCTTCTGAGATTGAGGATCCAGATTTTTGGGGGCAATATGTAAATAGAAATAGAAATACTTTTTCACTACTGAATATTGCATTAATAGTCTGTGGTTTAATATCCAACTAATTGTTTCTGATTTTGAGGAAAGGAATACTCTGGGATTCTTTTCTGGCAAAAAATTATTTCTTCCATGAGAGTGTATTTATCAGTTATTTAAATGACAAAAGGTATCATTTACACAGAGTAGCTAACTGGAAAGAATTGGTTTTAAGACATGAAAAGTTGTTTATGGAACTTACCACTTGTTTCTTCAAAATGAGCTGTTCAGAAAATAAAATAAAATTAAATTATATGTAAACAATATCACTTGTATTAATTGTCTATACTACTACAACCAGGTATTTAAATCTGGTATGATTACAACTAAAATGTTCTAGTGAACTGAATTTTCTCAGAAACATTATGAGGGTCAGTGTAAAGAAAGGAAAGAGAGAAGAATAAAATAACAAAGGCAGAAATACTATATTCACTTACATTTCCCAATTTAGAACATTTCTACAAAATAAGATAAATCCAGCGCCATATATTTTCCATGTTATTTTGTTTTGGGATTGGAATAATAATAATAAGAGGTCCTGAAATAGACATCTCAGTACACATATTTGCACGGTTATGTGCATCTGAATGATTGGCAGTTAAAACTCATTCATCCCACCGAGTAAAATGGCAGGCTTTCTTAACATGGATTTCTCCAAATGGAATGAGGCTAAAGTTCCTAGAAGCAAGATAAACTATTTATAGGACTCAAGAGTTATGTAATATTGTGGAAATCTCTGGATGAAGCATCATGCTTGAGTGTCTGTTCTATTTTAATGTAACCCTCTTGAATTGTATAAATTGTTCTTAATTCCTGAGCAAAAAGTAAACCTGACAGTTTATGATTCATCATACGGTCAGCCTGAATTTGGCATTTTTGTCCACCTTTCGAATCCTTTCCAAGCACTTGGCATAGCCAGATGTGGATGTTCAATCAATGTTGCAGATATTGTCGCAGGATATCAGCTGTTCTGAACAAAGATGTCTTTTGCAGTTGACTGATGATGAATTTGATCCAGTTGTTTTGGGATTGCATCCAAGCCATCTATTACTATTGGGACTACATTTGCTTTATTTTGCCATAGGCATTCTAATATTATTTAGTTGATTATTTAGTTTAGTTTACTTATTATTTGCAAACAATAATTATTAAACTTGGAAACTTCTTGGAAAAATTATAGAATGAGAGTACAAACTTACTTGTGAGGTCAGCTCTTGGCAATGGAGTTGTGAAAGCCTCTGATAAGAAAAAAAATCTATTAGTCTTTACCCAATACCCTTAGATAGAAGTTATGAATTATTTGTAAAAAATAATGAAGGTGGGATACAAATAAGTAAACAAATCTCAGTTGTTTTCTCTCCTTTTCAATTGCTTTTCTACCAACAGCCATAGAAGCTCCTTCCAATTTGTTGTTTACTCTGTATTTGAAAAGCATTCAATATGGCATAAATTCTGGCAACATCTTTGACTATTTATAACGTTTTGAAAAATAGGCAGCCTTCCCAAACTGATCTTTGTGTAATTTTCTTTCCATGCGATTTAATGCTGGATTCAAGCTTATCTCAAAGGCAGGGGTGGGCAGCAGGCAGGACGGGGTGGAATGCAGTTCCACCAGCAGAAATGAAGCTGTGTGCCTAGCTCCAGCTGACTATCCCCTCCTCCAATCCTCTTCCTCGGAAAACGGCAGGGAGACCAGCACTGGCAAGAGTTGCAGGGGCCCATTTCCTCCCCCCTCTTTTCTCAACAGCTGGTCGGCACCCATTCGTCTAGCTACCCAGCCTGAAACAGGGGGCGACCCAGGAAGGAGAGCGCGGGAAAGCGAAGCAAATTGTCACCCCAGAGAGCGACACTGGTGAGGTTGTAAGTCAAGGACTTAACAGTTCACTTGAACGATGATGATTGTTCAAGCCACTCCCACCTGGTCACATGGCCGGCAAGCCACTCCTATCCAGTCACATGGCCCTCAAGCCACACCCACAGTGTGGCAGTAAAAATTTTGGCTGCCCATTACTGCTCAAAGGGATAACAAATCTAAATCTGAAATCACTGGTTGCTAGAGTTATGATTTCTGAGATTAGGCAGAGAAAGAAAGACATGTACAATAAAATAAAATGTCAGCAAATTTACCCTGTAGTAGGAAAAACATAGCAGCCAGTATTAGAATAACAGAATAGGAAACCCTTTACTATTTCAGACCATTGATTATCTAATTTCTTCTTAAAAACCTCCAGTACTGGAGCATCCACTTCTGGAGGCCAGTTATTCCACTAGATAATTATTCTCCCTATTAAGAAATTTCTCCTTAGCTCTGTCCTTGTTTAGTTTCCATCCATTGTTTCTCGCTCTGCCTTCAAGTGTTTGGAGAATAGCTTGAGTCCCTGGTCTTGTGGTTATTGGACCACTGCTATCATGTCTGTTGATTTAACAATGCCAGCCCTAGATCTTCTTTTCATTAAACAGGATCGGTAGCATGCTTACCTCCTACATCATAAAATGCAATGAAGCCTTGACCTTCTGTATTAGAATGTCTGTAGAGTACCAGGCTCATCAGGCCTGAATAAGAGAAAAATGTCCTTTCTCCTTCGCATATTTTCCCAAGTAGAGTTGACCTCTGTGGTTCTCCATTAAAAACATCAATAGATTCAGAAGTACAGTTTAAGCTGAAGAGGAAAATGTACACAAAAGTAATCATGGACCGGACAAGACAGCATCATTGGGGGAAAACACTCTTGTTTTCCCTTTCATGCAAACAGGCCAATGAAATGCCAGGGATTGAAATATCTAGATGAGATTTGAAAGGAAAATACTTACTTTATATAATCAAGCCTGACTTGTATTGGATGGTGCTCAGGGGAGATAATTTTCCAGACACACTTTTTATCACTATTGTCTGCAAGATAATATGGGCCAAAAAACGAGCCTGAAGCATCTGAAAACGTGCCACCACATCCAGGTTCAGCTATTTTAAAAAAAGAAGAAGAAAGAAGGAAAACAGTAGAACGTCATATTTCATCATATATTAAATTATATAGTATCTATTGTACATCTCTAAACATTTTGTAGTGTTTATTCCTCATTGCTTATTTGACCTCTATGACAATCATTAAGTGTTGTACCTCATGATTCTTGACAAATGTATATTTTCTTTTATGTACACTGAGAGCATATGCACCAAAGACAAATTACTTGTGTGTCCAATCATACTTGGCCAATAAAGAATTCTATTCTATTCTATTCTATTCTATTCTATTCTATTCTACTCTACTCTACCCTACCCTACCCTACCCTACCTTACCCTATTCGCTTAATTTAAGAATTGTGAATTTAATTTAATATTAATTGATTAGTACTTTGGTTTCTGTATATATTTAATGAAATATATCAGATCTAATACTTTAGCAAAAACACTACCAGCTGCACTATTCTCTGAAACTGTTCCTACAAGCACAGTGGTTTTTTAAATCTCATTTTTCATTTTTTTAAAAAAATCATATTATTTCTTATGCTTTACAATCTTGGTCAATTTGATCTCATGATATTCAGCCGAAGCAAAAAAGTTGACATAGACCAAAATATAATATGATGAAATAATTAGGACACAACTGTAAGAAGTAAAAGTGTGCCTTTTCCTCAGTATGTTTTATTTTCTGTGAAAACTGAGCATTAGGCAATATTGTATTGATCAAAGATTTTGCGTGTCTTTTAATAATGCCTATATTAGTGATATTTGACTCTACTATTTTGAAATACAAAATTCATGCTATTGGCAGCACAGTAAAAGAGCAAGAGCACTTACATTTATATACCGCCTCACAGTGATTTACAGCCTTTTCTAAACAGTTTCCAGAGTCAGCATTTGGCCCCCAACTATTTGGGTCCTCAATTTACTGACTTCAGAAGGATGGAAGCCTAGTGAGGTTTGGCCTGTCAAACTACTGGCAGCTGGTGATCAGCAGAAGTAGCCTGTAGCACTGTACTCTAACCACTGTGAAATAAAAATTTTGGAAGCAAGGAAATTCAAGGCATTCTGCAATAGGTACTTTTTAGCAAATTAAAAATTTGTAAATAAAGTTCACATACACCTTGCACATATTTGCATGTCAATTGCTTGCTGGTGAATTATTATTCTGAAAAGTGTTCCATAAGGTTGGCATAGCCAAAATTAATTTTCTTAATTATGTTACATAGATGTTCTACTTACGTGTTGCAGA
This sequence comes from Erythrolamprus reginae, assembly GCF_031021105.1. Lineage (NCBI taxonomy): Eukaryota > Metazoa > Chordata > Lepidosauria > Squamata > Dipsadidae > Erythrolamprus > Erythrolamprus reginae. The sequence goes on from NC_091954.1 coordinate 49,925,808, forward strand.
AAGTTCACTTGGCATAGAAGTTACTTGTTTAAAAAGAACGAAAAAAAGGGGGGAAAAGATAAAGATGAATTATTTTGATGTTACCTCAAATGTGGTAGAAAGTATGTCTTGAATTACTTGGATCATATTATGGTGTTTGTGTGTGTGTACATGACCAACCATTAGAAGGGCAGCATAAGTTTCTCTTCTTGGTCTATCATCAGCAGAGTACTACAAGCTTTGAAGAAGTCTTACACAAATACATCTGTGGTGGAATTCAAGAAACTTCTCATAGACACATTCCCCCTAGTAACTTCCAAAGTGTTTGATCTTTGCAGTCAAAATAAAAAGTTTTTCTGTGGGAACCAAGGATATTTCAACAGCTGCTGGGGAGAGGAGGACTATAGTAACCAAGCAACTGGCCAGCACCTCTATTGGACAATCACATTGGAGGAAGGGGGAGCTTTCACTTTTTATTTAGGTGAAACCAGTGATGGGCTCCTACGGGTACGGTCAGGTACGCAGAACAGGTAGAAAAATTTTGAATCTTTTTCTTTTTTTCCCTTCTGGGCTCTGGGTATGTTTTTTCCTATTGCAGTCAATGAGGTTGAATGTGTATAATTTTAGAAGAGCTCTCTCTCTCTCTCTCTCTCTCTCTCTCTCTCTCTCTCTCTCTCTCTCTCTCTCTGTGTGTGTAGATAATGTGTATTTTTGTGTGCCTGTGTGTAATATGTATATACACATATGGCATATATACATATATTTTGGATGTTCGGTAATAGTAAATAGATAGGGAAATTGTATCTCTTTGAGGCTAGGAGAGGCTAGGCACCCTAACCCTAACCCAAACCCTTGACGTGAGTGACATCAAGTTGGCCAGTCACATGACCTTCAAGCCACCCATGGTAACATGATCATCAAGCCACTCCCACCTCGTCACATGGTCAGCAAGCCACACCCACAAAATAAGCCACGCCCACAGTGTGGTAGTCAAAATTTTTGCAGCCCTTCATTGGGTGAAACCATAGGAACTTTCAGAGTTGGTTTTCACCAGTTGTGCAATATGATGTATCCAATAAATTGTTCTTTGAGGAATCTGGCTACTTTGAAGTTCTGCCTTGAATGTGTGCATTTCTTGGAACGCTGACATCTAGTAAAGGAGATGATGGATTGGGACGTGTGTTGCTGATTCCATAATTGACAACAAATGCAGAGGGGATATTATTAAATCTTCCTTGATTACTCTTTTTTCATCCTAAAGGGAAATATTCCTACTGTAGCTGACATAACCAGCATTTGATCTTGCAACCTTTTTCACCTGGGTTAAAAACTCATGAATCTGATGTATTTAGAAAGTAGAAGATAGGAGGAAAAGAACAATGTTAGAATTTTGTAATCAGTTTAATATGAAACAATTGTTTTCCCATTTATGCTGGCAGTACCTGAATGAGAGTGATTCATTACCAACCCTTTAACCTAGTCATATTTCTCAATGCTAAGGGGAAACAATGAAGAGTGTGTGTATTTTGCAATGTCCTTTCTTCTGTACCGACTTCACAAGGTTCATATCTTTAAAGAAAAAATATGTCACTGAATCAATTCCATTAGAAGAAGAATGACACTTACCAGATTGTGTAGATGCTGCAGAAAGAAAAGAAAAGAAAACTTATTTAATATACGTTAGCAAACACATTGTTACACCCAGTCCCTTTTTTCTGTACCTATTTCACAAGGTTTGAAGAAACTTTGTGGCATTCAATCAATTCCAATAACAGAAGAACAACACTTGCCAGATACTGTAGATACTGGGGGGGGGGGGGGAATATTTAACATAAGCAAACACATTGCTACATTTTTGGAGATCCTGTTCCAGTACTGTAACCCTATCATTTCTGTCATCCAATCTTAATATTTCCCATGTATACATTTCCTGCCCTTTATTTATCTATTTATTCTTCTCATTTACATCCAGCCAGAATCCAAAATGAGGCTCATATAATCTGAAATATATTAATGGACTTCTAAGTGATATGTATAAATATTGGGGCATAAATATTAATATTTTTAATCACTTGTGTTCTGTAAATCAATCTCTTGATTGCATAGATATTCTTTCTAATCTAGATCAATATTCTGCAGTAGCTTGAGTTATAAGTACTGTATCCTCAATCCAGGCTTTAAACTGGAAAACAAAATGGTGTTTGGTAGGAGCTATGGAGTTGACTCACTGTGTAATTGTGTGGCATTTAGACTAATCTACTTTACTTCTAAGTGTAGAACAATCTACTGCATTTGAGCTACAGGAAACTGTCTGTTTACTTTCTGATGTTCCTGGCATATTACAACATAATTTAAAGCATTCTAATATGTACATAGGATTATATGCACTCAAGAAATATATATACCAAACCTTACAATATTGCTTTCTTCATTGGATAAACACACATTCACATATTGAGAATGATAGCCGAACTTTTCCAAATTATATATTTGGTTGGTTATAGTGTGAGATTTGTTTTATGCTAAATATGGCATGTATCAATCAGGGGTTGTTTCTAACTTATCTCATAGCCGGTTCATTCTCTCTTGTGCCGTGTGAGTGCACACACACGTTGCGTGAATGCGCAGTGCCAAAAGCCTAGCTTCTGCACATGCGCAGAAGCCAAAAACAAGATGGCAGCACCTATGGCGCCTCTAAGAGACCTGGTTCACGGTGGTGGCCAGCCAGCAATTGTTCACAGTTCAGAGAGAGGGGGAAAATAGCTGCTACCAATTTTATAGAACTGGTCTGAACCAGGAGCAACCCATCTCTGGTATCAATCCACTTTGAATCTTGGTAATGATTATTAACTAATTACTGGTTATTTGGCTAATATATCCTAATGTTTAAATATGATGTTTTGCACATGATATCTATTGTAGTAGGGGTGTCAAATTCGTGGCCCAGGGACCGGATGCGTCACATGCTCTTCCTGGCCATACCCAGGTTAGTGAAGTCATCACAGCAGCATCAGTCCCCCCTTCACTAAACCAGGTGTGGTCCTGTATCAGCATCTATTGTTGTAGGAATTATAAATCTATACTTTAAGTAGTAATAAATGAATTAGTCCTTCCAATTAGGAAAGAGAATTTAAGTAAAATACTGTTCTCCTATTTAGCATAATAATTCCGATTTGTACATGATTGGTATGTTTATATTAATGGATACTGATTTGAACAAGCTTATGTCATTTCAATGTACAATAAAATCCGAACTGGTAAATATCCATGGACAAGCAATAGACATGTTTCTAAAATATGTTTTTTGTACTTTTTGTACTATTAACTTGATCCATTTAATTTCATTTGTCTTTTATATATTTTAACCACTTGTACAACATATTTTGAATAAAACAAAAAGAATGTAGAATGTCATAAAATTAACTTTAATTACAAATTCTAAAACGGGGCCAAATCATTCTAAGAGGTTTTTATTCCTGGATTCATTATCTTTGCACAGCAATTCTTAAGGCATTAGCCTTAAGCATATTGCATCAGATAATGTATTGAACATGCACCAAAAGCATGGCATTTTCATCCAACCCCAAGTACCTTCATGGAGGTTTATTCTTCACATTGGGCAATTGTAGAAAAAATATATAAAAAACTGTATTTATATTACTACAATAAGAACAGTCGCTTGCATGGTAAAATGTGGCATTTAAACATAAGTGCATTTTTATTTCACATGTTTGCTACTTGTTATCACCATCTGCTGGTATAAGTTAAAGAAAAAAACCCAATATTTTTTCTAACATCTTACCCCATTCCAGCTACATCCTAGCTCCTAGTTTTGCTGTCATTCCCAAGTTTGTGACTTAGTGGGTTTTTAGGATAATGTGCATGTGCAGGCCTGTAGGTCCTTTCCAACTCTATGATTCTATGATTCTATGATAATTTAGATTATATATTATAAATTATATATTTCAATATAATAATTATCGTTTAAGTAAGTAAGGAAGTAAGGAAGGAAGGAAGGAAGGAAAGAGGAGGAAGGAAGGAGGAGAAGGAAGGAAGGAAGGAGGAGGAAGGAAGGAAGGAAGGAAGGAAGGAAGGAAGGAAGGAAGGAAGGAAGGACAAATCAACATTGGGCTGAAAAATTAGTATTACATTGGCTGAAACAATCATTGGTTCCCTGGATTTTTAGTTAGATTTTTTTTAAATTACATCACCTATTGTAAGAAGAAATCAGAATGTGATTGTACAGAAATCAATAAATATACTTACAACAAACTGTGCTTAAATCTGCTATTAAGTTAGGAAAACCCCTAGCTTTGTAATGACTTGTGTATTACATAAAACTGGAAAAGCTACCCTGATTGCATCTTATACTGATGATATATTTCCCAGAAATGTTCTTTTTAGAGAAAATATGATGGATTGAGTAGTCTGTGGCTCGTGCTGATAGAATCACAAAACTGAGACAGAAGCAAACAAGTTAGTCGGGTCTATCTTGTCCTTCTGCTTTCAGTGAAATTCATAACTTAATTCCATTTAAGCGTCTCAATTCAATTTCTGCTATTTGGTTATTTTTAAGTAAGTAAAGTTCTGGTTTAATTATTACTAACATTAGCTAATTATTGAGTCTACCCATAACCTGTAGATCAAATTTGATAGTCCAACTGATATAATAGGTTTCAATAAATCTCAGAAAGTAGCATCACTTAGGAGACTTTAGCTGATTTTTAAAGACTCGGAATCCAGTACTTGGGTTACCTGTTAATCCTATGGGTGTGTGTGTGTGTGTGTTAAATCTCTGAAAGAAATATCCATAATGTTCCCAAGAAAACTTCTAGTCATTGCTTTAAAATATTTAAAAAGCCTGTTTTTCAGTTCTTCATTATTATTTAACTCATTTCCAACCTTGTATATGGAGAGAATTAAATAAGTATGCCTTGGTATTCTCTGAGCACTGATAAACTCTATACACTCTGAGCATTGATGATATTCTCTGGTTTGGCTAATAAATCATCTGCAAGAAAGCAACCAGGCACATAGAACACCAAGGACCCTTCATTTCAGCCCTGAGCTACAAATATTCCACTTTGTTGGTACCAAGTACCACATCAAACCCATCATATTACCTGTGGCTGAAAGTAGCAGCACCCAAAGAAAGATCAGTGTGTGATCCATCTTGAGGGAAGATTCCAGAAGAATTTAAAACAGTAATCCTGTGGCAGAGATTACCTGTGAATATATACAGTACAGAATCTGAAACTTGATCTGCCTCAGCTCAGAATGAAAAGGAAGTGATATGTAAAATACTTCAAGATGTCAAACAATATTTCTTAAACTGTGCCAACATGATAGATACATACGAATGGCATTTCCCTTATCTTTTAATTTCTAAACTTGTTTAATACTCTACACTGTTTATTGAGTAAACAGTCCTGAAAATGAAGCCCAGATTTGTCATCCTATTTCCTCTTTTTTTTTGGTAAGAGATATTTTCCAGGAAGAAAACAGGCAGAATCTATGGATTTGAGGTGGTGTCAAATGAATTGCAACAGAACACCACAAATCCTCCTAACTACCTACTATGCATAGATGGGAACATTCGCCATATCAAAGAGGATTATAAAATTGTGGCGTTTGGAGGTGACCACATCTTAAGAGGACATTTCCCTTCAGCTGCGTCATAGAATGTGACCTCTGACATTACTTCAATGTGCTCAAAGAGAAATTGGGTTTCTGTCTTTAAAGTCCAAAATACTCAAATCTGTATTACAAACCATTTTTGATATTTTAAGGACTTCCATATTTATTTTGTGAAAATACACGAGAATTTACATAGAATCACCTAGACTCACCTTAAATGGATCGTTTTTATTTGGTCATACCTCATCGAGGCTGCATTTTGTGTAACTCCTGCTTAAGCATAGGAACCTAACAGGATTTATTGCATTATATACTCCAAGGAACAGAGGAGTGCACATTCCTTCCCTATCCCTGTCCTATCTCAGAGGTAGCAATAGAAATAGGTATTTTGGCTGCTAGCAAAATCAGGGTTATAATACAGTTAATCACCCATAGGAATTTGAAGGCAGAGATTGAACCCAAAGTACTGTAGTTGGAAACACAAGGTAGTTGGAATACAAGGTTTGTGAGAGTCATAGCACCTGGCTGTTAAGCACAATAAAGTGGTCAATCTGAATTACAAATCCCAATCATTTTCTTAGAACAGCTTATTCAATGTATCTGTAAGATCTGCTCCTCCATAAACATTGTATTGAGAAAGTCGACAGTGTCTGATTATCAGTGAAGGGCTGCAAAACTTTTTACTACCACACTGTGGGTGTGGCTTATTTTGTGAGTGTGGCTTGCCAGCCATGTGACAAGGTGGGAGTGACTTAATGATCTGGCCAGGGATCGCTGAAAGGTCATGCGACTGTCTTAAAGGTGGCCAACTTGATGTCACTCACGGGTTAGGGTTAGGGTGCCTGACCTCTCCTCGCCTCAAAGAGATACAATTTCCCTATCTATTTACTAATACTGACATCCAAAATATATGCACAGGCACACAAAAATATACATTATGTACTATATAAACTGTATGTGTATCTACACACACACGCACACACAGCTCTTCTAAAATTATATACGTTCAACCTCATTTACTGCAATAGGAAAAAAAGAAAAAAAAATCTTTTTTTTCCTACCAGTTCTGCATACCTGACCATACCCGTAGGAGCCCATCACTGCTGATTATGAAAGCAACCACCTCATTGGGCATAGCTTTGATGAGGCATTCATAGCTGCTAACGCAAGGGAAGTAGCTCTGCTGTGGTTCTAGAAGCAATGGATGGTGAAAAACAATAAGTTCTTCTTTGGGCTTAAGTGAGATTTTTGGGTGTGTGCCTTCCTGGCTAAAAGTTTTCTTAGATACAGAGTTAGTCTGAGAGTTTAGAGAAAAGGCTAAAGTGGGTGAGTTAGTAAGTAAATAAATAAATACAGTAATAAAGTTTACAAAACATGATCAGATACTATTGTATAGTCTTTGATCCAATATTGGCTGTTGGCAATTGAGCATTTATAAAATCAGGGTTCCTGGGATATTATCTAACTCTACCTGTCAGCAAATATGGAAGTTCATTCATGGACATATACTGTACTTATGTTACTGAATTTCTGGTTTAAACATTCAAATGCCCATCCTGCCTGAGTTTAACAATTTTTTACCGAGGCCTTTTGTGTCTCACTATAATCTGACCCCGACCCTTCATTCCCAGAACTGGTTTTGTTTTTAGCCTGGTACCTTAACTACTGGATCAAACAGGCTCTAATGTTTGGAAACCAAGAAAGTAGTTACTTAATAATTCAAAACAAACAAGGTTGTATCATTGCAAATCTCAGAACTTTCTCAGAGCATAATATGTTGTTCTACATTAATTCTGGTTAACTGTGATTTATCAGTCCTGAAATCACTTTGAAATTAAATTAAGGGGGAGAAAGGAAATCAGCCATAGGCTGTAATAGAAAAGTATCATAACATTTGCAGCCACTTTATTTTTAAATATTTCATTTTAGCTTTTTGGTAGAAAGAAAATATCTAGGAAAGTGCATAGTTTGCAGAACAGTAACTCTGCCAAGCATCAAAGTACAGTGGTACCTCTACTTAAGAACACCTCTACTTAAGAACTTTTCTAGAGAAGAACCGGGTGTTCAAGATTTTTTTTGCCTCTTCTTAAGAACCATTTTCTACTTAAGAACCCGAGCCCGGAAAAATTTCCCAGGAAATTTGAGAGCGGCATGAAGGCCCGGCCAGTTTCCCTTTAATCCCGGCCATCTCGGAGTTTTCTGGGCTGCCAGAGGAGCCTTTCAGTGGCGCTTAAGGAGGCTTTGGTTGTCCAGAGCGAACAAAGCATTTTCCTTTCTATGGGCGCTTGGAGAGGGAATAAACCTCTGCCAGCGCCCAGAGAAAAGAAACACTCCCTTCACTGTCTTCCTCCTCTTCTTTCTCCTCCTCCTCCCACCTAAATTCCGAGCTTTTGTTTCTTTCCTAATGGATTTGCACGCATCATTTGCTTTTACATTGATTCCTATGGGAAAAATTGCTTCTACTTATAAACGTTTCTACTTAAGAACCTCATCACAGAACGAATTAAGTTCTTAACTAGAGGTACCACTGTATATTAGACTATTTCACTGAAGTAGATAAAGATAAATACTATATTTTTCTGAGTATAAGACGCACTGGAATATAAGATGCACCTTAATTTTGGGGGAGGAAAACAAGAAAAACGAAATTCTGCCTCTGCCTACCAGCATCAGGATTAGTGGGGTCCTCATTTCCACTCGGATTTTGACAATGAGCAGCACAGATCTTTTTATCTGTTCTAACAATAAAAATGAATTTTGCTTTCTAAAATTACAGAAATGTGAAATGAATAAGAAATTACAAATAGTCATGTATGGTTGTATAATCTACTGGGTTTTGTATTATTAATAAAATATATTTTTCAGAATCCATTTTTGTTGCATAAGGTAAATTTCAGATTCCTGCTATGGAAGTGGTCAGTTTATTTATTTATTTATTTATTTATTTATTTATTTATTTATTTATTTATTTATTTATTTATTTATTTATTTATTTATTTATTTATTTATTTATTTATTTATTTATTTATTTATTTATTTATTTATTTATTTATTTATTTATTTATTTATTTATTTATTTATTTATTTATTTATTTATTTATTTATTTATTTATTTATTTATTTATTTATTTATTTATTTATTTATTTATTTATTTATTTATTTATTTATTTATTTATTTATTTATTTATTTATTTATTTATTTATTTATTTATTAGATTTGTATGCCGCCCCTCTCCGTAGACTCGGAGTTTACGTGTATAAGGTGACTAACCAAATTTCCCAAGAAAAGCCTCCTCAGGTAATACTAGAAAAACTTAGAAGAATAATGAGATTTCGTTAAAGCACATATTCTTCAAATCTTTAATCCAACTGTTTTATGCATCTGTTGACCTTTTTTTCTGCAGAAATTGGAATGGATTTTAACTGGAGTGGGTGGGGTGAGGTATGATTTTCATGGAGAGAAAAGACAGACTTGGTTCCACTCCCAAAATGCACCAATCTTCTTACCTACAGCCAGGCTTTCTCACACCAAGGCTGAATAGAGAGGCAAAATTTAGAACTACACTGCCTTTGATCTAACCTAAGTGTAGCACACAAAATTATATGCTACAATGCCCAACTTGTGAACAACTACTTGAGCTTCAACTGCAACAATGCACAATCTTGCAATAGGTACAAACTTAATGTAAACCATTCCAGACTTGCAAAAAATTTGACTTCAGCAATAGTGTGGTCAATGCCTGGAATACATTACCTGACTCTGTAGTTTCTTTCCCAAATCCCTGTAACCAGGGGTGGGCTACTGGCCAGATTGGGAGGGGGGAATACAGTGGGGTGGCAAAAATGGAGCTCCACCCCAGAGCACCCAATTTTCACTGAAAAATGTTGAAAGAAAATGTATAAGCCACGCCCACAGTGTGGCAGTAAAAATTTTGGTAGCCCTTCACTGCCCGCAACTTTAATCTTAAACTGTCTACCGTTTCCATAACTCCATTCCTAAAATATACGTAAGGGGCATGCATAAGCGCACTAGTGTACCTACCGTCCCTGTCCTAAAGTCCCCATGTATTTCGTAAAATATCATGTACTCGGAAACTGCACTTTTATATATGCACATTAATGTTTATATTTTATATTTATATACATGCCTGACAAAATTAAATAAATAAGATAGATAGATAGATAGATAGATAGATAGATAGATGATAGATAGAGAGCTATAGATAAAAAGATGATAGTTATATGGAAGAGAGAAAGAGAGAGAGATAGGGATAGATGAGATAGGTAGGTAGATAGGTAGGTAGGTAAATATATATCGATAGACAGACAGACAGACAGACAGACACACACACACACACACACACACACACACACACATACATACATACATACATTATGGTTTATGATTTTTCACTTTGTTGCTTGTATGTATACTGAGGGTCAGGGCTGCCACAGAGAAGGCTCTTCTCCGGGTCCTGCCAAATGACATTGTTGAGTTGACGGGACCCAGAGAAGGCCAACTGTTAGAGGGCATTGTTCCCTGTAACGTGAGTTGTGCGCTATAGCGCAGGAGATTTGAGATGTCTGCCCGTGAGTTTCCAATTCCAGCGCGGAGGTCTGATCTCTACGCTGGAATTGGCAATTAGAATAAGGTTACCTGACCTTGATCATTTGTCCCGACTCCAAAATGTGGCGTGACTTTAAAACTGACTGGATTGGATTTCCACCCTCGAGAGAAATAGAGAAAAGCCCAGCCGGCTAATTTCCCCCCTCACTCCAACTCCAAAATGCAGTGTGATTTTAAAACTGACTGGATTGGCTTTCCACCGTGGGGAAGGAGCGGGGAAGAAAGAAGGAGAGAAAAGTGTGGCTTTCTCTAATTGGATATTGTATTTTTTAAATTCTCATCGAAGGCATTTGTAATTGCTTCTAAATGATGTTGTTTTTGCTTTTGCAAAAAAAAAAAAAATCAAAACAACCTCCTTAGGTGCAAGTCAGCTGAAAGTCCTAGAGAGACTGAAGGTAGATAATTCATCAACAATCAAGGCATGTCAAACTGATCTGTGTTTCCTGAACTAGATACTGGATATTGGATATTAGATGTAGAAGCTGTTTATGGTTATTCCCAGTTTCTGGAAGTATTGTCTACAAGGTGGGAAGATGTTCCTCTAAAGAGATGTCTCTTGTGGCTTGTACAGATATTTTAAAATGTAAAACATTTTCTAACAACCAAGATTGAAAGGACCTTGGAGGGCTTCTAGTCCAACCCCCTGCTTAGGCAGAAAACCCTACAGACAAGTGGGTATCCAACATCTTCTTTAAAACTTCCAGTGTTTGAGCATTCACAACTTCTAGAGGCAAGTAGTTCCATGGATTAATTGTTCTCACATTCACTCCTTGCTTCTAAGTTGCTTCTCTCCTTGATTAGTTTCCACCCATTGCTTCTTGTCCTACAGGTGGTCTGGAGAATAACTTGACTCCCCGTTCTTTGTGGCAGCCTCTTATTTACATTGTAAATAAGCTGTCTCAGACAGTTCTCTTAAAACAGAACTCTTATAAAATTGAACATTAAGTAATATCCTAATATACATTTTGAAACTTTGAACTAGAGGAATCAGCAAATGTATGATACTTTAGTGACTGGACAGATATTTAGCAAGACATTTAATAAATTCCACTTCTGGTTGGCATTTATAGCCAAAGAAACATGCAAACAATTGTAGCCTTCTGTTAAAATGAAGCCTTCTGTCAACATAATATACTAGTTGGAAGCAAATATACCTTTGTATTTCCACTCATAAATTAGTTTGATTAACAAAGAAGATAAAAACAAGGTTTTATCATGGTTAACATGGTTTCTTGATGGTAAAAGATATATTTAGGCAGGGGTCCCCAAACTTTTTACACAGGTGCCAGTTCACTGTCCCTCAGACTGTTGGAGAACCGGACTATAAAAAAAACTATGAACAAATCCCTATGTACACTGCACATACCTTATTTTAAAGCAAAAAAAAAATGGGAATGTACTATTTAGAGGGGGGAAGAAGTCTAAAATTCATATATGTTTATGTTTTGTTTTTAATTTAATTTTGTTGTTTAATATTAGGATGTATTAATTTGTAAAATTGGATTAGAATTTTAGAACTACAGTATATAGAATTACATAGGTAAAATTAATGGAAGATACATAGGATAAATAAGGGGTTTATGATATGTACTGTATGGTTTTATGAGTTTGCATTATGAATTTAAAATATACTTGGAAATGAAGAGGATTGATGAAAGTTAATAATAGTAAATGCTAAGTGCCTGAAAAGTAATTGAGCTTGGAAATATTGAATGAAATTATAGAAAAGTAAATATGGAAATGTATTAATTGAGGCATTGGTGTTCAGATAGATTTTCATAATACTACTAGATTACTATAATACTATGATAAATATTTAAGAAATGAAGATTTTAAAGCATGGATTTATTAATAGTTGTGTTTTTAGTTTTGCTGGTTTTTTTAGTTTTAATAGTAATAGATATTGGCTTGGTTTTATTATTAATTTGTTTTAATAAAAAAGAAGGGAACTATGCTGCCCAGTCCCAAAGGGACTGCTGCTCAGACACTATACTTTTCCGCCCACACCGAAAAAAAATTAGAGGGAACACTGCATGGGGGGTAGGGGAGTGGGGGTGGTCATGCACGCATGCGTGGGGGGCACATGAGTAGTGATGGACGAACTGAACCCGCACAATTCGGGTCCGTACCAAATTTTGCGGTGTTCGGTATGCCGAACACGAACCTGAAATTTTTCCAAATTTTGGGGTCGTGTTCAGCATTCGGAGCTGTGATGTCACTGGCAGGTTACTAAGGATGCCAAGGTGATCACTTCCTAGATTCTAAGCAAAGGGCGGTCCTTTCACGTAAAAATAAACATGTTTATTTTTACGTGAAAGGACCGCCCTTTGCTTGCAACGCCACTGCGGTGTCCTTTTTCGTAAAAATAACAATGTTTATTTTTACGTGAAGACCTCCCCTTGAAGGAGCTGGGGAATCCCTCCCATGAAGAGATTCCGGGGGCGGAGCTTTGACATCACTGGCAGGTTGCTAAAGATGCCAAGGTGATCACTTCCTGGATTCCATGGAAGTGATCACCTTGGCATCCTTAGCAACCTTTCGGTGATGTCAAAGCTCCGGCCCCGGAATCTCTTCATGGGAGGGATTCCCCGTTTGGGTTAGAGGTCGGGTTCGGTTCGGGTTCGGCCGAATTTTGCATAAAATTCGGCAGAACTTGCTGAATCCGAACACCATTGGGTTCGCCCATCACTACACATGAGGGGTGTCGTGCACACATTGCATTATGGGTGCCAGTGCACGTGCTTTTGGCATGCGATGAGAAAAAAGTTAGCCATCATTGGCCTAGCAAATTGTGTTGGATTACTGCGGAAAAGTTTTTATTCTTAGTTTCAAAAAATGTATTATAAATAAACTCTTACTTTCCCTCTTACTTTCTTTTCTAGCATGGTGCACTTGGGACAACATTAAAAGGGACAACTGTCTTGTCTTTGATATTGTTTTGTTGCATCATATTATTTTGTGTCTTCTGAGTGCTCATAAAAGATAGTCAAAACTATTTGGAAAGTTTTGGCCTTTCTGGTATAAATCCATTATTTGCTTGCAGGAATAGTTTAATACATAACTATGATTTCCCGGAAATGCTATTGTGTTAGTTCATAGACCCATTATACATGTTGAGATACAACACTCCAAAGATAGGAAGCCACAGAGAAAGAAAGAATTTTAACGTCTTAAATAATTTGGAAGAAATAAAATAATTAACCAGCTAGTAGATGCTGATAGCAAAGAACAATCTCCATCCATGGAAATGAAATTGCAATGTTTATATTGCCTTCAAAACCCTCAAAAGAAGAAGAATTAAAGTTTCTGAGTCCTTATAGCAGTGTTTTTCAACCTTTTTTCTTCAGGGGAACTGTTTGATGACGCACATGTGGGGGTGGGTGGGTGTTCAGTCATTGGCGTCCATAATGAGTGGGCGGGGCTGAAATAATAAGCGTTCTGGGAGAAGGCAGAGCCAAAAGCGGAGTGGTGGTGGTGGTGGGGAAAGGGGGTGTCGGATCTGTCTTTCCCCTGCTGTGTCCCCTTTTCTCCACTTGGTGTAGACACCATGTTGGCTGGAAGGGAAGATGATGAGAGGCAGCTGTGGGACTAGCGGCAGCGGCGGCAGGCGGTGAAGGGTACTGGGGAGCAAGAAGCACGCCGAAGAAAAGCCAGTATGTTTCTCCTCCTCCTCCTCCTTTGCTGGGGTCTCCCTCAGAAGCCAACAGTTAATGGAAGTCCCCCAGCAGCCAAGGTAGAGGGTTCCTTCTCACCTCTCCAGCCAGAATGAAGAAAGAGAGACCTCTGGGGGGGCTTCTGTTAACCGTCGGCTGCTGAGGGAGACCCTGGGAGGAAGAGGTGGAGGAGAGACTGTGGAGAAATGAACCTGTGGGGTTGATGAAAGCCCAGACCTGAGGCAGAGGGTTGCTGCTGCTGTGTGATATGATCCTTGTTGATTTTTTCCCCCTCATTTAATTGCGGAAGTCCTGATTGGCCCTTGCGGAATCCTTGGGTTCTGCGGAACCCCGATTGAAAAACACTGCCTTATAGCAATTCAAACAGTGATTTAAATACAGCTATATGGAGTGATATTCACAGTGATATTTGCTATGACTGAACTCTGTGTGGGATAATTCACTGAACTAAAGTTTCTTTTCAAAGATTTGCAGATCCAATTAATTCTGGCCATGCTTATGGATACTTGTGCATGTTCTCTAAGTATTCATTCATTCATCAAATGGATATAACGTAAAGGCAGAGAAAATGATAATCTAAATCAAGGAAGAGGTAGCAACAATACAATTATTTGCAGCCAAGTACTAAGTGAGGCAAAGATGGAAGAAATACTTATGTTGGCATGGAAAAGATAAGGTGGTACAGAAAGCGAAGAATGGAAAATTGTATGATTACTTAATGAATAAATAAGGAAGAGGTTTGCATCCAGTTCAAGGAGAAGTCAAGGCCTTGGCACTTCAAGTGCCAAAGAAGCAATAAGAAATCACTCAAGCAAATTTGTTAATCTAAAACAAATAATTTTTATCAGCAATAGCGTCTGCAAAAAAATATATATTTACAAGGAAATCCACTAGTTTCTCTTCATCCACATGAATGTGAGTATAGTAAGGTTCAGTTATGGTGAAACATGTTGTTGCTCACACACAACTAAGGAACACCAATTTCTGATAATTTTAAACGCAACTTAAAAAATAGTTTGTAGATATTGTTCTGCTCGGGCCTACACAGATCAGAACAAAGGAAGAATCCACATGCTGAGATTTTGAATCAAACACTTATGTGAAAAGCGGGATTTTATACAAGCAAATTCAAGCCTTTCAGTCTATTTTGGCAGCTTTCCCTATCAAATTGGCTAAGAGATAAAAGTCCAGTCAGCCGCTGAGAGTCAAAGCTAATTAGCACATTCCTCAGTGAAATCATGTTTCTTTGATCAGACATACACACTCACAGTTAAGGCCAGTGTTCCCTCTAATTTTTTTTTGGGGTGAGCGGAAAAGTATAATGTGTGAGTGGCAGTCCCTTTGGGACTGGGCGGCATATAAATAAATAAATAAATAAACAAACAAACAAACAAATAAATAAATAAATAAATAAATAAAGTGTGGGCGTGCACTATCACACATGAGCGAGTTCTTGCATCCATAATTCTATCCTTTCTATGTCTCCCTCTTTCCTCCCTCCCTCTTTCCTTTCTATCTCTCCCTTCCTCTTTCCTCCCTCCCTCTTTCCTTTCTATCTCTCCCTGCCTCTTTCCTTTGTATCTCTCCCTCCCTCTTTCCTTTCTATCTTTCTCTCCCCCTGCCTTTCTCCAAGCCCTTCCTTTTCCCTCTCCCTATCCTACTGGCTACTACCCCCCTCTCCCTCCTTTCTATCTCTCCCTCCCCCTTTCTCTCTCTCTCCCTTCCTTCATCTTTCTTTCCCTCTCTCTCTCCATCCCTCTTCCTTTCTTTCTTCTTTCCTTCCCTCCCTCCTTCCTTCCTCTCTTTTTTGCTCTTTCTCTCTCCCTCCTTCCCTCCCTCTATGTCTTTCTCTCTCCCTCCTTCCCCCCTCTCTTTCTCTCTCTCTTGCTTTCTTTCCCTCTCTTTCTCTCTTTCTTTCTTTCTCATTCTCTCTCCCCTCCTTTTTCTCTCTCTCTCTTTCTCTCTCGTTCACCAAGCCGGCAACAGAGAGAAAAAGAGAGAGAGAGAGAGAGAGAAAGAGAGAGTGGAGGGCACCGTTGTCTTTGCCTCCGCCTGGCTCTGCAGCTAAGACGCAGCAACCATCAACACCCTCGCCCTCCCAGGCGTCCCCAGTGCCCGGGACTGTGTGACTTTGCGCCATGAAGAAAAAATGGCTCCGGCAGCAGGGAAAAGTTGGCCGGGCTTCGGGAACGCTTGCCCTGCCTCTACTGCAGCCCCTTTGCTGGAAGTCTGAGATGAAAGCGCTCCCAGCCAAGGGGCTGCAAGAGGGGTGGGGCAGGCATTCCCGAAACGGATGGAGAAAGCCCTCTCTCGCAGCGAAAGCGCTCCCAGCCAAGGGGCTGCAAGAGAGGGCTTTCTCTGTCCATTTTGGGAAAGCCCGCCCCACCCCGCCCCTCTCGCAGCCCCTTGTCTGGGAGCACTTTCGTCCCGAGGAGCTGAAGCCACTGCCGCAGCCGCCACAAGAGAAGTCGCACCCCAAGGCAGGGGGCGGCAGAGGAGGAGAGGGGGCGGATCGGGTGGGCGGGGGGCAGGGCTGAGAGGCCAGGAGCGTGAGGGGGCCAGAGGCACCATGGAGAGACAGGTGCGGCCGCGGCTCCCTTCTACTGCTTGCGCCTCCCTGCCCGCCCCGCCCCGGGCTGGCGGGACGGGGAGCGCGCGACTGAGGAAAAGGGTGCACGTGGGGGTATTTTGGAGCGTGCGCGTGCTCACGCGCACAGCTTACAGGGAACAGTGCTTAAGGCTACCAAAAATTTTACTACCACACTGTGGGTGTGGCTTATGCAGGATGCCCTGCATTTTCTTTCAACATCTTTCAGTGCAAATTGGGTGCTCTGGGGTGGAGCTCCATTTTCGCTACCCAATTGCGTTCCCCCCTGTCTGGGCAGTATCCCACCCCTGTACACTCACGATTCTCCAGATTTTGCTCACACAGCTGCAGCTCTTCCCAATGAAGTTAGAAGAATAATAGCAGGTTGCCAGCGAGGCATTTCTGTAACCCCAAATCTAGGATTGCCACATTACAAACGTTGGAACACCACACCCCTTTACCCAGAAATCTTCCTTTATATACTGTCTGGGTGTGGTCAACTGTTTCCTAGAGATATAACTGTCTAGACTTTATTTCATAGTCTCACTTTCTGAACTTTTTCCCATAAAGATATTCCTGCCAGCTTCTTGACCTTCTGACCCAGGCATCTAATAGGGGCTCCTGATCTCCCATGTCTCCCTCCTCCTCTGACTCAGAAATTACCATCATTGGGGTTTCTACAGTCTCTGGAGGTTCACCAGGTTTCAACCCTCCCTCACTCTCACTCTTTGACTCAGTTGTCAAGAACACTGGCCTAGGATACCAAGATGGCCCCGGTTCATCCTCCTCAGAATCTGCGATTAACTGACCTGGTCATAGACCACTCACAACAGATATGTTGATGAAAATTCTCAGTCATCCAAGTATCATTGTCTGGAATATGATTCATGACAACTGGACTTCTTGTTGGTTCAAAACATTTTGCTACATATCCAAATAGCTTCTTCAGTCTTATTGACATTGAAGAAGCTATTTAGATAAGCAACAAAATGTTTTGAACCAATAGGAAAAGAAGTCCATTTGTCATGAATCAACTTCCAGATATCCTAAAGATAGTTCTGTAAGTGTATAGATCCTTTGCTCTTCATAGTATTTTTGTCAATATGTGTAGCATGTTTTTAACAGGTCTTTGTGTGAAATGCAGGAGACCACTTAAGTAACAAGCAAACAATGGAGAATTAATCTTAAATACATTGAAATGAAAACAGACACCCTGCTTCTTGAAACAGTACTTCACTATACATGCAATTCTGATAAACTCACTCTTACAACTGTTGTTAAAGAATAGGGAAATATGATGCCTAAACTTTTATTGACCTTTTCTATGTTTCAGAAACCACTGAAATTTTGGATGTAGGAGCATTTTTATTTATGAATGTTCTCCATTTATTGGATGGAGATCTATTTAAAATGTATAATACACATCTAAATTCAGCAGGAATAAAGCAATTCTTTCCTTTTCAACTTTGCACCATTTTTAATATCATTACTCTCTTAGCCTCGATATTTTCTTGCAGACATTTAATTATTGTCCAAACATAATCAGTGCTGATCACGTTACCCAGTTTAGGTTAATGAAACCTAAAGCTCAGAGAACACTGAGGATATTTAATTTCAACCTGAGCTACAAATATTCTCTTTTATTGGTGTAACATTCTTGGTTTTTTCACTTCATCTCTTTCTTTCCAGGAGTGATATGGATTATGATTAGTGTTGGGCGAATCCGTTGAAGTTCGGGTTCGGCAGGTTTGGCCGAACTTGCCGCCGGAGTTCGGGTAGGTTCGCCGAACCCGAACCCCATTTGCCTGTTGCAAATTATTTTCAAGGTGACCTCACTGGGAAGGAACATGCATTTTGTCCCTAGAAACCATCTCTGCCAAAATTAATTTTATTGATGGGCAGCTGCAGTTATCAAATTGTCAGAATTTGAACCCAAACTATACACAAATATTTACGTAAAAATAAACCTAAATATATACATACATGAATTTTACAGCTGTCTGGGTGGGGAGGTGATGTAGGTGGAAGTGGCAGAGGAGGAGGAGGAGGTGGTGGTGGTGGTTGTAGTAAACACTCTAACCACTCACTCAGGTGGTGGTTTGCACCAGGCCATTGCAAGCTTCATATCATTAACAGGGTGTGAGCTTCTGACAATTCAATCATAGCGCCTGGCCATTGCCATGGCCTGGTGCAAATTATTTCAGCTTTTTCAAGGTGAAACACCCCCTCCCCCGGGAAGCAACATGCATTTTGGCTCGTAGAAACCATCTCTGCCAAAATTAATTTTACTGATGGGCAGCTGCAGTTACCAAGTTGTCAGAATTTGAACCCAAACTATACACAAATATTTATGTAAAAATAAACCTAAATATATACGTACATGAATTTTATAGCTGTCTGGGGGGGGGGAGTGATGTAGGTGGAAGTGACATAGGAGGAGAAGGTGGTGGTGGTAGCAAGCACTCTAACCACTCACTCAGGTAGTGGCACAGCCAAGTCCCGTTGGATCCACGCCTGATTCATTTTAAGGAATGTAAGTATGTCCACGTTGTCTGTGGATAGGTGGATCCTTTTATTTATTTATTTATTTATTTATTTATTTATTTATTTATTTATTATTTATTATTTATTATTTATTTATTTATTTATTTATTTATTTATTTATTTATTTATTTATTTATTTATTTATTTATTAGATTTGTATGCTGCTCTTCTCGGGGCAGACTCGGGGTGGCTAACAGACTCGGGGTGGCTCGGGGTGGCTAACAACAGTAAAAAGACAACGTAAACAAATCTAATATTAAAAAATCTAAAAACCCTAATTTAATCAATTTTTTTATTAATTTTCATAAAATAAACAGACACACATACAAACACTAAACATAGAGTGGGGGTGTATTTTCCCCGCTTCTTTTGAAAGTGTACATTCAAGTACAGAAAAAGAATACATAATTGAATATATGTTAAATGTTAAAAGGTTTAGTAAAATTGAATTAAAGTTTTACAAATCTTGAATACAATGTGAATATTAAGTAAAATTAGTATAGAATAGTCATCAAAAAAAAGAAGAAAAAAATTACCTTTAGTATAATCTTAATTACTATAGTAAAAATGCCATATTCATCAAACAAAACATTTAAACTAATTTCAACTATTATACATATATAGACCAAAGTTCTTAATATGTTACTTATACTTATACCTATACATAAACTACTATGTCATAATCATCAAAAAATGCATTTAAGCTAGTATTGATATTGTTATCACCTAAGTAAAAACAAATACAAAAAGTTAACTAGAAATAAGTGTGTATATCTTATTTTTTCTTATCTATCCATTTATAAACATTGTTCCATGTTTCATAAAATTTAGTATCTTCTTGATCATTTAATCTTCTTGTCATCATGTCCATTTCAGCGCAATTTAATATTTTAGCTATAACCTCTTCTTCCTTGGGGATTTCCTCCCCTTTCCAATTTTGCGCATATATTATTCTAGCCGCAGTTAATATGTGTATAATTAAGTAAAGAATTTCTTTCTTATAGGTCTGATTGGTAACTCCTAATAAGTAAAATTCCGGGGTATTATCTATGTCTTGCTTTATTATTTCTTTTAATATTTTCTCAATCATCTTCCAATATATTTTAGCTTTACCACATGTCCACCATTGATGGTAGTAGGTTCCTATATCCTTCTTACACTTCCAGCATAATGGGGATGTTTTGGGAAACATTTTTGCTATCCTATTTGGTGGGAGATGCCATCTGTAGAACATTTTGATTTGGTTTTCTTTTAATGAAACTGATTTGGTCATTTTCCAGTTATTAATCCAAACTTTCTCCCATGTATCTATGTCTATTTCCTTACCAATATTTCTACACCATCTTATCATAGTATCTTTTAAAGTCAACTCTATATTTTTATGAGCGATAAGAAATTTATATATTTTCCCTATCATTTTTATTGAATTAATAGTAATTAGATTGCTTAAAAGATTCTTACTTTTATTAAAAATATAAAGAGTTTTATCCTTCTGGTATCTAGATCGAATCTGAGCATAATGCCACCAGTCTATTATTATCCCTTCTTCTTGTAATTTAATCCTAGATTTTAGCTTCATCTGGTCATTTAATAATTCTTTATATCTATAAGTTATTTTCTTGTCTTTTATAGACTTTGGATGCGTTATTGCTTCTAGGGGAGCTAGCCATTCTGGGATATTTAAAAAGTGATTTTTCTTTATGTCTTTCCAAACTTCTAGTAGATACTTCCTTAATGTATGCCTTTTAAAATATGAATGATTTTTTTCCTTATCGTACCATACAAATGCGTGCCACCCAAGCATAAGATCATGTCCTTCTAAGTTAAGTACTCTTTTGTTCTCTAGAGTTATCCACTCTCTAAACCATGTTAATGCGGCAGCCTGATAGTATAATTTCCAATTTGGAAGGCCAAATCCTCCTCTTTCTTTGATATCTTCTAAGCAGTTCATTTTTATCCTTACTTTTTTCCCTTGCCATATGAATTTTTTAACTAGGTTTGTTAAAGTTTTTAAAAAAATTCCCCCTGGATTTATTGGAATTACCTGAAAGAGAAATAAAACCTTGGGTAAAATATTCATCTTAATTGTTGCAATTCTTCCTAAGAATGATATTTTCAGATTATTCCACATTGCTAAGTCTTTTTTAATTTCTGTTAATAATTTTGTATAATTATCATTTTTTAATGTTATTGTTTTCGCTGTTAAATTTATTCCTAAGTATTTTACCTTTTTTACAGTCTTTATTCCAGAGATGCTTTCTAGTTTAGTTTCTTGTGTTTTGTTCATATTTTTAGTCAAAAAATGTGTTTTGCTTTTGTTTATCTTTAAACCTGCTACCTTTCCATATTGTTCAATAGCTTGCAATAAAGTAGGAACTGTTATTATCGGTTCTTCAATTATGAACGTTAAATCATCTGCAAAGGCTTGGACTTTATAAGTTTCATCTCCTACAGTTAAACCTTTAATTTTAGGATCCGCTCTTATTTTAATTAATAGAGTTTCAAGAATCATGATAAATAACAATGGTGATATAGGACAACCTTGACGAGCTCCCTTATTTATATCAAGTGTTGGTAGTTGATTGTTGTTCAATATTATGTTAGTTGTTTGTTTTGAATATATAGTATCTATTAAGTTAACAAATTTTGGGCCAAATCTCATTTTATTTAGTTGCATTTTTATGAATATCCAATTGACGTTATCAAAGGCCTTTTGAGCATCTAGAAACATTAAGGATGCTGTCTTGCCTGGATATTGTTCATAATACTCTAATGTATTTATTACTGTTCTAAGATTATTTTTAATTTGTCTCCCTGGTAGAAACCCATTTTGGTCTTGGTGTATTATTCCATTTATAACTCTTTTGAGTCTGTCTGCATAAATGGCGATAAATATCTTGTAATCTACATTTAGTAATGATATGGGCCTATAGTTTTTAATTTTTTCTGGGTCTGTGCCCTGTTTATGTATTAAAGTTGTCAGTGATTCTGACCAAGATTTAGGAATTTTACCCTCAAGTCTACATAGATTGAAGGTTTCTAACATATGACTTCTTATTGTGTCATTTTCTATCTTGTACCATTCTGCCGGTATGGCGTCTGGGCCTGTGGCCTTGTTGCTTTTCTGTTTTTTAATTGTTGTTAGGAGTTCTTCCATTGTTATTGGTCCATCCATGGTGGCCTGTTGGTCTTCTGTTATTTGTGGTAATTTTGAAGCTTGTAAATAGTTAAAGACTTCATCTTCACTAACATTATCTTTAGCATATAGATCTTTATAAAAGTTATACACAATGTCTGCCTTTCCTTCTGTATCATATTTTATTGTACCATCTTTGTCTTCTAATTTTTTAATTAATTTTGATTGGCGCTGTTTTCTAAGTTTATATGCTAACCATCTGCCTGGTTTATTTGCATGTTCAAAGTAGTATTGCTTTGCTCTTTTAATTTTTTCAGTTATTTGGTTTTGTTCTATAATTCTAATTTTATGTTTAATTACATTTATTTCTGTTTTTAAGTCTCTGTTCTTAATGTGTTGCTGTGATAAAAATTCTAATTGTTTCAATTCATTTATTAATTGTGCATACTTTAATTTATTTTCCTTGTTATATTTTGCAGTATAAGATATTGTTAATCCTCTTATATAAGCTTTAGCTGTATCCCATAAGTTCTGTGGGGTAGTTTCTGAAGTTTTGTTGATTTCAAAAAATATTTTTAATTCCTTTTCGATCCAATCCTTATATTTCTTATCATTCAATATATTTCTATTCATCCGCCAATTATTCTGTTTGTTATTCATTCTCATAGAAACCACTATTGGATTGTGATCGGCCCATGTATTGACGTCTATCTCTACATCTCTTATTTGTTCTGCAACCGTTTTTGGTGCCCATACCATGTCTATTCTTGTCCATATTTTGTGGGGGTTAGAGTAAAAAGTATATTGTCTCTTGTGGGGGTATCTTTCCCTCCAAATATCATTTAACAATAATTCCCCTTTCATTTTTTGAAAAGTACTAGGTAGCAAATTCCTTCTTGTCTTTTTGTTTCTTTTCCTTTTATTGTTACCTCCCCCCCCTGAGTGGTCTAATTGTCTATTCGCGATAGCATTAAAATCACCTATTATTAATACATTTTCAATAGCTAGGTCTATTATTGTTTGATGCAAATTTTTATAAAATGTCATTTGATCTTCATTAGGGGCATAAATAGAGACAACAACTAAAGGTCTAGGTTCAATATCAACTTGTACAATCAATATTCTACCCTCATTATCCTTAAATATTTGTTTGGAATTTATAGAGTTCTCAACATACATCACTACACCTCTTTTTTTTTAATCTGCTAATGCAGCATACATTTTTCCAATTTTTGGATTCAACAGTAATTTTTGGTTATTTTTTTTAATATGCACTTCTTGTAATATTGTAATTTGAGCATTTTGATTTCTAATTTTAGAAAAAATTTGTTTCCTTTTCCTTGGTTCATTAAGTCCATTGACGTTTACAGAAAAGATTTTTAAATCTTTACTTGTTATCATTTAGTAGGTTTTTTGGTTTCTCGCTGAGGTTGAACTCTTCTGGCACCTTGGTCCTGCTCTATTACCTGAGCAGTAGGCCCCAGATCTTCTTCTTGCTGAGTTGTTAGTTTTTCCCCTGGTTGTTGTTGAACTAGTTGTTGTTCAACCACTTGTTGCTGGTTTGCATGGTCCCGGCGGCTAATGCCACTATTTTCAAAAAAGTACATAGCTTGTTCTACATTTTCCAATTTGTATCATGTAGAGCGCCATGTCAGGGAAAGACCTTGTGGGATAAGCCAACGATAGGTTATATTTTCTTTGATCAGAATTCGGGTTAGAAAGTGGTAATCTCTTCTGCTTTCTCTGACACTTCTTGGAACTTGTTTTAGTATTTTTATTTCAACTCCTTGATGTTGGAGTTTGGCAGTTCTTGACCAGTGAAGTATGTCATCTCGCAAAGCTTTTCTTGTGAATTTAATGTGTATCTCTCTTGGAAGATTATGATGACGGATGTAGCTATTCGAGATTCTGTATACTTCATCGATTTCTTTCAGTAGGGCTGTGGGATCCTCTTGGAGTATTCCTCCAATAGTTTCAGCCATAGTCATTTTTAAATCTTCATCTTTTTCCTCTTTTATATTCTGAAATCGAAGTCCATACGAAGCTCGTTGCATCTCCAACTGAGTGATTGATTCATCATATCTTCTGTATCTTGCATCAGCTCTCCCTTCAAGATAGTCCATTCTTTTTTCATTTTTGTCAGATTTCTCTTCGACTTTTCTGACTCGGTCATCACTTTCTTGTAATGTTTGTTGAATCTCCTTTATCTGGTCTTTCATCTCACCCACATCAAGTTTCAATTGGCCCATCTCCATTTTAAATTCCGCCAGGTCTGCTTTTATAGCTTCTCTTTGTTGTGTTGCATCCTCTTTTATGGCCTCTCTTTGTTGGGTGGCTTCCTCTTGAGATTTAAACATAAAGTCCTTCAAAGTGTTCAAAGTTTCTTGTAGTGTTGCAAAATTAGACTGCATTGTTTTTTCTTTGTCTTTGTCCTTTGAAGACATGGTTAACACCTGATGCGACGGGGAGGGGTGCGGTGACCCTTGTGGAGAGGGAATTGTTGCTGTAGTTTGTTTTTTGACCGTTTTGACAAAGGTTGAAGTATTTGACATTGTCTAATTTGAATCCACTCTTTAAAATTTAAAATTAAAATTTAAATTGGTTTAAATTATTTTCCAATTGTATGTAGTAAAAGGAAAAGAATTCCTATAAATTCCAAATCTGTCAGACTATTTTTAACAATTACCCTTAAAATATAATTCAATTACCAACAATTGCCAACAGAATTATTATAATTTTTAAAACTCTAAATATGCAATGCCAAGAGAGCAGGTGTAAAACTTTTTTTTTTAAAATAAGTAAAAAGTAAGAATTAGAAATGAGTAATCTAGTAGGAGGACAAAGTAAGTTAAAAAAAAGGAAAAATATTAGCTATTCATAAAAAATAGAAGAAAGCAGGAAAAAGAAAATTTATGGAAAGGAAAAAGGAGAGGGAGAGAAGAAAGGGGAGAGAATTAATAAAATTAATAAAAGGAGTGGAAGAAATTGTTTTAGGGGAAATAAGAAACAAAAAGGAGGTAATATTTTAATTCAACTACTTAAAATAGAGCAGGAGACCAAGGTTTGTTAACAATGCATATGTTTCAAATCAGGTTTCTTTTAGAATTGGCAGTGCACAGAAAAAAAAAAGAGTCAAGGAGAGATCAAGAAGGAAAGAATAATTATTCAAGAAACACAATATCAATATTATATACTTATGTTCTTCTTATAGGTCCTGTAGTTTTGCTAGAGAGTAAGGATGTAAGTCCAGGTCTCAAAGGATAAAGTTATGTTTAATTTCACTTTCAAGTTCAAAGGGAAAGACAAATTAGTAGTTCTCTTATATTTGAAATGAAGTCAGTTTATTTTCCAAGTTCAAGGCAGGAGCAAAGAAACAAATCCCAAGATGGAGTCAGGTTAAATTTCGTACAGCAAGGCAGATGTTAAAAAGTTCTCAGCAAATAATCCAAAAGGAGTCAGCAAATAATCCAAAGAGGCTCAGCAAGTAATCCAAATAGGTTAATCCAGGAGTAAATAGTCCAAAGGAAAGGTTTCAGTCACTTCTAATTTCCATTTATTTTGTGGTTATTGAGTTATTTCATTGTTGTGGAAAAAAAACAACAAGATGGAAAAAAAAGGCAGCAAGAGTGTGTTCCTCCGCCTTCAGAATTTAAGCCCGGAACACTATATTTTTAGCAGTCTTTCAAAAACAAATTCTAATCATAACTACTGATTTCCTTTAGCAATTTAAATTTTCTAAATAGTCATATCAAATTTGAGTTATTTTGTTAATCCATAAAGTAAAAAAAAATATTTTTTAAGTTCCAAAGTTCAAGTTCAAGATGGAAAAAATGAAAGTGAAAAAGTTAGATCCGGCTATTATGTGCGGATGAATCCAAACAGGAAAAAAACTTTCACCTTCGCCTTGTTGAAAAAAAACCTTTCACTTAGAACTTTCACGATCCAATCTTCTGCTTTTAAACACGAAACAAAAAAGGGGTTTTTTACCTTAGGTCTTTACTCTGCTGTATTCTTTTCCAGTCAAATTGATTTAGCACTTTCACTTCTTTGGCTTTTTTTCTCCTTCCCGCTGGGTGAGGGGAGAAAGCGCTGGCCGATCCTCTTATGGAAAGAGGAGCGGTTCTCCCGTCTCCGAAGCTGCGGGGCGAACCGCTGCCTCCGGAGTCTTGGCGACGGCTCCTCGGGCAGAGGGGAGCCCCCTGTTCTGGGATCGGGCCATCCGGGCCCGATCCGATCGCAAATGCGACCTTCGGAGGGGGTAGAAAGGATCTCAAGGCAGAGCTCTGCCGAAGAGAACCCGATGCGGTCTCCTCCAAACCGGAAGTCTAAAAAACCCTAATTTAAGAGATCAGTCATACATACAGTCATACTATACATAAATCTTATAAGCCTAGGGGAAGGGAATATTTCAATCCCCCCATGCCTGATGATAGAGGTGGGTTTTTAAGAGCTTACGAAAGGCAAGGAGAGTGGGGGCAACTCTGATATCTGGGAGGAGTTGGTTCCATAGGGTCGGGGCTGCCACAGAGAAGGCTCTTCCCCTGGGTCCCGCCAAATGACAATGTTTAGTCGACGGGACCTGGAAAAAGCCAACTCTGTGTGACCTAACTGGGCGCTGGGATTCGTGTGGCAGAAGGCGGTCCCAGAGATATTCTGGTCCGATGCCATGAAGGGCTTTATAGGTCATAACCAACACTTTGAATTGTGACCGGAAACTGATCGGCAACCAGTGCAGACTGCGGAGTGTTGGAGTAACATGGGCATATTTAGGAAAGCCCATGATGGCTCTCGCAGATGCATTCTGCATTCTTTTGTCAGTGTTGACCCCTCCTGCAGTGCTGAACACACACTCGGACAGGTCACTTGCCGCAGGGCAGGCCAGCACCTTCAGGGCATAGAGGCCAAGCTCTGGCCACGTATCCAATTTACCTACCCAAAAATTGAAGGGGATGGAGGCATCACTAAGTACCATGATACACGTGGACAGGTATTCATCCACCATGCATGTCACATTCTGCCTTCTGGTATTATGGGCCATCACATCCAATGGTGGGGGATGTATGGGATGATGGAATAGGTTTCCCCACATTGTGGCCATGTTCACCCTCCCCTGTGAGGTGCTGCCAGTGCCCCTGCTGTGTTGGCAACTGCGTCCTACTCCTACTCCACGTACCACCACTGAGCCCTCCAAGTCCTGTGGGAACTCTGCCACTAGTGTGTCCACCAGTGTGTGCTTGTACTCTCTCATTTTGCGCTCCCGCTCGAGTGCTGAGGTCAAGGAGGTGATGTTGTCCTTATAATGGAAATCCAGCAGGGTGGTCACCCAGTAACTGGCAGAGGTGATGATGCGGGCTACTCTGGGGTCATTGCGCAGGCACTGGAGCATGTAGTGGCTCATGTGAGCCAGGCTGCCCTGAGTCAAGAAGAGGTTGTCCTTCTCCTCCTCTTCCTCCTGCTCCTCCCTCCTGCCATGCTCCATTGATGCCTGTGAGTTGCACTGGGGGCTGCAAGTCCTCCTCCTCTTCCTCTACACTGGCTGGACAGCAGAGTACCTGGCTGCTGTCGGCCCAGCCACCCACCCCGCGAGCCATGTATGCGCTTCCCTGCTGTTTGGGAAAATGGCCCTTCCTCCTCCTCCTTCTTCTCTGCTTCCTCCTGTGCCACCATCACATGGCCTGAAGGGATTTTTCCCGTGGGCAAAGAATGGGGATGGTATTGTTGACAATGGCATTATCAGCGCTGACCATATCAGTGGCATACTGGAAGCACTGCAGCACGGCACAAATGTCCCTCATGGAGGCCCAGTCATTGGTGGTAAAGTGCTGTTGATCTGCACTTCTACTCACCCGAGCGTTTTGAAGTTGGAACTCCACTATTTCCTGCTGCTGCTCACACACTCTTTCCAGTATATGCAGAATTCCACCTGGTTGGCAAATCGCATATGAGGCAGTGGGTGGGAAGGCCAAAGTTCCTCTGCAGGGAAGATATGCGAGTAGCAGCAGGGTGGGAACAGCAAAAGTGCACATACACGGCACGCACTTTATGCAGCAGCGCCAACATGTCTGGATAATGGGCCCGGAACTTCTGCACCACCAAGTTGAGCACATGTGCCAGACAAGGGATGTGCGTCAACCCTGCTTGGCCCAAGGCTGCCACAAGGTTCCGCTCAAATTGGTGGTTGCTGCACTGCGCTTACTGCATGTGGAGGGTGAAGAGGAGGAAACAGAGTAGGAGGAGAAGGCAACAGGAGGCACCGACTGATGTCCAGCAATCCTGGGTGGTGGAACGCTATGCGCTAAATTGCTTCCCGCCTCATTCCCAGCTGCCACTACATTCACCCAATGGGCAGTGAGAGAGATGTACCAGCCCTGGCCATTTTTACTGGCCCACATGTCAGTGATGATGTGTATGCGGGAACTGACAGCATTGCGCAGTGCACACCTAACTTTCTCCACTACATGTTGGTGCAGGGCAGGGATGACCTGGCATGAAAAATAGTAGTGGCTGGGAACGGCGTATTGTGGGACAACCACTTCCATAAAATTTTTGAAGCTTTCTGTCCCAACCAGGCGGTAGGGGAGCATTTCAAATGCCAGCAGCTTTGAAATGCTGGCATTAAGGGCCTGGGCTCATGGGTGAGATGGGCCAAACATCCGCTTTCTCTCCAAAGTTTGAGAGATGGACAGCTGAAAGCTTCCCTGGGATGGTATGGACAGACTTGGTGCTGCTGCTGCTGCTGCTGTTGCTGCTGTTGGTGGAGGTGTTGTTGGTGGTGATCCTACATTGTCCCTTTGGGGAGAGACAGGGACCTTGTTGTTAGGGGGGCAGTGGCAGGGGCCGAGGCAGCCAAAGCAGAAGCGGAAGACCCAGGCATTTGAATACTTTTAAGGTATTGCTGCCACTGAAACTCATGTTTTGTATTCAGGTGCCTGGTCATGCAGGTGGTGCTGAGATTATTAACACCTCTCCCTTGTTTCAGGGACTGGTGGCAGAGCGTGCAAATGACCTTTGTCTTGTCATCTGTAAACTGTTTGAAAAAATGCCATGCTGGTGAGATTCTTTGTGGCACATGTGGTGCTCTCGGTCTCTGGCCATGGTAGGCAGTAGTACCAGCAGACTGAGCGCTGAGGGTTTACACCCTTCTCCCTCTTCTGCTGGCTGCCTGGGACTGTGGGACCACCACAGCCTCTTCCTCCTCTGAACTCTGCTGGCCTTCAGTTCACATGGGATCTAGCACCTCATCATCACCACTGGCATCTTCTTCCACCCACTCCTCCCTGCTAGCCTCCCTCTCACCTTCAACATTGCGGTAAGCTGCAGGAGTGGGGATTAGGCTCTCATCTTCATCTATCGTGTTCTCCCCCGATGATGCCCTGGACACTTCCTCATTCTCCAGCAGAAGCTCTTGGGCATCTGGAAGCCCAAGGTCTGCAACTGGGGATGGGGATGGGGCAGGTGGATGGGGATGGGGCAGGTGGATGGCCTATGGCATTCCAGTTAGAAGTGTCATCGAAGAGCATTAAAGACTCCACTGCTTGTGGCTGAGATGGCCTTGCTGCTTTGAAGGGGGGTGATAAGGCAAGGCCATCTCAGCCACTCGCAGCTGAGGTGGAGTGGGTGGAAGGCAATCCCATGGAACTGGTAGCACTGCGTGCCATATTATCTATAAGTGCCTCGACTTCTTCTTGCCTCATCACTCTGGAAGCAGTTTGGGGGTCCCAAATCCAGGCACCTGCTTGCACTACAGGAAGGCGTATCAGGTGCAAATGTTACACACCCTTTCCCTGCCCCAGCAGCACCAGCTCCATCACCACCAACAACAACAGCACCATGTCCATGACCCTTTTCGGTGGCTTTCTTCAATAATTAAAGCCCTGCAGTGACACAGGCCCAAAAAATGTGGGAACAGAAGAAGGTGCAGTGTTCAGGTGGACCTAGACTTCAAAAATTAAATGCCCTGTAAAAATTAAATGCTCAGATGGCACTACTGGCCCTGTATTTGATGGAAAATGTAAATGCACAGATAAAGGAAGTGGCCCTGTATTTGACAGAAAACGTAAATGCACAGATAAAGGAAGTGGCCCTGTATTTGACAGAAAACTTAAATGCACAGATAAAGGAAGTGGCCCTGTATTTGACAGAAAACGTAAATGCACAGATAAAGGAAGTGGCCCTGTATTTGACAGAAAACATAAATGCACAGATAAAGGAAGTGGCCCTGTATTTGACAGAAAACGTAAATGCACAAGTATTTGACAGAAAACGTAAATGCACAGATAAAGGAAGTGGCCCTGTATTTGACAGAAAACGTAAATGCACAGATAAAGGAAGTGGCCCTGTATTTGACAGAATGCCGCTGGCGACTCACCGCTGGCGAGGGTTGCGGCGTGGGCCGGGGAAGGAGGCCGCCATGTTGGGGCAGAGCCTGCGGCCCCCACGTCATCCCCGGGGGCCGCAGCGCGTCGTTTGGGTGCGCGGTCACCCAGTGAACCGGGCAGGAGGGAGGCGGCCCTATAAAAGGGGCTGCCTCGTGGCCAGTGCCTCCTGCCCGCCGGCATTGGACATCTCTTGCCCCCGGATCTCGCTGCAGGACGGAACGGCGAGGGGGGGACCAGCGCGCTTTTTCTCCCGTTGGGAGGATTGCGGAATACGGCTTCTGCGAAGCCCCTGGGATCGATGGCGATCGCCGGGGGCAGCTCTGGTTTGCGGGGGGCGGCGGCATCCAGCGCCCGTGCACAGGCTGTTCGCCGGGCGCCCGTCTGGATGGCGAGGTCGCTTCTCCCTCTTTGTTGCCGGCAGCGCGCAGGGCGGCGCCGGCGGGAAAATTGTAGGATTCGCCTGGTTGCTGGCTTGGGAAAGGGAGGAGGGGGTCAGATGGCTGCCGTGCCGGCGCCCCCCCCCACCGCAGCCTCGTGTATATGGCGGCAGGGCGCGCGGGGCTTCGACGGCTTGCCGGCCGGGTTGTGCTTTCCGGGCCAGTGTTCCACCGGGCGGTTGATCCAGGGCTCTTCCGGCCCTGCCGGCTAGGCGCCTGGAGCGCTTCGGTTCGGGGAGGCCCGGGCGAGCGCTAGGAGCCAAGCTTTTCAATGGGTAAAACACTAAAGTCCCACTCTACAAGGTGATGATTATGAGTTACTCCAACTTTATAATGTACAGGTGGCCTGCATGAGTCACCTCAAGCAAGCATTAATGCCCTAGTGGTCAAACTCTTAGAATAACAATAATATGGCTGTAATTATTTATTTATTTATTTTTAATTATTTGTATCCTATCGTAATTATTTTTACAAACAGGTCACGGCTGTGGATATACAGTATCAACACACCCTTCTCGTCCTATTTTACCCACAACAATAACCTTATGTGATAAGTTGGGCTGAGGGAGAGTGACTGGCCCAAAATCACCCAGTGGGCTTTTATGGCCAAGGCAGGATTTGAATTCATGGTCTCCTGCTTTCTAGTGCAGTAACTTACCTGCTTTAGAAATAATTAATCACATACTCGCTCTTCTTCTCTGACGAGGTTTCCTTTTCAAATATGGGGCAGAAGAAGAGCGAAACCAAGAAACAAAATGAGGGGAAGAATGTAAAGACCATTTTCTGACCCATGGCCATTTTGGGATTCGAATCTGAAGATCATGACAGGATTGTGAGATAACAGACAGCTTTCCCTTTGATTAAGTCTCTTTCTTAAATTCTGAAAAGGAAAAAAAAAAAAACCTCAAGAAAACCAATGGTTGCTTAGCAAATATATCTAAAGCTGAAACTGACTCAGCCACATTCCTCCAAGTTGCATTTCATTCTTGACTGATTTATTAAAAAAATGAATTATAAACACAAATAATTAAGGTGATAATTATTATTAATCTACTAGAATCAGGAGGAGCTTACACTGGGGATATGGATGAATGCAGTGGTTGAGGGATCTAATTCCTCCCCTTTTAGGGAGCTTTAGCTGATTAAGTGGTTGGATTAATTGAACCACTGGGTTCAGTTTTATTTGATATACTATTAATTCATTTTATTTAGTCTAATCCTAATGGTGGGTTTAGGGTATACAAAATGAGAGAAACATGATATATATATTGTCGGTGGAGGGGGGGCGACATGCAAAATTAATGAATTGATATTATGATTGTTATTACTGTCATTATAAGGGATATATTTTAATTTAATTTTATGATTTATGAGCTAGACACCAGTAATTTAGGTGGACAGCAGCATTACTAGGCCCTCATGGCGAGGAGGGGGATTGCCCTCATGGCGGTTCCCACCTTTCCCCAGTCAGGGCAAGGCCTGGAACACACACATACACGCCCTGGCGGTAAGCAGGCTAGGCGCAGTCGCTCACTGCAAAGGATTACGTCTCTAGCAGATTGGAGGGTATCTGTGAGCACTGTCCGCTTGGATGCCTCGGGTGTTGTCGTTGTCATTCCATTTATTATTTTATGGCTTTATTGAAGGAGTGGTTGACCCTTGGGACAAACGTTCAGCAGACATGGGCAGTGGATCTGCAGTAGCTGAATTTAAACATGCCTGGGATAAACATATCCATTGTACGATAGCGTACGGGAAAGAGTGTGGCGGCAGACTGGAGGGACCATGGGGTCTTTTTCCTGCCATCAATCTTCTATGTGTCTCTCATTGGCCACTTCGGCCCGGGCACATGGTCCATACGAGGTACCTGTTGACCTTATTACATGGGGAGGTAGTAAAATTGGCACTGGACGTTTGGGCGACGGGGGCAAATAATCAGGATACTCTGAACCTGTTGTTTGCTATGGCAGTTCCATTCGGGACAAGAACCACAAGGAGAACCGGACAGTGGTAAGAGGGACATTACAGCAGGGAAGCACTTCTGCCTTTATAGGATGTTTTAGGGGTTAAGGCACTAATACTGCCCTAGACACTGGGGGGTAGGGCGCTATCACTATAGGCATGACTGTTGGTTGCTCCTCACTACTAATGTTCTGAATTTTGCCACGTGTCTAAATGTCATTTTGTACTGGGGGCTATAACTGTACAGGTGCAGTTGGTAAGCAGGCCTTTTCTGTACCAACAAAACTGAGAGTTACTATTAATATCATAACTACAGCCTGCAGATCCCCAGGTCTTTACCATGCCGAAGTTTGGAAATCTCCTAATCTCTGGTTAATCCACTCGGAAGTAAGCAAGGGGGAACCGGATTGTGGGGGCAATAGCCTGGCTCTGTGTGAAAAGTGCTGCGGCCGACATGTTGTGAGCCGCCAGGGGTCTAGGGAAAAGGGGCGGCATGATAATTGCATAAATGAATACATAAATGAATTAGTCAGTTTATCGCAGCCCCCTTTAGTTGTTCAGGGAAACGGTGTAGTCATTTCCCGGTATGGGGGGCTTGCACGATCGCTAAGTTTTCCGGTCATCTGAATCAAGCTCACGCTTAAGTTGATTTTACCTTGAGAGGAGTTATTAAGCATTGTATTAATTGTTTCAAGGAAGAATAATTGATGAAATGTTATTAGCGTCAGCTATATCGAAGTGGGGGGTGTCAGGAGGTTACCATTCTTATTATGGTTATATTGATTAAGTCAGGTTGGTCAAGCCAATTCATGCGCTAACAGTAAAGGAGGCATTTGCAGGGGCCTTTGCTTATCTGCATAAATTTCTCACAACTATTCTACCCCCTGGGGTAGCGAGCAGGGCCATGGAGCATATTGGCTCGTCTCCCAGGCACTTTAAGGCGGAAGAAGAGTATGGTGACTGCCTGAGAGGAATACAGGAACATGGGGCTGCGACTGTGGCACAGCTGGTTCAGCGGCGGGGAAGCGAGACAGCAACAGAAGGCCCGGTCTGTTAACAGGGAGTATGTGCGCATGGGCAGGTGGTTGGCAGCCACATGGCATGGGCATGGGCACAGGGTACCCAGAATGGTGGGCGGCGCCATCGCTCAAGCATAGGAGTGCAGGTGTGATCACACAGTTACATGCCCTCGTATAGGGGCAACAAGGGGGGCTTAGCTCTCCTAACAATAGACCCGGTGGCTAACTATTTGAGGACAGGGGGAATGAGCAAGGGATGGCCCAAGGAAAGGACGCAGATGGGGGAGAAATTAGTACGCCGCTATACATTACCCAGTTTCAGGGGCATCGGCATTGGGTGGGACCCAGCTTCTCACCCAACGAGGCAAGGCCGTTTCACTCGACAGCCAAAACTATGGCCTCTGGGACACGGAGGGTAGGCAAGGCGCTGTCATGGTCCCATAGTAGTGGATCATGTACGGTTCCCGGGGCCGGTAATTGATGTTAAATTGGGGGCTGTGGCAACCGCGTTGGTTGTGCTCGGAGTCTCCAGTAACGCAGATGGGGGATTGTTCACCGGCCAGGCGTATCTAACAGGACAGAGGCCTGGGTGTGAGGGACTCTGTCCAGGTATAGCGAGGAAGCCAGGGAGTGGTCCCCTTTGTAGCATAAGACGGGCCTCCACTGAGCAAATAACAGTGGGGGCCGTTTCAGGAGGATTGGCAGGATATCGGGTGGTATTCCCTCAGCAATACTGAGTGCGGTTTTCAGCAAGTTCTCCGTGAAGTAGTGAATACGGTGGCGGAGCGAAGTCAGTGGGGTTTTCATGGTGTAGATTCGAGCACCTGAGTACAAGCGTTTTGGGAGCAGGTGGCTAACACTGTCTTGTTATTCTTATCGTTTCTCTAGGTCCTGGCCCTGCTCCACTTATTACGTGCAATGTGCGACGGAGCTGCCCTTCCTTTGCCCACAGTAGCGAATTGCGGCCACTGCGTGGCATGTCGGCTGGATGTACAGCTGCAACATTATCTTCAGGAATGTGGAGGTTGCTGAGTCACTGGGGCTTCAGTGGAAGGGGCTTGAGCTCGAGGTCTCCGTGGAGACGGGCCTCTCCCGTTGGGAAATTTGGGAGCTGTGAGGGGCCGGACCCAGATTGTTTGGTGTGGCACACTGGTGGCAACCACCTGTTGCTGGTGAATTGGGAAAGGTGGCCTGACACACGCGTGTGTACCATATATTGCCACGGAGGTGCTGGAGGTATGCCAAGAGCCCAAGGCGGTGGAGGAGGCCAGGTAGAAAGTTAACAGGGCAGCGAAGGAATGGGTACTCCAGACGGGGGGTGGAGTGATAGATCACCCCAACATCAGAGCATCCCAGCTAGCCTTATTCAGAAGGGAAGGGGTACATTTGACAGAAGAGGGGAATGACAAATTCATAGCAGACCTGCAGAGGTGCCTGCACATTCATGTGCAGGGGGGGGAGCAGGGGGAATAAATTTATAATTTCACCCCCTGCTGTGGCCGAAAGGGGGCGGAAATGGGCGTAAGCAGCAACTGTGTGATCTCCTTTAGGGGCACCTCTACTGAGGTGAGGGGCGATCTCCTTCTCGGATTACAGGGCTCGACCGGCTTGGGTTCGGGGAGGGGGTCGCTTCTGTGGCTCGCTGCCTGTGGCGTATCAGAGACCAGTGGCGAGCCATCCCACACGCCGCGGGGGCGTGGCATTGGGCAGGGGGCAGGTGTAATTTTACCTGACCCTGCACCCGGGCAAGGAGCTTTCGCCCTAGAGTTGCTCAGTTGAGTTTGTTGGAAAGTTAACTTCGCCCCCATTTGATTTATGCACCTTTGCAGGTCACGTGGTTTAATTGGCTAAATAGTTAATTTGAATTTTGTTTAATAAAAGTGACCCTATTTATACCCACACCTTTGTGTCCGACTGTTACTCCGCCTGCGCCGCAATGCCGCTGGCGACTCACCGCTGGCGAGGGTTGCGGCGTGGGCCGGGGAAGGAGGCCGCCATGTTGGGGCGGAGCCTGCGGCCCCCACGTCATCCCCGGGGGCCGCAGCGCGTCGTTTGGGTGCGCGGTCACCCAGTGAACCGGGCAGGAGGGAGGCGGCCCTATAAAAGGGGCTGCCTCGTGGCCAGTGCCTCCTGCCCGCCGGCGTTGGACACCCGCCCACCCTCCCTCTGTTACAGGGTGCATATGATGGGTCGCCCTCGGTGGGGCCGAGTAGGAATTTTCTGCAGTCACAAGGAATTGGCCGAATTGTGGCTGTTTTTTCGCCTACTCCACTCTGTGCGTGGGAGTGTGTGGTTAGGGGGTGGTCTCACCAACTAGCGCCCCCCCTCAAGGTCACTGGGGGGGGGACGGCCGAAAGGGGGCAGAAATGGGCGTAAGCAGCAACTGTGTGATCTCCTTTAGGGGCACCTCTACTGAGGTGAGGGGCGATCTCCTTCTCGGATTACAGGGCTCGACCGGCTTGGGTTCGGGGAGGGGGTCGCTCCTGTGGCTCGCTGCCTGTGGCGTATCAGAGACCAGTGGCGAGCCATCCCACACGCAGCGGGGGCGTGGCATTGGGCAGGGGGCAGGTGTAATTTTACCTGACCCTGCACCCGGGCAAGGAGCTTTCGCCCTAGAGTTGCTCAGTTGAGTTTGTTGGAAAGTTAACTCCGCCCCCATTTGATTTATGCACCTTTGCAGGTCACGTGGTTTAATTGGCTAAATAGTTAATTTGAATTTTGTTTAATAAAAGTGACCCTATTTATACCCACACCTTTGTGTCCGACTGTTACTCCGCCTGCGCCGCAAAACGTAAATGCACAAATAAAGGAAGTGGCCCTGTATTTGACAGAAAACATAAATGCACAGATAAAGGAAGTGGCCCTGTATTTGACAGAAAACGTAAATGCACAGATAAAGGAAGTGGCCCTGTATTTCACAGAAAACGTAAATGCACAGATAAAGGAAGTGGCCCTGTATTTCACAGAAAACGTAAATGCACAGATAAAGGAAGTGGCCCTGTATTTCACAGAAAACGTAAATGCACAGATAAAGGAAGTGGCCCTGTATTTCACAGAAAACGTAAATGCACAGATAAAGGAAGTGGCCCTGTATTTCACAGAAAACGTAAATGCACAGATAAAGGAAGTGGCCCTGTATTTCACAGAAAACGTAAATGCACAGATAAAGGAAGTGGCCCTGTATTTCACAGAAAACGTAAATGCACAGATAAAGGAAGTGGCCCTGTATTTCACAGAAAACGTAAATGCACAGATAAAGGAAGTGGCCCTGTATTTCACAGAAAACGTAAATGCACAGATAAAGGAAGTGGCCCTGTATTTCACAGAAAACATAAATGCACAGATAAAGGAAGTGGCCCTGTATTTCACAGAAAACGTAAATGCACAGATAAAGGAAGTGGCCCTGTATTTCACAGAAAACATAAATGCACAGATAAAGGAAGTGGCCCTGTATTTCACACAAAACGTAAATGCACAGATAAAGGAAGTGGCCCTGTATTTCACAGAAAACATAAATGCACAGATAAAGGAAGTGGCCCTGTATTCGACAGAAAACATAAATGCACAGATAAAGGAAGTGGCCCTGTATTTGACAGAAAACATAAATGCACAGATAAAGGAAGTGGCCCTGTATTTCACAGAAAACGTAAATGCACAGATAAAGGAAGTGGCCCTGTATTTCACAGAAAACATAAATGCACAGATAAAGGAAGTGGCCCTGTATTTCACACAAAACGTAAATGCACAGATAAAGGAAGTGGCCCTGTATTTCACACAAAACGTAAATGCACAGATAAAGGAAGTGGCCCTGTATTTCACAGAAAACATAAATGCACAGATAAAGGAAGTGGCCCTGTATTTCACACAAAACGTAAATGCACAGATAAAGGAAGTGGCCCTGTATTTCACAGAAAACATAAATGCACAGATAAAGGAAGTGGCCCTGTATTTCACACAAAACGTAAATGCACAGATAAAGGAAGTGGCCCTGTATTTCACAGAAAACATAAATGCACAGATAAAGGAAGTGGCCCTGTATTTCACAGAAAACGTAAATGCACAGATAAAGGAAGTGGTCCTGTATTTGACAGAAAACATAAATGCACAGATAAAGGAAGTGGCCCTGTATTTCACACAAAACGTAAATGCACAGATAAAGGAAGTGGCCCTGTATTTCACAGAAAACATAAATGCACAGATAAAGGAAGTGGCCCTGTATTTCACACAAAACGTAAATGCACAGATAAAGGAAGTGGCCCTGTATTCCACAGAAAACATAAATGCACAGATAAAGGAAGTGGCCCTGTATTTGACAGAAAACATAAATGCACAGATAAAGGAAGTGGCCCTGTATTTGACAGAAAACATAAATGCACAGATAAAGGAAGTGGCC
Source organism: Erythrolamprus reginae (assembly GCF_031021105.1). NCBI lineage: Eukaryota > Metazoa > Chordata > Lepidosauria > Squamata > Dipsadidae > Erythrolamprus > Erythrolamprus reginae. The sequence continues at coordinate 49,964,182 of NC_091954.1, forward strand.
CTGTATTTCACACAAAACGTAAATGCACAGATAAAGGAAGTGGCCCTGTATTTCACAGAAAACATAAATGCACAGATAAAGGAAGTGGCCCTGTATCTGACAGAAAACATAAATGCACAGATAAAGGAAGTGGCCCTGTATTTCACAGAAAACGTAAATGCACAGATAAAGGAAGTGGCCCTGTATTCCACAGAAAACGTAAATGCACAGATAAAGGAAGTGGCCCTGTATTTCACAGAAAACATAAATGCACAGATAAAGGAAGTGGCCCTGTATTTCACAGAAAACGTAAATGCACAGATAAAGGAAGTGGCCCTGTATTTCACAGAAAACGTAAATGCACAGATAAAGGAAGTGGCCCTGTATTTCACAGAAAACGTAAATGCACAGATAAAGGAAGTGGCCCTGTATTTCACAGAAAACGTAAATGCACAGATAAAGGAAGTGGCCCTGTATTTGACAGAAAACGTAAATGCACAGATAAAGGAAGTGGCCCTGTATTTCACAGAAAACGTAAATGCACAGATAAAGGAAGTGGCCCTGTATTTCACAGAAAACGTAAATGCACAGATAAAGGAAGTGGCCCTGTATTTCACAGAAAACGTAAATGCACAGATAAAGGAAGTGGCCCTGTATTTCACAGAAAACGTAAATGCACAGATAAAGGAAGTGGCCCTGTATTTCACAGAAAACGTAAATGCACAGATAAAGGAAGTGGCCCTGTATTTCACAGAAAACGTAAATGCACAGATAAAAGAAGTGGCCCTGTATTTCACAGAAAACGTAAATGCACAGATAAAGGAAGTGGCCCTGTATTTCACAGAAAACGTAAATGCACAGATAAAGGAAGTGGCCCTGTATTTCACAGAAAACGTAAATGCACAGATAAAAGAAGTGGCCCTGTATTTCACAGAAAACGTAAATGCACAGATAAAGGAAGTGGCCCTGTATTTCACACAAAACGTAAATGCACAGATAAAGGAAGTCGCCCTGTTTTTCACAGAAAACAGAAATGCACAGATAAAGGAAGTGGCCCTGTATTTCACAGAAAACGTAAATGCACAGATAAAGGAAGTGGCCCTGTATTTCACAGAAAACGTAAATGCACAGATAAAGGAAGTGGCCCTGTATTTCACAGAAAACGTAAATGCACAGATAAAGGAAGTGGCCCTGTATTTCACAGAAAACGTAAATGCACAGATAAAGGAAGTGGCCCTGTATTTCACAGAAAACGTAAATGCACAGATAAAGGAAGTGGCCCTGTATTTCACACAAAACGTAAATGCACAGATAAAGGAAGTGGCCCTGTATTTCACAGAAAACTTAAATGCACAGATAAAGGAAGTGGCCCTGTATTTCACAGAAAACGTAAATGCACAGATAAAGGAAGTGGCCCTGTATTTCACAGAAAACGTAAATGCACAGATAAAGGAAGTGGCCCTGTATTTCACAGAAAACATAAATGCACAGATAAAGGAAGTGGCCCTGTATTTCACAGAAAACGTAAATGCACAGATAAAGGAAGTGGCCCTGTATTTCACAGAAAACATCAATGCACAGATAAAGGAAGTGGCCCTGTATTTCACAGAAAACGTAAATGCACAGATAAAGGTAAAGATGATAGGCACAGCGAGACTGGCCCCCCACTTTAAATGTCTAGGATGCCTAGATGTGGGCCTCACTGAGCATTTTTCTTAGGTGATCTGCCCTTGGAATAACAATGGCACAGTTGAAATATATCCGGCACATATCAGAACTATGCAAGTTTGGTTCCCCTTTCAGTGGCAACACTACCAGATGCAGTGAGACTGCCCCCCCCCCAAAATATTCCCTTTTTTTGTCTTGGATGCCTAGGTGATCTGCCCTTAGGAAGACAATGGCACAGCTGAGATATGTCCCCTTTCAGTGGCAGCCATCACCAGATGCAACCTAGGTGATCTGTACTTAGAAATCTCTTCCTGTCAGCAGCAGCAGCAGCACTGTCCCTAGCTATTGTGGCACTCATTTAATGGCACTGGAGCGCATGGTCCTGCCTTTTATACAGGTAGGGTCAGGTGTCCCACCGGGCCAATCACAGCCATGCGTCTAGCTAGGCAATCACTGGCCAGCAGGACGCATGGCCAATCACAGCCTTGCGTTTCCTGCCCAGATACAGCATGGTCCTTGCGTTTCCTGCCCAGATACAGCATGGCTTCGGCTTACAACATGGCTGTTGATTGGCGAATTGCGGTGTTCGTTCAAATGCTGAACCTGAACACGGACTTCTGGAAATTCGGCACGGACCTGAACTGTGCAAGTTTGGTTCACCCAACACTAATTATAATCATGTATGTATTTCAAATAATGTAACTCTCCAACCCAGAAAGAGAGTATGGCTTAATAAGAAGCTGACAGAATGTACAAAGATCCAGGTTTATAGAGTCTGTGTCCTGAGTACACTCTTGTATTGCAGTGAGTCTTGGACTCTTTATGCATGGCAAGAGAGAAAGTTGAATAACTTCCACATGCACTGGCATGACAAAATTCCAAACAGCACAGTATTGAAACGTGCTATATATACACTATTCAAACAACTATTGAAACAACAATGTCTTTGTTGGCTTGGGCATGTTGTGAGAATGGATGATGGGTGGATTTCAAAAGATCTCCTGTATGGTGAACTAGCATAGGGAAAGCAGCCCAGAGGGAGACCGCAGCTGTGATATAAGGATATCTGTAAGAGGGATTTAAAGGTCTTGGGAATGGACATTAACAGCTGGGAAGCCTTGACTTCTGATCATTCATCTTGGAGGCTAAAGTTGCAGCATGGCCTTCTCCATTTCGAGGAGACACTTGTTCGGCAGGCTGAGGCAAAGAGGCAGTCCCAGAACCAGTGAAATCTGGGGTCCTTGGCAGGGGACAGAATGGATCTACGTTCAGTGTGGAAGGGATTGCCATTCTCGGATTGGCCTTTTTAGCCACATTAGATGCTGTTCTAGAAACTCTTTGCTGAGCACGATACCATAGTCTTTCAAGACTGAAGGTTGCCAATGAATACTCTCCATACCTATTTTTTTTAAATAGTTTTTATTATGTTACAAAAATAAAAAGGAAAGGAAGAGCAGTTACATCTTAATTTGCATCATTGTATCGACATATATTATTAACTTTACAATCATTATACCTTTCTCATATAATTATTCTGTACATATAATCTCTATCATTTCAACAAAGAAAAATTAATATATCAATTCATAAAAGTAAATTCTAAACTTTCTGTCTAAATGCTTTTTACCTTCTGACTCTTCCTTCACCCACACACCCCCTTGAACTGTTTATTTAACAGTTCTAAATTCCTGTAATTAACGATGTGCGGCGTATGGTGGCCACGGTTTTTCCATATATTTTCTGATCTACACTTTATCTAAGGTCAGTTTGGATTGAACAAGATATCCAGTCGATTAAAGGTTTTCAGAATTTTGTGTTTGGTCACTATCAATATTTTCCCTATGTACTAGCCTATTTTGATTTGAATTTTGTCTTTTGTCTTTTTGTTACCCAATCATAAAATTTTTCCCAAATTTCATAGTATCTTGAATCCTCCTTGTTTTTAAGTTTTTGGGTAAGTATGTCCATTTCTGCACAGTCATATATTTTCTTAATAATTTCTCTTTCTGATGGTGTATCCTCTTTTTTCCAATTCTGTGCAATTGTAATTCTTGTGGCTGTAATTATGTGGTGGATCAGGTAGAAATCATCCTTTTCAGATCTATTATGCCCAAAAGAAACGTCTCTGGTTTTAATTTTAGTGTGATTGTCGTAATATCTCGAATCCAAGCTTGAATTTTTTTCCAGATCTTTTTTATACGTGGATTATGGTAAATTTTAGCTAATCTAGCTGGGGCTAGGTGCCATCTATAAAACATTTTTTGTAAATTTTCCTTGTATGGTACTGGTTTTGTTAATTTAAGATTTTTCCACATTTGCTCCCACTGGTCTAGATAAATATTATATCCTATATTTTGAGCCCAACTAATCATATTTTCTTTTGCTATCTCAGTTTCCATTTTATATCCCATTATATAATTATACATTCTAGTTATAATTTTTTTTTCATGTCCAGATAGTAATTTATCAATTAAACTGTCTTTTTCCTGAATTCCCTCTTTCTTTTTGTCTTTGTTCCATTTTGTCCAAATTTGAGAGTAGGGCCACCAGTCAATATTAATATTTTGATTTTCTAATTGTTGCCTTGTTTTAATATTCCCCTATGTGGTTATAGGTCAGCAATTTTTGGATTTGAAATAGATTAGGGTGCGTAAAAGCTTCCACGCTAGAGTACCACCTTGGAATTTTAGGGTAATGCTCTTTTTTGATTTTCAACCAAGTATTCATTAGGGAATCTCTAACCATATGGTTTTTGAAGTATATTGGAATCTTATCTTTTTCATTCCATAGAAAACCGTGCCATCCCTGTAAAATATTGTGCCCTTCTAATGCCAGTAATCTTTGATTTTGAAGATTTGTCCAGTCTTTTAGCCAAAGCAAAACCGCTGATTGGTAGTAGCTTTCAAAATTTGGTATCTCCATACCTATTTGTTACCATGGCCCAGGAACTCCTGGCAAAAGATGTTTTTTGAGAAATAATCATAAGACTGCTTTTCCTGAATTTTTTTGAATGACTAGAAATACTTGGCAGTTCACAAAAATGCATCAATACATTTTCTTATTGCTACTTTACTTGATTAATAATTTTCCAGCTGGACTATTATATTCTGGGTTGGGCCACTTTGGAACACAACATGGAAATATCTGCTGAATTGGTTGCAACTTGTACCTTGCTTAATGTGAATTGATTATCAGTACAATTTCAAATCCACACAAATATTTCTCACATTGTACAGTTATTATGAAAATATACCTTCTCTTTCAATGCTTTCTTTTCAATTGATAGTAAAGGTAAGCTAACCAGATTGGAGATAACTTGATAAAAATTGTAGGACTTTCGGAAACAAGCTTCATGCTAGAGTGAAATTGTGTTTTATTTTATAAATAGCAAGAATAAAAAGAACAGAGGTGCTTGTTGCTTATCTTCGTCCTGACTGGGAAGAACTGAAGAGATATTTAAACTACATTATATTGGATGAAATTCCAGCCCTCATCCATTTACTCTGGACAGTGTGTTCAAGAATATGACAAATGGCTGTAGAAATGTGTGCACAATATACCACAAATTGAAATCAACTGAAGAAAATCTGATGAATAGCTGAAACAGAAGTAAATAGGTTTGTGTATATGTATGTGTATGAATGTGTGTGAATCTAGATGCATATATATGTTCATGATCCAGTCAACATATAAATGTTTTAGATAGTACAGTGGTACCTCTACCTAAGAATGCCTCTACTTACGAACCTTTCTAGATAAGAACCTGGTGTTCAAGATTTTTTTGCCTGTTCTCAAGAACCATTTTCCACTTACAACCCTGAGCCTCTGAAATTGTAAATGGAAAAGGCAGGGAGAAGCCTCCATGGGGCCTCTCTGGGAATCTTCTGGGAGGAAACAGGGCCACAAAAGGTGGGGAGAAGCATCTGTGAGGCCTCTCAAGGAATCTCCTGGGAGGAAACAGGGCCTCCACCCTCCCTGTGATTTTCCCAATCACATGCGTTATTTGCTTTTACATTAATTCCTATGGGGAAAATGGCTTCTTCTTACAAACTTTTCTACTTAAGAACCTGGTCACAGAATGAATTAAGTTCGTAAGTACAGCTGCCACTGTATTCATTTTTGGGAGGGAATAAGCATATTCTTCAGGTCGCTGCTATAAATGTAATGAACTTTTCAAGTCCTTATTTTATAGTTATTAATTTTAATGTGAAAGCAAAATCAATGTAAATCACAGGGATATTAATATGTAAGAAAAATATTGGTGTTGCAGTTGAGGACACAATCCATCCAATAATTAAGTGCATCACAATGAGTTCAGCACTGGTTTATAACAGAAGATTTTAAGTCCTCACATTATCTCATATGGAACTGATCTTTTCAACTTGTTTTTCAGAATAATTCCTGCAAGAGTCATGGCAATAACTGCAAGGACTGCAGCAGCAACAATGTAAGGTACATGGGAATCAGAAGTTGCCAACTTTTCCTGGTCTTCTGGCTTTGCGTCTGCAAAAAAAATCAGAAGAGAACAATGGCACATCATCTACTTGAACTGTGATAAAAAAAAACATTCTAGAAATTAGTGGCCAATTAATCATAAGTCAACATTCATATAACTGGACTGAAAATTATTCATCAGGGTTAAGGAATACTGCAGGACAGGCAGCAGTAATCAAGACTGTGGTTGCAGTCAGTAATTTCAAATTATTTCTTTGTTTTTAGCAATTCTTCCAATTTTATGCTACTTGCTCTATCATCTTGAAAGAACTGAGCGGCACTGATTATTTTTAAAACCATTAAAGAAGTTTTGTTTGAGTTTACCAAAATTTCTGTTCTGAACACCATCCTTTCCAACTCTGATGGGGCCAATGGTGACATCTAGGTTTTCCTGATAGGATTCAGTATCTCTCTTGGACCGGAGCAGACAGCCTCGATTACATCTTGAGTTATAGTCATAGGATCTGCAAACCACCACTTTACACTGCAGGTAAACTGATGGATGCCTGCCCATGAAGGCAAAGGCTTGGAAGGAAAAGCGAAGAATGTTTCCATAGGGGGAGTAGTGAGTCTGATAAGTAGGTTCTTTGACACACCTGCATGAAAACAAAATAAAGGAAGAATAGCATGCCAGTTACTGAATTTATTATATTCTAATTTATAAAATTTATTTTCCATAATTTTCACATTAAAATAACCCAAATGCAATGAAAGTGCTGTGTATGGAAGTTAAAAAAAGAGTGTTATTGTGACTTTGATGCATTACAAAAGGGTCTTGATCATCTTCTTGCCTCTTTTGACATCCCCTTTCCATTCATCCCAATAAATATTGCCAATAGTTCAGACAGAGTATGTTATTGATTTCTCACATTTGAATTGTTAATATTTAGAAATGCTGAACATGTTTTGGCAACACAAAACACAAGAAAACAATCACTATAACTACAAAAGTCATCTAATTAAATAAATTTGTATTCATTTCAGACCAGATAAAGAAGATGACTATAATCAACTTATGTAAAGCAATTTAAGAAAATAATCATTTCTAATATGTTCTAGTAGCTGCTGTCCTCAATGACAATCGCAAGTACTACAGAATTTCATGGGAAATCAAGACAATTAAGAAAAACAAAGTCAACTTTCAGTAACTGGGACATTGGAAGCTTTCTTGTGATCGTCAAGATAAAGGACATTGTTGAAGAATGAGGTAATGTTTCAGTTTAAACAAAAAACAAGTTTAAAAAACCCTTAAGTGTGGAGTTTTGTTTATACTAAGATATAATATATTTTATATCAGATGACCCTCCCAGGGAAATATGATAAACGTACAGAGGGACATGATTATTAATTATTGCTATGCACAAAATTTAAATTATAGTCCTGTTTGTTATGTTATAATCTTGTTTCATGTATTTTATTAATCTTCTTAGTCTGCTTAGGTTGCTAACCTAAGTGGAAAAACTACCCAACTTGACTATATCAGAAAGCTAAGCAGAAAGCTAAACAATGTCGGCTGGCAGGACCTAGGGGAAGAACCTTCTCTGTGGGGGCCCCGGCCCTCTGGAATCAGCTCCCCTTGGAGATTAGCACTGCCTCCACCCTCCTTGCCTTCCAAAAGAGCTTAAAAATTCATCTTTGTTGCCAGGCCTGGGGTTACTAGATCTTCCCCCTGACCAACGAATGTTTTCAGTACGATTGTTAAATGAATAGTAATGGAAGCTTTTAAAGTAGATTTTATGGATTGTTTTTATGTATTAATTGGATTGACTTTACTATTGTCTCTTTACACATGTTGTAAGCTGCCCCGAGTAAATAAATTTGGCCTGCTGGTATTGTTCAGAGAAAATGTCATAGATAGGTCAATATGTCACCAAGAATCAAGCTCCACTGATGGCATAGTTAAAATTTACCCTACATGATTTAGAGTCTTTGGTCTCATTGGACTACAAGAATATCATTAGGTTGCATGTAAAAACTATGTTCTGGTTTGCCAACCTGAAGGCATAAATGGCTCCTGGGTAATGTTCAGCATATGATATTTTACTGTTATTTCAATTTTAAAGCTTTGTTTTCTCAAGAAAAGTAAAAGATGCATATCAACTTGATCTTTATAATGTCAATTCAAAATAGACATAATGCCAGCTCACGGCAAGTAAAACATAACTTGTGTTGAAAAAGACTATCCAAACTACTTGCCAAATGATTTGTCAATACACATATATTCTAATTCAGAATTATTTACCAGGAACAAGGAACACTGCAGTGGATTGGTTTCAGAAAGGTTTCACATGAAACCCATGCCACTGGAATGTCTTCTGATTTTAATCTCAAGGAAATAAATATATTGCTGTAATTAAATTGTTTAAGATCAAAATCTACAGATGGCCCTTGGCTCTCTGTACTCCAAGATGTAGTGGCTGAAGAAAGCCATCATTATATTTGGACACATATTTTTTATATAAATAAGTCCTTATTTAAGAATTTTTCCTTCTGTGGCAATAAAAATGACAGTCTGATAACAATCTGTGGAGGTTTACAGGAAAAAATATAAAATTCAAGAGTCATCTATTATTTTGAGGATCTTGTGTTGCATGTTGCTGGTTTAAATGTAGCTGCTTTAAAAACACATAAGTGACGAAATAAGGTAAAAGGAAAACAAAAGCAGAGGGACAATGAGAGAGAGGCAGGTGAACAAATGAGAATCTATGCTATCTGGATCTCGTTATCAAAAGGCCCAGAACTTTCTAGAATACTGGAACTCAGGATTCCTGGATAATTAGCATGGATATTCCCAATAGAAGGGTGTTTGGTTATTTCAGCTTTAAGCCTTTGCCTTTTGTATATATAACAGTTAGCAGAATAGAAACATAGAAGACTGACGGCAGAAAAAGACCTCATGGTCCATTTAGTCTGCCCTTATACTATTTCCTGTATTTTATCTTAGGATGGATGGATGTTTATCCCAGGCATGTTTAAATTCAGTTACTGTGGATTTACCAACCACATCTGCTGGAAGGTTGTTCCAAGCATCTACTATTTTCTTTCAGTAAAATAATATTTTCTCATGTTGCTTTTGATCTTTCCCCCAACTAACCTCAGATTGTGCCCTCTTGTTCTTGTGCTCACTTTCCTATTAAAAACATTTCTCTCCTGAACTTTATTTAACCCTTTAACGTATTTAAATGTTTCGATCATGTCCCCCCTTTTCCTTCTGTCCTCCAGACTATACAGATTGAGTTCATTAAGTCTTTCCTGATAAGTTTTATGCTTAAGACCTTCCACCATTTTTTGTAGCCTGTCTTTGGACCCATTCAATTTTATCAATATCTTTTTGTAGGTGAGGTCTCCAGAACTGAACACAGTATTCCAAATGTGGTCTCACAGCACTCTATACAGCTGGATCACAATCTCCCTCTTCCTGCTTGTTATACCTCTAGATATGCAGCCAAGCAGGCTATGCGCTTTCCCTACTGCCCGACCACACTGCTCACCCATTTTGAGACTGTCAGAAATCACTACCCCTAAATCCTTCTCTTCTGAAGAATAGAGATGGAAAGTAGAACATTAGGTGAGCTACATCATGAAGGAAGTAAGATGGTTGATGGGAATGGTGTTACTATTACTTTTGTTGTGAGCTGTCCTGAGTCTGAGGAATAGGGCAGAATAGAAATCTAACTAACTAACAAACAAACACTTTTGTGTCTTGCCTCATTCAAACCCATGGCAAAAGTGAATCCTCTGCAGAAAATTTAACACATATTAGGGACAAAACACTTTTCTCTACATGGGGTGAGGGAGAATTTCTAAAGTCAGAATGATCCTGAGTTTTCAAATGTATTACAAATAGTTTCCTGTTAGATATGGGCTAGTATAACCATGCAATATTTCTAGAAATTGTGGCCTGGCGTTATGCTATGTAGAATTACGTTACACGTAAACTTCAATAACGATTAGAATTACATGCAAATTACATACACAATTGCAATGGGATTGTGACTATTGTTTCCGATCTGATCTACCTAGCGGGATTGGCCATATTTTAATTATCAAATAACTATACCGGATAGATGTTTGGAAAGCTAAAAGCAATCAAAATTAATTTATTCCCACATTTCCCCACAAAACCAAATAGCCTAAAAGAAGATGACGTCCTTACCCATTCTTGATAATATCATAAGTTAGGGTTGTAAAATCATTGTAATTGGGTGACGCTGTACAAGTATCCAAAAACAGCTGCAGGTTGGAATCCGAACTGTAGAGATAAGCTTGTAAATATAGCCTTTGATTCAATACGACGTAATAAGGCATATTGTTCACTGGTCTCCAGAAGGATGAATCATAAAATGTAAGGTTCACACTATATTGGCCGTATTGCGTTTCATTAATCTCTTTGGTTTGTTGAGCAATGTACACTGTCTCTACCCAAGTGTTTTGCAGCATCTTGCAGTTGACATGAACAAGAAGATCTGGTATCCTTCTTATGAAGTTTTGTGAAGGGGCAATTACTGAGATCTCATTTGCATATGTAATCGTATCAGCATCAGCCTGTTTGAAACACAAAATAATTGATATAAGACCTTTTTGTTATCTGGGCCAATCATGTTAGAGATGTTATCTACTGAGCTACAGAAGGCATTCCGATATTCAAAATGTCCATGGAAAACTAATCTACACTGACAGTATAGCTAAGAAAATAGAGAAATGATTGGCTACAGAGGAGAAAATGGGCCCTATCAATCATTGTGCTTTGAGCTCCTGCTATTTGTCACAAACACGTTTCAATTTGGAGCATTGTCCTAAATAAATCCCTGAATGATTGAATGCCTCCTACTTCTGTTTTAAGGGGGGGGGGAATGAAAGAATTAATGAATGAGTCATGCAGCAAAAACGTTCAAAGAAATCTCCATACCTCTCTTCTGGTCCGACAGCCATTATATGGTATGTTGAATATAACATAATATGATGTGATCTGCGGTCTGCAGTTTGGATCCATCAAGCTGACACTCCATGGATTATAGCCTTGAGAGTCCAGATAGCGTCTACTAATTACAGCTTCCATAAAGGTTGGCTGACAAACAAGAGCTATCAAGGAGGAAAAAGAAATCTTATTGCTGCATTGAAATACATACAGTGTGACAATAATTTATTATTATGCTTACTTTATGAATCTAAAGCCATCTCAGCACAAAAAAGGAAAATTATGCCTGTCAGATAATTTTACATGTTCTGCAGCTCAATAACTTTTGCTTTAAATTGAAAGCATGCCGGAAAGATGCTTTCCAGGCAACCATAAAGAAACAGACTCTGGAGCTTGCCCACCATAAACCACCCGTCTACATCAGGATACTGAACTCATTGGGCATAGTTTTGCTTGACTTCTTTTATATCTAACTCGATTCATAAAGGTTTCTCAAAAACTGAAGGAAAATTATTATGACCAAAATGCTTATTCTCTGAAGCACGTAAACTGAAATCTCAAAATAATCAATAAAACTATGTTGATTTATTGGAATTGGAATATTCTTTCATGACATAAACATATTAAAACATATTAATAGAGTTGGAAGGGATTTTGCAGGTCATCTAGTCCAATCCCTTGCCCAAAGCAGGAGAGCATCTGCCCCTACCTAGGATTGAACTCACAACCTCCTGATTGTGAGGGCAAGAGCTCCACCCCTAGGCCACAGCAGCAGGGTTAAATACACATTATACATACCTACATACATACATACACAATACATACATATATAAATCCATACACATTATGATCATAGTATGGTAAAATATCTGAAAGTTTTTGCTAAAAATTCAATTTGCTAAGAATCAATTTACCTCAAAGTTGTGTTAGATAACATGAAAAACAAATAATAGCCACTCTAGAATATAAATCTTAGTTGATTGGGACTACACAGTACCTTATTCCAAGGATAATCACATTTTGTTCAACTGTCTAGTCCAGGGGTGGGCAATTATTTATTTATTTATTTATTTATTATTTAGATTTGTATGCCGCCCCTCTCCGAGGACTCGGGGCGGCTCACAGCAGAGAAAAACAAATCATAAATAATCTGAATACATTTAAAACATTTAAGATTTAAAAAGAAACCCCATATAGTACATACACACTCACAAGCATACCATACATAATTTAAACATTCCCAGGGGGAGATGTCTTAGTTCCCCCATGCCTGACGGCAAAGGTGAGTTTTAAGGAGTTTACGGAAGGCAGGTAGAGTAGGGGCAGTTCTAATCTCCGGGGGGAGTTGGTTCCAGAGAGCCGGTGCCACCACAGAGAAGGCTCTTCCCCTGGGGCCCGCCAACCGACACTGTTTAGTTGACGGGACCCGGAGAAGGCCCACTCTGTGGGACCTAATCGGTCGCTGGGATTCGTGCGGCAGAAGGCGGTCTCGGAGGTATTCTGGTCCGATGCCATGAAGGGCTTTAAAGGTCATAACCAACACTTTGAATTGTGACCGGAAATTGATCGGCAGCCAATGCAGACTGCGGAGTGATGGTGAAACATGGGCATACCTGGGTAGGCCCATGACTGCTCTCACAGCTGCATTCTGCACGATCTGAAGTTTCCGAACACTTTTCAGAGGTAGCCCATAATTTTGCCATGGGGCCGCATGAGAAATTGGGATGGTTTTAGAGGGCCGGATTAATATAATTAACTCAGTTCTACCCAATACTGTATATTATTGAGTAAAACTGAGTTAATTATATTATAATTATAAATTATAATTATGTATTATATTATATTTATATTATATATATATAATTATATATTATAATTATATTATAATTATAAATTAATTGCCCACCCCTTCCTTCCTTCCTTCCTTCCTTCCTTCCTTCCTTCCTCCATTTCTCCTTCCTTCTTTCTTTCTCCAAATGGAGAGAAGCTTCTGTCTCTCTGATTTTCTCTGCCTTTTATTTCTGCTTTTGGACAGTTCTTTACTTCTCTTTCAAAATATTCCTTTCAAGTGCCTCTCTTCAACTGACCTACATTGTCAGTTGAGAAAACATAGTGGAGGCTTTGCCTGAAAGTAGCTTTGAATTCCTTTTCTTCCTCTTCCTCCCTTTTTTCCCCTGAGAGGTGCGGTGGAGGGTTTGCTTAAAATTTATTGGAAAGGCCAATGAAACCAATGAATATTTATTGGACTTTGGCAAAAGAGCATGGAAAGAGAATTTCTCCTTCCTCCTTCCCTCCATTTCTCCTCCCTCCCTCCATTTCTCCTTCCTTCCTTCCTTCCTTCTTTCTTCCCTCCATTTCTCCTTCCTTCCTTCCAACCTCCGCAGGCCGGTCACAGACAGCGGGTGGCCCGCATCTGGCCCCTGGGCCGCACTTTGCCCAGGTCTGGTCTAGTCTGTAGATACCATTGCTCATGCTTATAGGTATCTGGTTCAAAACTATTCTACCTTACAAACCCTCCACCAGGGTACACCAAATGGAAGAATTAAAACCAAAATAAATTGTGTCTTATCATGCCAAGATTGAATAAGATGCTAAGAATTCTCATTGAATTCTAAATGATATTCAAAAGGTCAGTAAATAAAAAGTGAATGACAACATTATACTTACTTGTGTTGTCATCTGCAGTGATGCTGTGATAGTTTGCATAGAAGCCTCTTCTTGTGACACTACCATCAGTACGGAATTTAACTGTCATCATATTGGAACTTGATATAAAACTGTGATAGGAGCCATAACAAACTTTCCCAAGCCTTGAGGCAGTATGGAGAGGTCCATCATAGATTTCAACATAATCACAAGTACAGCTACCACATTGTTCTAGCCTGGAAAGCAAAATAGGAGTATAGTGTTTACATAGATACTGTTCAGTTTGTGATTCATACATTTACTCTGATACTCAAAAAAAAAGAAGCTTTATTTTGTATGTGTTAGGTAGTAAAATTCTCTCTGAGATTAGCCCCAGTAAAATAATTGAACTTGGAACTTCCCACTTCATATAAGGTAGCCGTTTTCAATTCTCTTAAATTGGTGAAATGGTCAGTCGTTCATTAATCAATCAATTACGGCAATGCTGCTGGCAGTGAGAATGATAACAATGTATAACACACATTCATTTGTATTAAAATATTAATGTACTTAGCACAAAATTTGAATATATAACACTGAAATATTAGTCCAATAACATAGAACTGGATAGATTGAGAAAATATTTTGGAATGGGTAAAACTCCAGAAATTCTTCCCTCTTCCAGAAAGTCATATTAACTATTTCGTGACATTCTTCCAGCTACTTTAAAAAAACAAAAAACAAAAAAGAACCTGACGAATAGGATTTAACAGGAACTTTTAAGACTTGATAAATAAAAGTCTGCATGTTGATTTAAGCATTCCTCCTCTTACTGCATCCTATCTCAATATTTTTTGTCGGCTGACTTTGTATGGTGCACTAGATAGAAATCATTGAAATTATTTTCATATATTAATTATATGGATTGGTCCATTTAAACATTTCAAACATTGGATCAAACTTTAGATCAGTTCCTGTCCATATGTGAAGCCTGGACCTATTTCTCTGTCCTTAAACAGATCTAAAGTTCTACCATGGCTTAACTAATTACCCCTAGTCAATTCCATGGCCTCAAGTTTACAATCTGATTGCATTTTGAAAATTTCATCCTGTAATTTGAATTTATCTTAATCTATTTAATAAATTAGTCTTGGTATCATGATGCATGCATGAAAAACAGCTTTAAACTTACACAAAATCCTGCAAGTTAAGTCTTATTTGGTAGTTGTTTTTAACTTGTATTTCCCATACACAGTCCACATTGTTTGGATAGTCAAGAGGATAATATGGAGTTTTAAACGATCCTGATTGGTATCCAAGAAAACCACCACAAGGTTGTTTTGACACTGTTACTAAAAAGAAATAAAAGAAAAACACATTAGCATCATATAGGGCTAGGATTCGGAGAACCATATTATCAATCTTTGAATTTTTCTTAAACTCAGAATCTTGGTGCCTTCCAGCTTTATGTTCTGAAGGAACCACAATGTCTAAAGCCCATAGTCACACCCACACATACACCCACTGCCTGGACGGGAAGAGATGCAATGGGGTAGCAAAAATGGTGCTCCAACCTAGAGCACCCAATTTGCGCTGAAAGATGCTGAAAGAAAATGCAGGGTGTCCTGCATAAGCCACACCCACAGTGTGGTAGTAAAACTTTTGGTAGCCCTTCACTGCTCACACACACATATATAATGTGAGGTGAGACAGAACTGGAATCCTACTGTATAAATTATTTGGATTAAGGATAATTTTATCAATAATTCTTTCTAAACAGTTATTATTAGAAACTAACAATTACATGGGTTTTGATATTCTTATTCATCTGATAAGAAAAAAGGAGCAAATATTTATGATCCAAAATCAGTTTCTACTTATAGAAAGAGAAATGGAAGTCTGGCTTTCCCCAATTTATTTATTTTTCTTAACATGTCTTAAAGCTAAAAAAGCTATAAAAGAAACTGAATTACTCAGCTTTAATCGCTGGTGTATTGGAAGTCAATATCTGTTTTACCAGTGCTATTTCTCTTCCTAAACTAACACTGTGAAGCTTTTAAAATATCTGATGGCATACAGAAGATTGATTCTCTAAATGAAGTTGAAATACAGCAATAGAAACAATTATAATGTTATTAGATGTGATTAATGTTTTTCTACTATATTACTTTTGTAAAAATCAACTGGGAAGTAAAAGGGAGACATGAATTAACAACACAAATCTTACATAAAACACACCATTCAATGTCTATAAGATCACGGACTGTAATTCTGGAAAAAAACACCATGGAACTTAGTATGGTTTATATATGGGGCTGAATTGTTTATAACTTATTTTAGGTTACAAAAGATAAAAATGAACACAGGTAGTCCTCAACATACAACAGTTCATTTAGTGATCATTTAAAGTTACAACAGCATGGAAAAAGGTGGCTTATGATCAGGGGTGGGCTACTGCCCGGACAGGGGAAATGCAGTGGGATAGTGAAAATGAAGCTCCATCCCAGAGCACTCAATTTGCACTGAAAGATGTTGAAATAGTTGACTGTTTTTGTTGTACATACTCCTGGTCAGTTGTAGGATGATGATGAACTTGAGGACTCTGATACAGATAGTGTTTATGAATTAGTGGCAGGCCCGGGGTTACATGTAGTAGAACAGGTGGGAGGCGAGCCACAGGATGTTGCTATGAGTCCAAAATCTAGCGAGGAAGAAACAGACATTCGCTGGGTCAAGCCTAAATTCAGAAGGGTCCAAAAATGTAAGGAACAGGTGTTTGGAAGAAGATATTAAGGGGAGGAATGGGTTAAATACTGGAGTGATGTATTTGGTACGTTAGGGGGCCAGTGGGGAAGAAGGATGGAGTTTCAATGTTGTAGTGCTAAAATGAAAGGTGTTCCCGTTCAGCTCCCAAGCGAGCGAATTCATTCTGTGTTATTTTACAGTCATTTCTGCTGTTTTTGAATCATGCTGTGAGTACATAAATCTTGGTAAACACAGGAGGCTGGGAGGAATGCATGAGGAATATAATTGAGAGAGATAACGGCAGAAAAAGGAATGTGCTAGTATGAACTGCATTTTGAATACAGAAGAGAAGAGAATAAAGATGGAGTTTCTTTGTTTATGAAATACTGCATTTAGTAAGAGTTATTTGTAATAGCTAAAGTTCTACCAGAAACCAGAATAATTTTTAACTATTAGATTTCTATACATACTGTTTGCATTGCATGTTGTGAGCCACTCTGGGTCCTCGGAGAGGGGCGGCATACAAGTCTAATAAATTGAATTGAATTGAATTGAAAGAAAATGCAGGGTGTCCTGCATAAGCCACACCCACAGTGTAGTAGTAAAAATTTTGGTAGCCCTTCACTGCTTATGATCATTATTCACATGACTGTTACAACATTCCCATGATTGCACGATCAAAATTTAGATGCCTGGCAACTGATTTATATTTATGATGGTTGCAATAGCCTGGTGTGACCTCCTGACAAGCCAAGTCAATGGGGAAGCCAGATTCATTTAACAACCATGTTACTAATTTAACAATTGCAGTGATTCATTTCATAACTGAAGCAAAGAAAAGTCATACAATAAAGCAAAACCTACTTATCTGTCTCACTTAGCAACATGTTAGGTTCAATTATGGTTGTAAGTTAAGGACTGCCTGCATACTTAATAGCAGCAAAATAAATTATGTGTAACTAAAGTCAGAAACCATAGTTTCATTAGATCATAATATATAAAGTATTTAGAGACCAAATATAGCATTTATTCCAGGTATGGAAGCTCTCTTCAAGTTTATACCTACAGTAATTCTGTATGATAGGAAAGACTACAAGACAATGAATGTCCAAAAGTATACTTACTTTGAGTACTTTGATCAAAGGAGTACTTAATAATTCCAGGAAACAGCCAAATATATTTGTTTATACCAAGTACACTTCCTCAAAGACAGCATTACACTGTATTTATTTCAAAAAGATTATATGCTGCTCTGAACAATTTACAATCCTACTATACACAAACAGGATTAAAATAGCAGAAATGTCAATCTAATAATAAAAGCATAAAATCAATACTAATAGTAATCAATAATACAGTACTCATATTTGCCTTAGACTCCCAGAGGCTCTGGGAGAGCATTTCGGCCTCCTTAGGCTCCTAGAAAGGCTCTAAAGCTGAGGAGAACAAAAAACAGGTGTGCCATCGCATGCCTAGATCGTTGGGTGTGTGTATGTGTCATGCGCATACATAGAGGTCATGGAATTATGGGTGTGGGCACACATGCAATAACACGCACATGCTTTCGGCACCTGGTTAAAAAAAGATTCGCCATCATTGCCTTATACCCATGATGGCGAACCTATGGCACATGTGCCTCAAGTGGCATGCTGAGCCATATCAGTGGTAGGAGAACTCAGGCCAGGTGCGATGCATGCACCAGCTGATTTTCAGGTCTTCTGGACTCACAGGGAGTCGCGAAACAGCCTCTGTAAGGGGTGGGGAAAGCCTGTTTTTTGTTCTTTCCAAACTCCAGAACCTTTCTAAGAGCCTAGGGAGGGCAAAAAGGGTCTTCCCCCCCCCAAAGGGCCTCCAGAGGCTGGAAATGTTCTGTTTTCTGATTTCCAGTTGAACTGGAAGTTCCATTTTTTGGGTCTGCCCAGGCTTCAGAACCTTTCTAAGAGCCTGGGGAGGATGAAAATGGCCTTCCCGAAGCGATAAATGGCCCGTTTCCCAACTGATGCCTGGGGAGACCAAAAAAAGGGGGCCTTCTGGTTCTACTGGAACTTGACAAATGGGCCATTTTCTGCCTCTGGGAGGGTTGGGAACGCCCTCCGGAGGCAGAAAATGGCCCATTTGTCTCTCCTCAGGCTCCTAGAAAAACAGGTGTGCCAGTTCAGAGAACTGGTAAATATCACCTCTTAATGACCCTGCATCATCTATTCTCTGCCTCCAAAGGCCCAGCTGATCAGGAAGAAATGGAGATTTTACAGTATCCCTCCCTTGCTAAGCCGGAGCCAAGCCACATCATGCACACCAAGCTTTGCCTGCAGAAGTGGTAGTAAATTTTTTTTGAATCCTTGCTACCACTGAACTGTTGCCTATTTCACCATTTCCAAAAGCTAAATTGGCTCCTTAAGAGCCAATGGAAATAAAACAGTGAAATAGGAAAAAGAATGTTGAAAGCTCTTTGAACTGTTTGAGGAACACTTCATGAATCAGGTCCCACTGCCAAAAGCACAGAATCATATATTATGAAATGTTCAGTACAATCACCTCATGGTCCTCCCACATTAACTGACTACATGTGTGTCGACTTTTGATAAGATTGCCACTTAAGAAAAGCTGCTGGGCTGGTTGCAACCCCATTTTAGCAGCAATTTTCGTAGAAATATCACCTGTGCATTCACAGTCATTGTCATGCATATCTTGAAGGCCTTCAGAAAGCTTCTTCTGAGAGTTCTGCAAAATTTAGTGCTTCAATATCTTAAGGAGTACATTCAAAGGGAACTTTTAATTACTTTTCAGAAAAAGCTTTGTGAATGATTTTGCACAGATATAATAACTAAGGAGCTAGACTAAAATATTCAGTATATCTGAAAACACCAGTTTGAAGAAAGCTGCATAGGCAATCCTCACTTAACAACTCAATTAAGACCGGCAATTCTACTGCTAAGGAAAGCAGACACTAAATGGAAAATCATGTGATCCTGCCTCTATTTTCTGGCTGTAAAGAGAAAAGATTGTGCAATTTCACATTTGCTTTTGTTTACCTCCTAACCCCTCTTCCATCTTTGCAACACACTAGTGCAGTGATGGCAAACCTTTTTTCCCCAGGGTGCCGAAAGAGTGTGGGCGTGCGCTATTGTGCATGCGAGAGTGCCCACACCCATAATTCAATGCCTGGGGAGGGCAAAAACAGCTTCCCCTGTCCCCCAGAAGCCCTCTGGAGGCTGGAAATTGCATGTTTCCCAACTTCTAGTGGACCCAGTAGGCTGCGTTTCACCCTTTCCAGGCTCCAAAGGTTTCCCTCTGGAGGGCCTGTGGGAGGGTTGGGAAGGCCCTCTGGAGGCAGAAAATGGCCCATTTGTCTCTCCTCAGGGGAGGGTAAAAATATCCTCCCCCATCTCTCCAGAGGCTCTCTGGAAGCCAAAAATGCCCTCCTATATGTCCTCCTCTGTGCGAGCCAAAAATCAGCCGGCCGGCACACATATCCACATTGGAGCTGAGCTAGGGCAATGACTTGTATGCCAGCAGATATGGCTCCGTGTGCCACCTGTGGCACCCGTGCCATAGGTTCACCATCACTGCACTAGTGCCTGCTTACTGTCTTGTACAGAGGAAGAACAATGCAATTTGTGAAAGCAACAACAGCACTCTCTATCACATGGCAAAAATAACCTCAAAATGTCTCCCTTTGAACATAACTGCTCAACACGGGCACTGTGGCCTATCACTCTGAGGTGCAGAGCAGATGAAAACTGAAGAGAACATGCTAAAGTAGGATTGTCAAATCCTACTTCAAAATGAGAGTGAGCCTTTATAAATCCCTGCAAGTTCCATATCAGAGGTGGGTTTCTATCGGTTCTAACCGTTTCTTTACAACTGTTGGTAACTCAGCAATATCATGTGCAGAAGCTATTTTTTGATTGAAGTGGGCAAAGGCGTGCGAAGCGCGATGGCGCAACCATGAATGAACCAGCAACAAAAGGGTCCAGAACCCACCCCAACTCACATATGTGATTTTTCCTGCCCCTTTTGGAACCTCAGCTTTCTTTCCATTCACAAAAAAGTTAAATGAAGCCATCAGTTACCAGAAAATGCCCATGCCTGAAAGAGATCTTTCAGGAGACTGGAAGGCAGATTTCAGTACTATTATATAGCCAGAAATAAGAGTGAAGTGTTCTTTCTTAATAAATAATCTCCTTTAGGACCTAAAATATCATAAAGGTGTTTGTCATGCTACAAATTTTCTTTCAGGTAGAAGTGAACTCTTTTTTTTTTTTTACAAGAATACATGCTACAGAAGCAGATATAATTGCTACATTTTCAGAATTTGCTTGGAGAGAGCTAAAACATTCAAATGGGACAAATTTTGACCAATGGGAAGGTACATTTGACATAGTCTTTGAATGCTCTTCAAGGGTAGCCCCATGTAGAGCGCATTGCAATAATCAAGATGGCAGGTGATGAGGGCCTGAATGACTGTGCGCAAGATCTCCTGGTCCAAATAGGGCCATAACTGGTGCACCAGATGAATCTGGGCAAAGGTCCCCCTGGACACAGCTGAGAGAGTATATTTATCTTCAATTTATTTCTTTTGTGCTATCCCCTCAGGATGTCGGAGAATAGCAGAAATATTCCTTATTGGCCAAGACGGGGGCTGCAGAGCTGCAGAGCGGGAGATTCCAGCCTCCCTATTAGCCACCTCGTCTGACATCCGGCTATAAAAGAGCTGTCAGAAGTGGCTGCCTGCCGACTGTGTTACTAGAACTGTATTTTGGTTGTGTTTGATGTTGCCTCCCTGTTAGCCTTAATAAAGATTTATTTGGTTTCTGACTTGCCTCGCCTCAGTTATTGCTGCCTCACCTTCAAATTTAGCACTGTTGACAAAGAATGTTCGGAGCCTCAGAAACTGAGCTGAAGCCATTCGAGCTACCTGTCACTTTTTTTTGCCCCAGCCAGTCCTACTCAGGATGGCCAGCAACAGCAACAATCCAACCACTTTTGAGGCTTACAGTCCAGCCTCTGAGACATGGGACGCATACATGGAAAGATTCAAATACTTCCTCCAAGCAAGCAACCTGACCAAACTGTCCAGCGCTTGGAATAGAGCCTATTTCCTAATGCTTGTGGGCACCCAATGTTTTCAACCGCAAAGGTCATGGTCACCCCTCATCTTGTGTACCTGATGCCCTGGGAGGATCTCTTCAGCAAACTGAGAAACCACTAGAGAGAGAGCTAAAAAATAAACATTCAAATAGGACAAATTTTGACAAATGGGAAGGTACATTTGACAAGTGGAAAGTATATTTATCTTCAATTTATTTCTTTTGCATTACTGAAAATTGTCAATTCTGTCACATACACTTCAGTCAAAAGGATTAGAGTCCATTAGTACAAGAAGAACTGCTTTATCAAAATGCCTCTCTCTTCCTTAAAAGGAAAGTGCTAAAATGTTATCAATAAGGCTGAGGTTTATGAGTGTGAAGTAAAGAAAGCAAATATAAATTACCTAGGAGGAAATCCATTGAATAAGTGGACAAAGGAATTAATTGTCAAGAGTGTGGATTTTGCAATTCAAGTGTGTTATTAAAAATGTCAAGTTAAACATTAAAAAAAGATGGATTATAATTTTTTCTTCTTAAGAACACGACATACATAAATCTAATGTACAAGTTCAATTATATTTATGGCATTCTATAACAGTGAATATTTTTGGAGGAAAATGGTCATAAATGGGTATTATTATAGAAAAGCATCTTTTCAATAGGATCACTCTGATGTTTTTGTGTTCAAAGCTTTGTTTTTTCTCTAATTAGTTTTGCAAGAGGATTGGCGCTTACAATCAGTAGTCCCTCTGGACAAGAAAACAATAATTTATAATACTCAGAGTTATAGCCTAGAAATCTTAAAATTTTGAAATAATTGGAAATATTGGTCTTGTAAGAGTGAGAAACACTTAATAGTATGGAGTCATAGAAAAGGATTAGCGTTACGATACAGGGGTGGCTCTGGGTCATTGAGGTCCTTTGGAAAACATTGTATCCTAGAGTTTTTCCTGCTTACAATCTTTATTTATTTATTTATTTACTGGACTTCTATGCTGCCCCTCTCTGAGGACTCGGGGCGGCTATAGATGTCATTCCATTGGCAGATGCATTTGCACTGGGGATTAAAGATTATACAGGCAGTGCAGTTCTCCACTTACAACCACAGTAAAACCCAACATTTATGTTGCTAAGCGAGACTTTTGTTAAGTGAGTTCTGCCTCATTTTAAGATTGTCCTTGCCCCTCTTGTTGAGGGAATCACTGCAGTTAGTAAGCTAGTAACATTGTTAAGTGAAACTGGCCTCCTCATTGACTTGGTTTGTCAGAAAAAGGTGACCACGTGGCCCTAAGTCACTGCAACCATCATCAATGGAGTCAGTTGCCAACATAAGAATTTTGGTCACATGACCATGAAGATGCTGCAAGTGGGGAAGAAAAGGTTGGGAAAAGGTAAAAGGTCACTATTTTTTCAGTGCTGGTGTGACTTGAATAGATTTTGAAATGAACCATTGTAAGTCAAAGACTATCTGTAGTCCCTAAAAGAAGTGGGGAGTTGGAGAAACGTATTACTGTATAGAGTTCATGGATATTATGATAAACTATAAACAGTGTCAATAAGTGACAATCTGTATCTGTGGCCACCACAAATAGGGGATATCACTCCTATCCTCCTTGACTGCTAACCAAATGAGCACAGCCTATAAAGTTGCTTGCTTGCTTGCTTGCTTGCTTGCTTGCTTGCTTGCTTGCTTGCTTGCTTGCTTGCTTGCTTGCTTGCTTGCTTGCTTGCTTGCTTGCTTGCTTGCTTGCTTGCTTGCTTACTTATTGGATTTCTATGCCGCCCCTCTCCAAAGACTGGGGCGGCTAACAACACATAAAAACCAGTAAATTTCAATAACATTAATCCAATTAAATTAAAATTAAATAGCTATCTAAAATACCAAATATTAAAATCAATCACACTCATTCATACAATGAGCCTACAAACATTTGTTGGACAGGGGCCAAGATATAATTGGCCCAAGCCTTATGACATAAATGAGTCTTAAGACTCTTATGAAAGGCAAGGAGGGTAGGGGCAGTACAAATCTCTGGGGGGAGCTCATTCCAGAGGACCAGGGCCTCCACAGAGAAGGCTGTTCCCTTAGGCTCCGCCAAACAATATTGTCTAGTTAACAGGACCTGGAGAAGACTGACTCTATAGGACCAAACTGGTCACTGGGATTCATGTGGCAGTAGGCTGTCCTGCAAGTAATCTGGTCCGATGCCATGTAGGGCTTTATAGGTCATAACCAATATTTTGAATTGAGTTTGGAAAACAATTGGCAGACAATGCAGACTGCAGAGTGTTGGAGAGACATGGGCATGCCTGGGCAGATCCATGACCACTCGCGCAGCTGCGTTCTACACAATTTGCAGTTTCTGAACACTCTTCAAAGGTAGCCCCATGTAGAGAGCATTACAGTAGTCGAACCTCAAGGTGATAAGGGCATGAGTAATTAACAGGATAGCCCATTGGGACCCCATTCAATAGGCTTGCCTACTTCCTCTAAGGTAGAAACATACAGAGGGTAAGAAAGACTGCCAAGTTTATAGCTAAAGTTATTTAACTTAGAGCTTCCTATCTAGCTGGTACATCCACAGTAACTGAATTTAAACATGCCTGGGATAAACATATATCCATTGTAAGATAAAATACAGGAAATAGTATAAGGGCAGACTAGATGGACCATGAGGTCTTTTTCTGCCATCAGTCTTCTATGTTTCTAAATTGCTATTCCTTGACTACTAACCAAATGTTTCAGCCATGAGCACAGCCTTTAAAGTTGCTAATTAACAGGATAGCAAATAGGGACCCCATTCAATAGTCTTGTTACTTCCTCCATGGTAAGAAAGACTGCCAAGGGATGATCTTATTATTTCACTGAATATTTTAAAAAAATATGTCAATATGCTATGTTATTTAATATTATTTTGTTTGATGTATGATTAAAGAATAAATAATAAACAAAACTAAGCTACTGCCATAGGAAAGTGGAAATGGATTCTCTCCTCCTTATTGTCTTATTTCCAATTTATGCTGTTTATGAAAATACATTTTAAGACAGTTTCCATTACCTGGCCACAACGGTGTAGTGGTTCTCCCTGAAAAGAGAAAAGTTTATGATTGTTTTAATATAAGCCCAAGAAATAAATTGCTGCTGAAACAATATATTGTGACCTCTATTCCTGGAACTTAGGAATATGTCTATGTATGTCTATGTGGCTATTGCTAATAAAATAGAAAGCAACAAAATTTTAAAAAATACTTGAATCTACTGCTAGGTTTACAAAGGTTGCTAGCCTGTAACAAATAAATATATGTATTGACTATCTGTGGTCATGCATCTAAATCTTGAAAGTTGAGTTTAAAAAATAGCACCATAATTTTAAAAAATGACCACAGCGTTGTTATTTAAAACATTGAGTGCTAGAAGTACTAATAAATTTATTAATAAATAAACAAACTAGGAAATGTTAGTGGTCACATGACCTTGGGATACTGCAAGAATTGCTATATTATTCAATCTTATTTTGCTTGATACCTTATTAAATGGTAAACAATCAACTAAACTAAGCTAGTGAATATCAGATTATTTTAATTGACATACCATAGGAAAGTGGAAGAGGACCCCCCCCTCCATTTTTTTGCTATGTGGCTAATTTATGCTAGTCATAATACATTTTAAGTGGGTCTTCATTACCTGGTATTGTAGAGTTTCTCCCTGAAAGAGAAAAGTTTATGATTGTTTTAATTATTTAATATGAGGCAAAAATGAATGGCTGTTGAAACAATATATCTATTTCTAATATTCATCAGTATTTCTGTTGCATTTTTAAAAGAGTACTTCACTTTGCTATTATGCTTACAAAAGTTACTAGCCTGTAGCAAATAAATATAAGTGCATTATAAATGATTCCCAGTGGTCTGCATCTAAACAGTACAATTAGAAAATGTTAGTAATGTAAGGAAAATGTACCTTTATTTTGAATATGCTGTTTAAGCTCATGTCTGTTCGTGGGTATAGGAGGCATAAAAATGAATATAAATCAGAAAGCACTTGATTGTTTTTGCTAAAACAAAATTCTTCCTTTGCTTGCCTGTCTTTAATTTCTACTTGTTCCATGACATGAATGATTCACTAGGTTGTTTCTTAGAATTCCTGGCTCAAGGGTACAAAGGGGTTTTAAATTCTGAATGGGGTATCCACCAGGTCTTATTAGCACAAAATTGGGAATTGCAATGTGGATACAGGTTAGAATAGAATAGAATAACATAGTTGGAAGGGACCTTGGAGGTTTTCCAGTTCAATCTCCTGCCCAAGCATGAAACCCTATCATTTCAGACAAATGGTTATCCAACATCTTCTTTAAAACTTCCACTGTTGGAGCATTCACAATTTCTGGAGGCATGTTGTTTCACTAATTGATTGTACGAACTGCTAAGAAATTTCTCCTTGGTTCTAGGTTGCTTATCTCCTTTATTGGTTTCCACCCATTGTTTTTTGTCCTGTCCTCAGGTTGGACAAAGCCAATATTTAAGATTTCATTGGATTTGTATGCCGCCCCTTTCCGAAGACTCAGGGCGGCTCACAGCATGTACAGAAAAACAAGAAAGAGTAATAACAATCCAATTAATAATACATTAAAAAACAATCTTTAATGTTTTCCTTGATTTGATGATCAATATGTCACTAAGAAATGCATAAATGTCAGGTGCAAGGAACCAGAATGAAAATAAAATTGAGTTATGTCAGAAGAAATATAAAAGTAAATTGAATACAATGTCAGTAATGGCCTTAAGAAAGGTGCATGGGATGAAACAAACAAATAGGATTAAGTATGAAAGGGTGCAGTACTTTTGAAAAGATTCCCAAAACAAAGAGATTGTAACTTTCAAACTCTTTAGGGAATTTATGAAATATTGTAGGAATGTGGAGAAGAATATATATATATATATGTGAAAATCGGCAGTGAAAGGCGGAAAAAAAAGCTTAAGCAATGTATTTCACGCATTCTATTTCTTTATCTTATAATTTCTTTCCTTTACTCAGTTTAATACTGTTTATTGCAAAAGAAAATAGATGCAGAGCATGATAGCTTTGCATCTTTGGAGGACTAAGTCTGCTGAACTGAATGAACTGCTCGGATAAGGCTGTCCATATACAGGTAGCCCTTGACATGATGACAGATTGAACCCAAAATTTCTGTTGCTAGACATTTTATGTCCCATTTTATGACTTTTCTTGCTACCATTGTTTAGTGAATCATTGCAGTTCTTAAGGTAATGAGATGGTTATTAAGTGAATCTGGCTTATTCATTGATTTTGCAGAAGACGATCATGTGGTCCTGGGACATTGCAACCATCATTTTTAATTTTGATTCTGATTTGGAGATTCTGTAGGGGACATGAGGTTGGAAAATGGTCATAAGTTCCTTTTTTCTGTACTGTTGTTACTTTGAACCATCACCAAATGAATTGTTGTAAGTTGAGGGCTACCTGTAGAGATCCAACAGAGTTAGGGAGTGAAAAGATTCTGGAACTAGAATGAATTTAGACTAATGGGAAGCTACTTATCATGTGGACTACTGGTATTTGAATTATTGGAATGACTCTGAAGGATCTTAAACTTCATTATGAGACTGATGCTGAAGGACCCCACCATTCAGGCTGATCGGTTAATTTGGCTTGATCAGGAGAATGATAAAAAGCCTCCTATTTATTTAGTTTTCTGGATCTAGAAGAACTTCCTGATTGAAACCTTGGCTTTCTTTGTTCAACTCCCTTTTTCTTCCAGCTTTGGATTGTTCCTTGACCCCATCTATTGTTTTGGTCACTTCTATGACATGTCATCTGTTTTGATTCCTGCTTGTTCCATGACAGGGGCATTTATGATTCAATAAGTTGTTTCTTAGATTTCCTGGCTCAATTTTGACTTCCTGGCTTATCTTGGACATTTGCCTGCAGCACATTAATTGTGTTATTAAGCCAGTTAAAACAACAAAACCAAGATGCCTGTTGTTAGTCATTATTTGGAAAGAGAAAACAGAGCAATTATACCTAACCTAGCTTCCTCACCTATTAAGAGATGTTCAGGAATTATCCTTTTCCAGAAAGTTATGTCAGCATTGTCCCAACTCTTCAATTGGGTATAAGACTAACTGAAATAGAGAGGATGGTTTTTTAATACATTGTGTTTAAATGGGATAGAATCTGAATCTTTGGTTCTTCTCTGTCTGAGGTCAATACATTCTCTACCAGCCTTGCTTTAAGATTGTGCCTTTTGGCAATTATCATCCCCAAAGATAGGTTAAAATGTCTGGGTTCTTTGATGACTTGTTTCCTTCAGGACTCTTCAGCTGAGTATCAAATCCTGTCTTCATTATTTGTAGCTAGTTGAATTACAATGTTATGCATTAACAGGGTGGGCTACTGCCCGGACAGGGGCAGGGGGACACAGTGGGGTAGCGAAAATGGAGCTCCACTCCAGAGCACCCAACTTGCACTGAAAGATGTTGAAAGAAAATGCATAAACCACTCCCACAGTGTAGTAGTAAAAATTTTGGGCAGCCCTTCACTGTGCATTAATTATGTGTTCTTAAACCAGATGCATGAGTCAACTCTCATGCCAAACTATTTAAAATCTGTAAATATAAAATGTGTTATAAAAATATTTATATTTCAATAACAAAGTAAGCAAGTACCTGAGCAAATAACACCAGCATCTTCAGAGTGGCCGCAGTTATGATTTCCCCAGCCTGCATTTCTGCATTCCCAAAGGTAGCGTTCACTCCCATTGCACCGGACATCATCGAGGTGAATGGGGCCATATCCTTGACCAAAGGATGCTTGCGATGTTGCTTGGATGGCATATCCACATCCAAGCTGTTGGCATACCACATGGGCATCTGTCAGGTCCCATGAATCATCACAAACAGTCCCCCAATTGTAGTAATAAATCCTAATTTCAACACGGCCTTCACAGCTACGAGTTCCATTTACTAATCGGAGCTCTTAAGAAAAAAAGAAATCATATTGTTCAGTCATATACAGTCCCAGACATGGGAGAAAAATATTTTTAAAATTGTACTTTTTGGTAGGAAACAGGATTAACATCAGTAATGAAGATTTGAATATGTGAGAAAATTTATCTTTATATGGTAGTGATGGCAAACCTTCTTTTCCTCAGGTGCCAAAAAAGCGTGGGTGGGTGCTATCACGCATACATGAAGGTCTGTGCCCATAATTCAATGCCCGGGGAGGGCAAAAACAGCTTCTTCCACCCCACATAAGACCTCTAGAGACCAGAAACAACCTGTTTCCCACCTTCTGGTAGGCCTAGTAGGCTCATGTTTCATCTCATCAGGCTCCAAAGGCTTCCCTGGAGCCAGGAGAGGGTAAAAACACCTTCCCCATCCCCCGGAGGCTCTCTGGAAGCCAAAAACATCCTCCCAGAGTCTCTGTGTAAACCAAAAATCAGCTGGCCACCACACACATGAAATTGGAACTGAGCTAGGGTAACGGCTCATGTGCCAGCAGATATGGCTCCGCGTGCCACCTGTGGCACCCGTGTCATAGGTTCGCCATCACTGTTACAGAGAGACAACTTTTGGATATCTGTCTGCCATCATGAATCAAAACAAAAAAAGTAAGGGAGTAAGAAGACCACAATCAGAAAGAATGGAACATGGGATATTTTCACTGCATACAAATTACTCAAATATACAGCCATGAAAGTGCTCCAAACAATAAATAGAAAGACCAGTTTGTAGCATGAGCTTTGCTGTCCCTCATCCTCTTACTGGAAAGTTTTTTTTTCCTGTGGTCTTTCTTGGAGAAGGAAATCTGTCGTTACATCATAAGACATTTCTCAAATATTCAAAAAAATGCAAATACAGTAGTACCAATAGGGAAATCCATGGGCGGAGCTTTGACATAATGGAGACATCCTTCCTGGCCGGCCAAAACATGGACTTCAGGAAGGACGTCTTCGTGACGTCAAAGCTCCGCCCATGGAATTCCCTATTGAGATTCCCCACTTCCATTTGAGCCTCCCGACCGGCCGACAGCTCCATGGCTCTTCTGCGATGGTGACCGCCAGGCAGCAGCGCTTCTCGGCATTCTCCCAAACCCAACCTTTTGCCACACTTTTCGGGTTCGGCGTTTGGGAGAACGCTGAGAAGCGCCCGGATGTTTCAAAAGGCACCCAGTGGAGCACGGTTTTTGTGATTTTTTTTTTGCTTGCACGCATTAATAGGTTTTACATTGTTTCCTATGGGAAACATTGTTTCATCTTACGAACTTTTCACCCTACGAACCTCCTCCCGGAACCAATTAAGTTCGTAAGATGAGGTATCACTGTATTGCAAATAAACATTCTCAACTGAATGGAGATACTTTTGAGAAAATAGTCACAAATTTCAGTTTATGTTTAAACTTAAAAAATAAAAATAAGTATTCAAAAATTTTCTAGCCTATGTTCTTTGGGACCATCACATCCTATGGAATCATATATGGAATAAAAACCAAATGTTGCTGCCATTACAATAACTCATTTGAATTTTGGTGTTGGACAATAGGTAGAGAATATCTTAGACAACAAGAACAGGCCATCTGTCATTAAATGAAGTAAAATCCCAACTATTAATATTGAAGCTAAAATTTTGATAACCAGAACCTAATCTATTTCAAAAACAACAATCATTGAAGATCTGGGAGGGGGAGGAAAGCAATTGAAAAGAGGAAAAAGAAGGAAAGATGCTTAGATTCCATCATTAAGAACAAAACAAGGATTCAAAGAACCATTTGTTGACAAAACAGCCCTGGTGTAATGGTGTCCCTTTGGTCATGTGGCATCAAAAGTGACTGAATCAATGAACAGCGAACTTCTAAAACTCTTGGTGAAGACTATTTCTTTCTCATAGAACCATCCAGATATATGACATCAAATGCACAATACTCATTCCCATTACATATTTAACAATATAGAAGGAAATTTAGAGATAGTTTGCATCTTGAAGCCTAGCAATAGTGGATCCTTTAAGGTTGTTAAGAACCCTAGAATTGAATGCTAAATAATACTGTGTTCTCTAGTATGGAATCACAAACATAAAAAGTGGTCCATGAGAAAATGCTCTTATACTCCAAACAGATGACATTTAGCAGATAAAACAGATCCTCAAAGCTTTCTTACCATAGGCTGATGATGGTATTGTTGTCGACGGAGGACCTGCCAGTAAACAAAGATAAAGTGTAAGATAGGCTACAGTAATAGATAAAGCATGAGGTTACATTCTGAAATCATATAGCATACTACACAAGGTTAAAAGCAGATTGATTTTGAGATTTCAATAATGTAAGTTGACATTACTGAACCTTCAATCACAGTAACAAACATACTAAATCATGAAATACTCTGCAATCATCAAGAAGGAGTTTATGTTTCTTTGCTTTTTTTCACAGCACAGTAGCAATAGCACTTAGATTTATATACCGCTTTACAGTGCTTTACAGCCCTTTCTAAGTGGTTTACAGAGTCAGCATATTGCCCCCAATAATCTGAGTCTTCATTTCACTCACCTCGGACGGATGGAAGTCAAGTCAACCTTGAGCCTGGTGAGATTTGAACTGCTAGCTTGCTGACAGTCGGCAGTCAGCAGAAATAGCCTGCAGTACTGCACTTTAACCACTCTGCTACCATGGCTCAGTAGATCAAATAATGCAAGATGCAAATAATGCAATGCTTGAAGACAAAAAGATAGTGTGGGCAGGGCACCTGCTTGGAATTTTTAAAAACATCTACCATGCACTCTGAAATCCTTAGATTGGATTTGCAACTTGAATGTGATAATATATTATCCACTCTATTTTAAATAAATGTATTCAAATAGCAATGTTTTGTGCTGTAGTACATATAACTAAAGTTATAATTGTTTTTTTTTATTACTACAGTTAAACCCTGAATAGGTCATATTACATCAATAAAGGTAAATCTGTGATGGGCTCCATTATGGTAATGATGGCTTCACTGTTTGAAGACCTGAAAGACCAGGTTAGGAATAGATCATCATGGAGAAAATTTATCTATGTGATAGCTAAGAGTCATCACTGATTTGACGGCACTGAATCTACTTAATCTACTTACAAGAATTGAGGTGGCGCAGTGGTTAGAGTGAAGTACTGCAGGCTGACTACCAGCTGCAGTTTGGCAGTTCAAATCTCACCGGCTTAAGGTTGACTCAGCCTTCCATCCTTACGAGGTGGGTAATATGCTGACTCTGTGACCACTTAGAGAGGGCTGTAAAAGCACTATGAAGCGGTATATAAGTCTAATTGCTATTGCTATTAAAGAAAATGTGTACTGCACGACTTGATGACAAACACTGGGACATATACAAAGCAAAGGCTAGTTGCCAAATTAGTTTAGATTTTATAGTTGAATCCTCATGCCCTGTTTTGCATTTCAATATTACCTATTGTTAGCAATACTAAATATATCAATAAAGAATAAAGAGTAGAGATGAAACATTTTGCATTTATTTCATCAAGCAAACGAACAAACAAAAAGTATTTTGCTATGCTTATCTGGCTGTTCATGAAAATACCCAAATTACCATAACAGATTTTCCTGTGAGATATTTGCCCCCAGGTATAAGGGCTATCTGGATGCAGAGGAATAATCCAATATGCTCTCATATATGCTCATGAACAGGAAAAAAAATGAACAGGAGTCCAGACGCACAGCTGAGGAATATTGACTTATTTGGACAGCATCATGCTTTTCAGGTGATCCTGGAACAACCCCCCCCCACACACACACACATCTCCAAATTGTTCTCTTAACTTAGGGGTGGGCTACTGCTTGGACAGGGGCGGGGGGGACACAGTGGGTAGCAAAAATGGAGCTCCACCCCAGAGCATCCAATTTGCACTGAAAGATGTTAAAAGAAAATACAGGGCATCCTGCATAAGCCACGCCCACAGTGTGGTAGTAAAAATGTTAGTAGCCCTTCACTGACTCAACTGTAAGTGTTCAAATAATCAAAATGTACATTGAAATACACTTCTACTGCCTCAGCATTACCTGGTGTTGAAGTAAGACTCGCTGAAAAAGAAAAATAGAGGTATGGTTACATTTCAAGGGATTTAATGTAATAGTTTAGTTACACAATGACTGCATTGATATGCATATCAATTTCTTATCACACTGCTTGTAAAATGGATACAATGACCAGAGGAATAATGTGTACTTTGTTTTGCAAAGGCTGCAAAAGTTACTCACCTGTACTCTTCTCTGTGCCAGCTATTTGGTTTCAAGAGTACAAAAAAATGAAAGGGCTACGTTTCCCCATAGCTATTCAATGTAATTTAAAGGTTCTCTTTGCCTGCGTTTGCAATCTTTGTTGCTAATTCTGCTTGAATGAAAGATTTTCTGACAATATTATGTAACTAGTTCAGGGATGGTGGAGTTATTATCTAATTTGAAAGAGTTATACATCTGCTGCTCTGCCAGGCATTATCAAAATACTCCCCCGTACTATCACATATCCTTCAGATGAAGGCTCAGTAGAGTCTCTAAACTACACTACTCAGTTATATTTTTCTGGGCTATATCTAAATGAACTGGTTACTGAGAGGCTTTGGGATGGAATTCAAAATTCTGGTTACCACTTAAGCTTTTAATGGCCTTAAGGCTGTTTATCTGAGGAAATTTATTTATTTATTTGTTTATTTGTTTGTTTGTTTATTTGTTTGCTTGTTTGTTTGTGATAAAAAGAAGGACAATAGGACAGTAAGAGAGGGATGGTAGGCACAATGGTGCACTTATGGACTCCCCTTGCAGTCTTCTTAGAAACTTAGAAATTTGGGGGGGGGGGTTGGGGAAGGAATCACAGAGTCAGGTAGTGCATTCCAGGCATTGATCACTCTGTGGCTGAAGTCATATTTTCTGCACTCAAATTTAGAGCGGTTTACATTTAGTTTGAATATACAGTGTTCCCTCGATTTCCGCAGGGGATGCGTTCCGAGACCGCCCGCGAAAGTCGAATTTCCGCGAAGTAGAGATGCGCAAGTAAATACACAATTTTTGGCTATGAACAGTATCCCAAGCCTTCCCTTAACACTTTAAACCCCTAAATTACCATTTCCCATTCCATTAACAACCTTTTACTCACCATTATTACTGGTACTCACCATTGAATAAGACACTTAGTGATCCTGATATTTATAAACATAATTATTTATTAACAATAATTATTTTTTTTGTTATTTGCAAAAATTATTAGTTTGGCGATGACATATGACGTCATTGGGTGGGAAAAACCGTGGTATGGGGAAAAAACCGTGAAGTATTTTTTAATTAATATTTTTTGAAAAACTGTGGTATAGGCTATCCGCGAAGTTCGAACCCGCGAAAATCGAGGGAACACTGTATTATGTGTTT
Source organism: Erythrolamprus reginae (assembly GCF_031021105.1). Taxonomy (NCBI): domain Eukaryota; kingdom Metazoa; phylum Chordata; class Lepidosauria; order Squamata; family Dipsadidae; genus Erythrolamprus; species Erythrolamprus reginae. Next base: position 49,998,126 of record NC_091954.1, read on the forward strand.
ATGCATTGCTACGGTTGAAGGTGAAGTAGTCACCAACACAAAGGACATTTTGGTATATGATTTTGTGAACTACAATTAGATTAGATCAGAGGCGATGTAGTTGTAAATTGTTACAGTATTTCAAGTTTGGTGGAAATTTTTGGTGACATTTTTCTTCAGGTAAAAGTTGCTGACAGATATATTTCTGCAAGTCTGATTTTGCCCCTCTAACTTTTTCCTTTTTTGGTGAATCCTATCCCTTTATAATTTTATAGTCATAATTTGCTTCTGGGTTTATTTGTTAATATCCTGGGTTTTCATTAGGTGAGTTAGAATATTAATTTCCAACACTAAGTACACTAAGATGTACAAACTTTCAACTACCAATGGGAAAATACCCATAAAATATGTATATTGATCTCATCATAAGATGACAACGTACCTGAACAAATGACGCCAGCATCTTCACTGTGGCCACAATTATGATTTCCCCAGCCTGAAGTTGTACAATCCCAAAGTTGGTATTCATATCCACGGCAGTTAACATCATCCAGGAAAATAGGACCATATCCTTCTCCAAAATAGGCTCCAATTTTAGCTTCAACAGCGTAGCCACATCCAAGTTGTCTGCATACTACTTCCGCATCATTCAGATCCCATGAGTCATCACAAACTGTCCCCCATTGACTATAGTCACGCCGAACTTCAATGCGGCCTCGACACCTATGCCCTCCATTTACCAATCGGAGCTCTTAAAAATCAATTAATGAATCAATTAGTATGATTGCTCTTCTTGACAAACATTCACAAATTTAATATTCAGATGTGATACCCAGAACCTACACAACCTTGGCTGATCTCAAAACCAGTAATCAGGGTGGTATCTACTGGGATTAAGTTTTCTTGAAGGTCATTAAGAAATGCCAAATGTATGCTCATTTGGAAATTTTAAGAAAATTTAAGGGGAAGATAGTCAAAATCTCTTCTATATTGTTGCTAGAAAATTGACATTTTTAATATAAGTGTTCAACAAAACTATTTTTCTTTCTTTGAAGACACTGGAACAAAACATGCATACTGAGATTTTGTGCTTCAGTTTCTAGCATCACCATACTTGAAGAACAGTTTTGACTCTTGAATCCTTAGTGTATGTGGAAAAGCCAAATATCCCTCTTAGCAACATTTTCAGAAAGAGGGACTTACCTTAAGCCCAGCTGTCTTCATACCCAAGTTAGGACTAGACCTGTGGTTTCTTTAGTCCTCAATGAGGCCTATAACCATCAGGATAAAATTGCTCTCAAATACCTTCTTTGCTATCTATCTTCTTATTGGTAATATATCAATAAAATTGAGTGTACTTTTAATTTAATATAATTTTATACTCAATCATAACATCATAATCCTTACAATTTATATTAATATTGATGGCTTTCTGGTTGCTTATTTGTACCCTAAGACAATTATTAAGTGTTGGACCTCATTATTCTTCACAAATGTATCTTTTCTTTTACAGTATGTACACTGAGAGCATATGCATCAATGACAATTACAAGTGCCCAATTACACTTGGCCAATAAAGAATTCTAATCTAATCTAATATAATATAATAATAATTGTACAATAAATACAATAATTGAGTATTATATAGTAACAATTGAAAATAAATTTATGAAATAAAATAAAAATTTGTGATTTTATATTCAATTGTTACTAGAGCATCCTTATTATTATATGTACTTCCTTAAAAGATTAGTAAAATTAGGAAAAATAAGTCTAGCAAAAAAAAATTATTTTTTATTTTATTTATTAGATTTGTATGCTGCCCCTCTCCGAAGACTCGGGGTGGCTAACAACAATGAAAAGACAATGAAAACAAATCTAATATTAAAAAATAATCTAAAAAACCCCAATTTAAAGAACCACTCATACATACAAGCATACCATGTATAATTGGGCTGTAAAATCCAGATGGCAGCAAAATCAGAGTTTTATATTACTGCACCATCCTGTGGTCTTCTGGAATTTTACATGCCAGATATCAAAGCTTAGCTTAAATCAATAATCCTTGAAACTACATCTTAAAAAATAGTATTACTGTAGACATAATTACAATTAGAAACAGAAAGAAATGCTAAAAATAATATCCAAATTATATGTGATTTCTGGATACAAAACATAACTTTTTTTTCTTGTTAGCCAATTGTAAGAAATCTAAGTGTATAATATTACCTTTTCTATACCAAGTTGTTCTGAATGCTGTAAAAGTAATTGAAAAAGGAAAAGAGACATATTAAACTATATGACAGATAATAACACCTAACAACATTTACCCATGAAATATTTGAAGATATGTCAAACATATTTGATATTTATCTATATTTATTTATTTTATTGATTGATTGATTTTGTCCATTACACAATGAGGGTTATAGTGGATATACACATAGTAAAATACATAATGAAGATTATAGAGGATATACTCATAGAAAAATATGTCTAAGAAAGAATAGAAGAGAAGATATAGGAATAAAATATATCAATGAAAGAATAGAAGAGATATAGGAAAAGAAGAATGGTATAGGAGATATAGGAGAGTAAAACGACAGGGGACGGAAGGCACTCTAGTGCACTTATGCACGCCCCTTACTGACCTCTTAGCAATCTGGAGAGGTCAACACATACATGTAGAAAATTTTCTTAATAAAAACAACTTTAAAGAAAAAAATTATATATAATATTATAAAATATAAAATGGAATGACATCCCATGTTGGCTATATCCACTCATAGTTAGTATATTAAATTGCAAAATATCATAATCAACTTTCATTTGACTTCATATTTCTATCCTTTACATATTTCTATGTGCCTTTTTAAGAGCCTTAGTTTTATGAACCACTCCATCTTTGATATCACCAAAAAACAATTAAAGACAAAATGGGATGTTTTTAAAAACCTTGAGTGGTAACTGCAAAGCAATTATACAGAGCATAGTGATTTTTCACATATCTTGTTGTAGGAACTGATCACCTCATGGGGGCGCTCCAAATTAATTTTAATGATTGAATCTCTATGTAATGTTAAAAGATCCCTACCATTCATATATTGGTATTTCTAACTTCAATCCCTTATATACTACAAAAATAATGATACTAACTCATTTGGTATAAAAACAGTAAAACAGTGAAGTGAATTTTGGTTTGAAATAGATTGATGTAGTATTTCTTAATATATTGCTCCTCTGTAACTGAAAATAAACCATCTTTATCTTTTGTCTTCAGATAAAACAACAAACAGCAAAGAAACTATATCTGGAAAAATGGATTTAAGAGAATTTCTTACCTAATGTGGACTTCCCTCCCCACCCCCACCCCCAACATATTATCTAACTACCAGACGGATAGAAACTGTGCAGTTTTAAAATACATTTTTGTGGCAGTTCCCATGATTTAACAGATGGATTTTTAAACTACACAATTACTACCTGTCCGGTAGTTAGATATTATGTTGGGGGGGGGGGGAATTAAATATCCAAAGTGCTTTCCCACATAACCAGATCAGTTATTGGTCCTTAGTTCTAAACTACTGTACAATAAGCCGCCCCGAGTCTTCGGAGAGGGGCGGCATACAAATCTAAATAATAAATAAAATAAATAAATAAGGATAGGAGATGCCATTTATTTCCACTTGAAATCAAGATTTGTTTGGGTTCCCAAACTTTTCCAGAATCTAAGGAAAGTTGCAGTTATACAGTACCAAAGGAACAAGTTACTGGATCTTTATTACTCATCTCAAAAGTAAGCAACCTATATCAGGAAAGCATATGCATGTTTTTTTTTAAAAAATATATTTTTTATTGGTTTTGCACATAAAGTTACATGAACAAACATAAAACACTGCACAGTGCATGTGCCCATCACCCAACTGACAATCCCACCACCACCACCACCAATTGCGGGGGTTTCAAATATTTACTAGTTTATATATTTTTTATTTCCTTAGCTCTACTTTGCATTTGTTATTATTAAAAGAGTGATTGGAGTTTATTTTTCACATTTTCGTCACATATTCTACTAAGCATATAACCTTTCACCTTATTCCATCATGCCATCAGCTTCTCCAATTTATTTTCATCAAAGTTGTTTAATCTTATTTCCATGATTTCAAAATGAATGTGATCCACCATGTACCAGTACCAGTTCTGTAATGTCCATTTTATAGGCTCTTTCCAACCCAATACCACTACCGCTTGAGCGCTTTCCAGTGCTGTAGTTTTTATTTATTTAAAATCTCTTAGTTCTCTTTGTTTAATTAATATCGCTATTTCTTTTGTAATTATCCAGTTAATATTTAGCATTTTATTTATTTCGTTCTGCACTTCCTTCCAAAACTTCTGAACTTCAACACACTCCCAGAACATATGCATGAAGATTCCTTTCTTTTGGCAACCATGCCAACAATTACCTTTCCCTTTCCCCTGGAAGTGTGCAAGTTGTGCTGGTGTATATATGCATGTTTGCGTGTGTGTGTGTGTGTTTACTGGTTTTTTTAATAAATAGAGAAACAATGTTTTACAACAGCAAAACTGATTTATATTTGACAGATGGATATGAATAAGTTATTTTGAAGATGAGTCAGAAGTCATGAATCCCTAAACACCCACAAGAGATCTAAGTCCAGCTCATTTTGAATTCCTTCCTATTCTTAACTTCTTAATGGTCACTTAGCCAAATTCTTGCAGAGAACTTAAACTTGCAATATAAATCTGTATACTCATTTGAACTGCCTGAATCTGCTGATTTCCCAGTTGCTTGACAGTTGTATTAATTCAAAATTACCTGTTGTCGGATACAGTTTTGTGCCTGTGAACAAGAAAAGAAGAAACATGAGGCATTAAATGTACATATTATTAAACATGATAAAGATACTTTTGGTTTGGTAATTATTTTCTCCGGTTCTTGGAAAATACGTAAATAGGTAATGTTTATGATGATGAATTGCATAATCAGAGAAATTTATGTACTGGGAAAATTCATGTAAATCAGATTTGCAAGTACAGAGCTGGGAAAAAGAGATTTATTTGGACAACATCCAATCCTATAAGTACATTCATTGACAGCTCAAGTTTACAACACTGTAAAAAGTGACTTGTGACTGTTTTTCACACATACGATCTTTGTAACATCCCCATGATCATGTGATCAAGATTAAGATGCCTGGCAATAGACTCGTACTAATTACCATTGCTGTGTCCTAAGGTCATGTGAACCTTTCTGACAAGCAAAGTCAATAGGGAAGCAAGATTCACTTCACAATCGTTTAGCTAACTTATCAACTGCGATGTAAAATGAGGCAAAATTCACTTAACCAATGTCTCACTTAACAACATAAATTTTGGGTTAAATTGTGGTAGCAAGTCAAGGACTATGTATAAATGAAGGAGACCTTAACTACCTGGGACTAATAAATAGTGTTTGGCGAACCCAACAAAGTTTGGGTTCGGCGAACTCACCCGAACTTTGCCATGAAGTTCGGGTGAGTTTGCCAAAGCCGAACCCAAACCCGAACCCGAACAGCAGCAAGTTGCTGTGGTGTCCTTTTCTGTAAAAATAAACAAGGAGGTGGGGAATTCCCCACCTCCTTTTGCTTCCTTTTATTTTTACAGAAAAGGATGCCACAGTGGCGCTGCAAGCAAAAGTAAGTAGGCAATTCCATGATGGGATTCCGGTGGTGGGGCTTTGACATCACGGAGACTACTTTCAGGCTGGCCGAAATGGGGAGGAAGGAGTCTCCGTGATGTCAAAGCCCCGCCTCCGGAATCCCATTGTGGGATTCCCCACCTACTTTTGCTTGCAGCTCTGCAAGCAAAAGGAGGTGGGGAATCCCACAATGGGATTCCCCACTCTCCTCCCAGGCAGTGGCATTTCACGTTGTTCGAGTGAACGCCAAACCCGAACCTGAACTTTACCCGAACTTTTTAAAAAATTCGGTTTCGCGTTTGGCATGCTGAACACTGCAAAGTTCGGCACGAACCCAAACTTTGCAAGTTCGGTTCGGCCAACACTACTAATAAAAGATTGATCATAAATATATCAGTCAAACAAATAGTAATAGAATCCTATCAGCTAGCTTAGTGGGAAGCCCTCCTAATTGATGGCACATGAAATGTTTCCTGCCAATACATAACATGGATTATGGCTAATATAGCCGATACTTCAGAAGAGCACGAAGTTGGAGAGGGCTGTGCCTATGGATATTGAATTGTACTTTGGACCTCTGTCTTAACTCCATAACCTGCTTTTCCTAGCATCAATGTGACACAAAATCAGAGAAAGACTTAAACCTGCACATGTAAGTGCAACATTTGCTTTGGTTCGGCAGCCTCCTTCTAAAAAAAAAAAGCATTGCCCCAAGTAGTCTTCATTGCCACTATAGAACATGTTACTCAAGTAAGGGTGAGTGAAGTTGTATTTGCTAACTCCAACTGCTCGACCACACTGCAGCTCCCTGCAGATGACCCCAGCTTCTCTCAGGCTGAATTGATCATAGCAAATGCCAGTCCAGCCACCAACGTAATAAATTTCAAGAAGACTGGAACAGTTTTCTGATAGCCTCACATAAATTCCTTTAAATAGGCATTGAAAAGAGTGTTATTAACAATAGCACTTAGACTTATATACCACTTTACAGCCCTTTACAGCCCTCTTTAAGCAGTTTACAGAGTCAGCATGTTGGCCCCAACAATCTGGGTCCCTCATTTTACTCACCTCGGAAAGATGGAAGGCTGAGTCAGCCTTGAGCCAGTGATATTATAACTACCAAACTGCAGATAGCCAGCAGTCAGCATAATTAGCTTGCAGTACTGCAATCTAACCACTGTGCCACCACGGCTCTTAACCAATCAGTCAATCAATCAATGATTAGGTTTCTACATGTGTATATTTAATGCACACAAAATTATAATTTTAAAACATATCTCCCAAATAAATATGTAATTATTGCTTTAATAATTAATTTTAAATGGGGCAATATAGAAAATCTCACCTTAGGGGATCAAAACATAATAGACTGTAAATCTTAGCCTTTTGTTTCCATTCCTCCTCTGATATGTTAGTGGCCTGTTTCTGATGTGATAACTATATACCTGGGAAGGATTACTTCAGATCATAAATGAAGTTCTTCCGTTCAAAAGCTCCCTGCACTACTAAACTACTATGTCAAAAAAAAGTTGGAATAGGCCTCTTTCTTTCAGATACCTAGTTTATATTTTATTTTATTATACAACATGCTCCCAGCAACTCTGGGTAACTCACAATTTAAAAAGTAAAGGGCAAAAGAATACAAACATGTTATAGATGGTTTGAACCAAAGATGAAAAAAAGGAAAAGAAAAGGAAAAAGGGGGGGGGGGAAGGAAAAGAAAAATATCCAACTGGATTCAACTATTACCCTGATCCAACTATTACCCTGATTGAAAGCATGGAAAGATAACTAGGACTTCAAAAGTTACTAAACTTACCGTAATCAGAGGGGAGGCCTTTAGATATCAGGGGTGGCAGAGGAGATATCATTCCAGAAGGAAGATAGCAAAGCAGAGAAGGGTCTAGTAGAGTTCCACTACCTGGCGCTGCTTAGATGATGGGATCTGGGAGCTAGCACCTAATCTCATGGGACACCCAGAAGCAACATGGAACAGAGGCCAGTGGTCAGTCAAATAACTAGACCCTATGTCTAGGGAAGAATAGGGAAGATTCTTCTGTATGATTATTGATCAATCATTGAAGGCCCTAGTTGAGTTTTGAAACACTATGATCTAAACTTAATCTCCCTTGGATATGCAAATGTTTTGGATTTAAAGTTGACAGCTTAGAACCTCCATGTTTTTGTCCTGTATTCAGCCTTTTCAATAACTTGATAGAAATATTGACTTGGATCTTACTACTTTTTAAAAAATAATATTTTATTATGGTAGTAGAATAGCAAGGACTTATTATGGTTCCACTACTATTGGTTTCAGCTGGGAGAACATATATTGCTGGAGCGAAGCAGGGAATAACAGTAAGTAAAATGTCCTTCTTCACCTTCTTACTGATCAATTCTGGACCTTTACAGATCATTTTCAGCCCATTTCCTGCCCCAAATCCATCCCCTCCCAAAATGCCTGCTTGTTTCTTTGGGAAAATTAATTGTTCTAAGTAGGTGTTGTATGCCTACCAACATCTTGGCACTGCTGTGCTGTTGGCTAACTATGCAAATATATAGTACACCTTCCATAAAGGCTCATCTTTAAAGCTTCTCTCTTCCCATATCCATTTGAATGAAGAAGCCGATCTTTTGCTATATAATTCTTCCTCCCCAAACAAGCCATAACTCAAGAGGCCAAAGAGCAGTTAAAGGAAAGCAAACAGGCAGAGGGTCAGAGCATGTTACTATTTTAAACTTTTATAACATTGTAAACTGACAGATTGTTAGCTACCCAGAGTTTTGTTACAGCAAGATGGGTGCTATATAATAACATCATATCTATATTATATTATATTATATTGTATTGTATTGTATTGTATTGTATTGTATTATATTATATTATATTATATTATATTATATTATATTATATTATATTATATTATATTATATTATATTATATTATATTATATTATATTATATTATATTATATTATATTATATTATATTATATTATATTATATTATATTATATTATATTATATTATATTATATTATATTATATTATATTATATTATATTATATTATATTATATTATATTATATTATATTATATTATATTATATTATATTATATTATATTATATTATATTATATTATATTATATTATATTATATTATATTATATTATATTATATTATATTATATTATATTATATTATAATACAGGTAACTTTATTGTCACCTGTCTCATTTTCAAACCCTCTACTTCAATTTTTATTTGTCTAACACAACCTTCCCAAATGGTAGTTTTCCAGGAATGCCATGATTACACCTCCCAGAATTCCAGTTTGCACTTGTTGCACTTGGGAAGCAAGTGGTTGACAAAGGCTGGTCTAACAATTCTCACTGAAACCAACATAAATGTTTGAAAACTCACCTTCAGTGGCTGGGTGAACTGGGATATCTGTAAAATAAAAAAATACACCAGTGATTTTCAGGAACATTTCTTATTGCAACAGATCCGACTGTGATTTGTTCTTGTTAGAAATAATATTTTTAAGAATACATGAAAAATACCAATATCTCTTTAGGAAAAAACATGCAGAAACATTTCCTGTCTTGCTGGATAATAAAATGTAGCAGCTATGTGCACGCACACACGCACACTCACACATATATTCTGAAACAGCCAGCTGTTTCTGCAAAAAGATATTTAATAGTTTGGAGGGAAAGAACTTTGTATGCATTCCTATGAGTTTTCAAGCTCCTTTTTCAAAATATTTGCAATTCCTTCTAAATTATACAGAAATAAGTATCTTGCTCATATCAGCTAAGTGCATCTGATATTGGGGAGGGATTGATATGGTCCCAGGGACTGCAGTTTATCCAAAGCCAATTGCCTAAACAATCAATTTGGATTGGTGCATGAACTGGTTCACAAAATAAGACAGGGGTGTCACGCTCATGACAAAACGCTGTCATCACATGACACATTGCAACTTTCCCCCCCCTTTGGGCATGGCCAGCTCATGATGCATCCGGGCTGTGGGCTGTGAGTTTGACACCCCTGCAATAAGACAATGCGAAAAGAGTCAAAATGGTGTGGAGAGACATTGTCTGGGCTTTCTCAAAATTACATATTTGAAATTATGCTTGAGGCAAAGCCAAGAGGAAATTTGCTTAAAAGATATAGTAATATACCTTATATAATATACTATACAGTGTTCCCTCGATTTTCGCGGGTTCGAACTTCGCGAATAGCCTATACCACGGTTTTTCAAAAAATATTAATTAAAAAATACTTTGCGGGTTTTTTCCTATACCACGGTTTTTCCCACCCAATGACATCATATGACATCGCCAAACTAATAATTTTTGCAAATAAATAACAAAAAAAAGTAATTATTGTTAATAAATAATTATGTTTGTAAATATCAGGATCACTAAGTGTCTTATTCAATGGTGAGTACCAGTAATAATGGTGAGTAAATGGTTGTTAAGGGAATGGGAAATGGTAATTTAGGGGTTTAAAGTCTTAAGGGAAGGCTTGTGATACTGTCCATAGCCAAAAATGGTGTATTTACTTCCGCATCTCTATTTCGCGGAAATTCGACTTTCGTGGGCGGTCTCGGAACGCATCCCCCGCAGAAATTGCGGGAACACTGTATATTTTTAAAGCAAATTATGGCCTATGGAACATAAATATGTGCAAGCATGGCAGTAAGAGTCTCATCAGAGTTTTCAGCAGAAAAGCAGCAAAAAATGTTATTTTTTAAAAAGCAAAAGACTTACACTTAGTTGTGCTTTCTGTTGATGTTCTTCTTATATCTATTGTTGTTGCAGAACTACCTGTAGAAATAATATAATCAAAGTGCTAATGAGTTTAAATGACATTCCAAAGTATTTTTTCCCCCAGCTAATTTTAAATGAATATATCAGAATGCTTACAAACTACGGTGACAACTAAACCCTAACAACATAACAGCAGGAAACAAATATAGTTTGGCTTTGCTATTTCTTATATTTCAGGATGGATTAGATCAGCTTTAAGAAAGCTGGTAGCTTCGGGCCTCATATCATGAGTCATCTTAGTTGCCCTGGCTGAACACCAGTCAAGTGGACCTCCCTCCCTGCATCGCATGGACCTGCAGCAGGGCCTGCTAGGGGTGTTTCCAAGCCTTCTAGCTTCACACCTTCTTCAGATCATTCTACCCAAACAGCGACACCTTTAGGTATTGATTCACCATCATTAAATGAGCTATTAACATCAGGGGGACCACTGTTTCATCAGGGTTCAAGTAACCATCACTAAGCGAGGTGTTTCAGAGTTCTCAGCACCTATGACTTTATTTGTGACCCAGAACCTCATATCATAATTTAATTTAAACCCTCTTTGGTCACTGGGGGCGGAAAGAGGTATTAGCAGCAGCTGTGTGTTCTCCTTTAGGACACCCTTTGGAAGGTGATTGGCTGCCCTCGCCAGAAGCTCCGGGCATGTCGGGCCTGAGTTATGGGGGACGGGTGCCATTGGAGCTTCACCCATGTCAGGACCTCTAAATGGGGAAATGGGGTGGACCTTCCCATATGTCAAATGGTGTGGCGGAGAGCAAAGGAAAGGCCAGGAGGAACCTTCTCTTGCTCAGCAAGGAGCTTCGCACATAGCTGTTTAGAAATATTTTGAAAGGGATTCCACCAGGGGTTGGCTGCTGCCCGGACGGGGTGGAACGCAGTGGGGTAGCGAAAATGGAGCTCCACTCCAGAGTACCCAATTTGCACTGAAAGATGTTGAAAGAAAATGCAGGGCATCCTGCATAAGCCACGCCCACAGTATGGGAGTAAAAATTTTGGTAGCCCTTCACTGGATTCCCCCGTTTTGTTTCTTACCTCTGCAGGTCTTTTAAGAATTTGATTAATGCATAACAATAAAGTGACCCATTTTTAAAATCCAGACTTGTGTCCATGCGTTATTTGGCTTCCAAGGCAAAGCTGAGCTAACCAACAGGTAATGCATCATTATTTTCTTTAATTAGAGAGCAAGAGGCACAGTTGTGATGAATAGTATAAAGGTCAAAATTGAAAGTTAAGATGGAAATAAATGTAATCATGGAAGGTTTATTTATTTCATCCTCAGGAATTATATCCTTGGGCACTAAAAAAAAACCCCATTGTTTGTCTGAAGGTTGAAAAGAAATTCTGAAGAACAGATTATCAAGAAAATCCTGGAAATGCCTGATGACTAAATAGGGCAAAGTATTCCTAATGTTGAAACAGAAGAGATACTAGGATTTAGGGAACAACAGATCAGCCAGTCCTACAGCGATACCCAAGACTTCAGAGAAGGATATAAAGTGATCAAAGGACAACTTTTGACAATTTATACAATTTTTGGCAGATAATGGGGAATGCTTAAATATAAAATCCCTAACTGCAACAAGTCAGTAGGTAAAATTGCACACAATAATCTATTTACCATGCTAGTCAATCATGGGTTAGATGGCATGACAATTAAGCAGATACATAGCTGGCATGAAAATAAAATTCAAAGAATGTTCATCAGTTTTTTCTCATGTGACTTGAGTGAGATATTGAATGTATTGATACATTTTTTTAAAAAAAATGGATAATGGACATTTAATAAAGATTAATAAAGTTGGTTAATAGATAGTTAATAAATATTTAGCATGAGGAGTTCTGATCACTGACAGATTCTTAACAGCTTAAAAGACACCCCTATATTTATAGATGATGGTTTGCTGGCTAAACCTATATTTAAAGTGAAACTTTGCAACAAGAAAAAATTAGTTTGTATTTTTAGAAGCTTAAAGAATGAGCAGAGCTCATGTTGATGCATGCATCATTTAAATATACAATGATACATGATACATAGCATACTTTCCTATAAAGCTAAATTTTAGAATTCAGTTCAGAATGTAGAACTTCAAATGGAATCTAAACACTGCTTCATTTGCTTCCTAAGGGTGAACATTCTGAATTAATTGAAGGTACACAAAATGCAAAGATTCAGTTTTAGCCATTTCTCAAAAACAGTCCCATTTTGGAGAACTTGGATGATCTATCTACTACACTGTATTGCAATCACCCTGGAGAAGATTTAGCATAGAGTTTACCTGCGAGCACTAACAGCATCACCCAAGAGAGCATCATGGTGGTGTCTGTCTCCCCAACCCTTCTGACCCAGACACACGAGCACCTGAATTTAAAAGTTTATGTTAATGTGGAGGTGTGGTCCCCTACTTCACTGGTGTGATATGATTGGATTGAGAACACTTTGCTTTCCCTTTGTTTTCATTGACATAAATATTAAGACAGTGTCTTTCAAGGATCAATATCTGCATTTCTGTCAACAAGGATAGCATTGCAGTGATAACAAGTTTCCATGACTTATATTGCTACATAATCATTACCACATTCATAGCTAAAATGTAGTTTACTTCCTTTTGATCATAAACTATTTCCTTGTGATAATAAATCTCTTTGGGTGTGCCTAAGATTGAAGAGACCAAAGAAAAAACCATAATTAAACAGGTTAAAAGGTAGAATAGACCTACATAATCTGCTCATAGGGCAGCATTCAAAGGACATCAGCAGTGTTTCCAATACATATTTAAGGGTGTTGAATGGAAAATTATGATTTATTGTGTGTAAAAATATGAAATACATTGTTATTTTTTAAACATTTCTTTATTGTATTTTTCTCTTTATACATGTCACGGTAATTTCTTAAGCAGATCTACAACCTTTACATACTTTACCATTTATATTAATACATTTTGTACATTGTCTTGAAATATTATCTAGTTCTACGTCTTTTTTGTACATTTTCTCTTCATCCTTCTGTTCTCAATCCAATCATACCACTTTTTCCATATTACATAATAATCCAAATCTTTTTGTCATTTAAATCCCATTTTTAATTTATCTATCTCCTCACATTCATATTCATATCAGTGGGTATGGCTAGCTGATGAGGCCAAAATAAGGCCGAAATAGATCTATCCTAGTCTCCCTTAATTTTAAAATTCAGCTTAAACATGTGACTTTTATATATATATATATATATATATATATATATATATATATATATATATATATATATATATATGTAGATTGTTCTGAGTTCGGGTTTTGCCCTGTGTAATGTTTTGCATGTCTATGCGACGTTTCGGCGAAATCACATTCACCATCATCAGGCTGGAGTTCCAATCTTTGTGTTTTTGCAAATGAATATTAGCAACTGACATTTCTTCTTAGCATGTAGTGTGGGGGTGGAGATTTGCTTTGAATGTAGCAAATAGATTGGGTGACTATGCTTCCGTGATCTGATTGGTTGGTGTAATCATGGTTATAGAAGGAATGGCATGAAGATTATGAAGTGTTTTGTTTAAGTCTGATTTCCAAATATAAAATTCTAAAATCATGATAATTAAAGGATTGACATATTGATTATAATGAAGTGTTTATTTTGTTTAAGGCTGGTTTCCAAATCTCTGGCAGGCGCGAGGTATCATCCCTTTTATTTAAACAAAAGGACCTCTTTTCAATTTCGATAGCTTCTAGAGAGATTCTTTTATATAAATTCTCTGTTTTGTGGAGTAATTTAGTTTTTTCAAAGTCAATTTCGTGCCCTGTTCTTTTAATGTGCTGGACAAGGGAGGAGGTCTTCTCCTGTTTCTTGACTGCATTCATATGTTCTGCCATGCGCTGGCTCACTCTTCGGTTAGTTTGTCCAATGTATGTGGCTGCACATGTTTTGCAAGGGATTTCATAGATTCCTTGGTATTCTAATTGGATTTTATCTTTGGGGCTCCTTAGGATATTAGATATTTTTTTTGGTTAGTGCAAAATGAGGTTTTGATGTTATGTTTTTGTAGAATTTTACTAATTTTATCCGTGGTGCCTTTGATGTAAGGAAGGATGGTGGTGCCATTGTCCTGTTCTTGATCTTGTTTTTTGGGGGGTGTCTCTTTATTGATTAGGTTTGTTATTGTTTTCTCTTTGAATCCATTAGAAATTAGTACATCTTTGAGTTTGTTCAATTCAGTTTTTAAGTGCTCATGGTCAGCTAAGCGTTTGGTTCTGGTGATGAGAGTTTTGGCCACTGAGGTGACTTGTGCGGGGTGGTGGTGTGAGTGTGCATTTAGATAACGGTTGGTATGGGTTTTCTTTTGGTAGATAGTATGTCCTAGGCTGCCATTGGGTTTTTTATAGACCAGTACATCTAGAAAGGGAAGTTGATCATTGATTTCTGTTTCCATAGTAAACTGTATTTTGGGGTGTAGGCTGTTGAGATGAGTGAGGAAATTGTCTAGTTTTTCTTTACCATGTGGCCAAATTACAAAGGTATCATCAACATATCTCAGCCAAAGTTTGGGTTTGTATTTGGCTTGCTCTAAAGCATTATTTTCGAAATATTCCATATAGAGGTTGGCTATGACAGGTGATAGAGGTGATCCCATGGGGGCTCCCTCTATTTGTTTATATCTTTGTTCATTATAGATGAAGTATGTATTGGTCAGGCAGTGGTTGGTAAGGTCTAGGATATATTTGGGGGGTTTGTGTTTGTCTTGGATAGCTGTCAAGGCTTCTGTAATAGGTATTTGTGTGAACAGGGACACGACATCGAAACTTACAAGTAGGTCATCGGGTTGTAGGTTTTGTTTTTTAATTATTTGTATAAAGTGGGATGAATTTTGAACATATGAGGTAATAGTTTCTGTATATGGTTGAAGGTATTTGGCTAAAAATTTGGCAAGGTTTTGTAGAGGGGAGCCTATAGAACTGACTATTGGCCTGAGAGGTATTCCTTCTTTGTGTATTTTTGGAAGGCCATAGAGTTTTGGACATATGGAAGATTTTTCTCTGGGGGTGATTTTTTGCTGGATTTCTTCGCTGATGGGAGAGGCCTTGATTTTATCATATGTGAAATTGAAACAACTTTACATAAAATCAACCCAGATACTGCTAACAAAATCAGACTCCAAGTCACTAATATTCTGTGCTCTAGTAAACCTCCAAAAAGCAACATACAGCAGGAAGAAAGAGAGGCACTTATCAATCTAAAGAAAAACCAGGATATAATAATACTCCCAGCTGATAAAGGAAACTCCACTATAGTAATGAACACAGCAGAATACAAGAAAAAAATGACAAATCTACTAAAAAACCCGGCCTACAAACTCCTAAGCACAGATCCTACCACCTACCTAGAAAAAACCACCAAATCTAAAATCAAGGCCTCTCCCATCAGCGAAGAAATCCAGCAAAAAATCATCCCCAGAGAAAAATCTTCCATATGTCCAAAACTCTATGGCCTTCCAAAAATACACAAAGAAGGAATACCTCTCAGGCCAATAGTCAGTTCTATAGGCTCCCCTCTACAAAACCTTGCCAAATTTTTAGCCAAATACCTTCAACCATATACAGAAACTATTACCTCATATGTTCAAAATTCATCCCACTTTATACAAATAATTAAAAAACAAAACCTACAACCCGATGACCTACTTGTAAGTTTCGATGTCGTGTCCCTGTTCACACAAATACCTATTACAGAAGCCTTGACAGCTATCCAAGACAAACACAAACCCCCCAAATATATCCTAGACCTTACCAACCACTGCCTGACCAATACATACTTCATCTATAATGAACAAAGATATAAACAAATAGAGGGAGCCCCCATGGGATCACCTCTATCACCTGTCATAGCCAACCTCTATATGGAATATTTCGAAAATAATGCTTTAGAGCAAGCCAAATACAAACCCAAACTTTGGCTGAGATATGTTGATGATACCTTTGTAATTTGGCCACATGGTAAAGAAAAACTAGACAATTTCCTCACTCATCTCAACAGCCTACACCCCAAAATACAGTTTACTATGGAAACAGAAATCAATGATCAACTTCCCTTTCTAGATGTACTGGTCTATAAAAAAACCCAATGGCAGCCTAGGACATACTATCTACCAAAAGAAAACCCATACCAACCGTTATCTAAATGCACACTCACACCACCACCCCGCACAAATCACCTCAGTGGCCAAAACTCTCATCACCAGAACCAAACACTTAGCTGACCATGAGCACTTAAAAACTGAATTGAACAAACTCAAAGATGTACTAATTTCTAATGGATTCAAAGAGAAAACAATAACAAACCTAATCAATAAAGAGACACCCCCCAAAAAACAAGATCAAGAACAGGACAATGGCACCACCATCCTTCCTTACATCAAAGGCACCACGGATAAAATTAGTAAAATTCTACAAAAACATAACATCAAAACCTCATTTTGCACTAACCAAAAAATATCTAATATCCTAAGGAGCCCCAAAGATAAAATCCAATTAGAATACCAAGGAATCTATGAAATCCCTTGCAAAACATGTGCAGCCACATACATTGGACAAACTAACCGAAGAGTGAGCCAGCGCATGGCAGAACATATGAATGCAGTCAAGAAACAGGAGAAGACCTCCTCCCTTGTCCAGCACATTAAAAGAACAGGGCACGAAATTGACTTTGAAAAAACTAAATTACTCCACAAAACAGAGAATTTATATAAAAGAATCTCTCTAGAAGCTATCGAAATTGAAAAGAGGTCCTTTTGTTTAAATAAAAGGGATGATACCTCGCGCCTGCCAGAGATTTGGAAACCAGCCTTAAACAAAATAAACACTTCATTATAATCAATATGTCAATCCTTTAATTATTATGATTTTAGAATTTTATATTTGGAAATCAGACTTAAACAAAACACTTCATAATCTTCATGCCATTCCTTCTATAACCATGATTACACCAACCAATCAGATCACGGAAGCATAGTCACCCAATCTATTTGCTACATTCAAAGCAAATCTCCACCCCCACACTACATGCTAAGAAGAAATGTCAGTTGCTAATATTCATTTGCAAAAACACAAAG
This sequence comes from Erythrolamprus reginae, assembly GCF_031021105.1. Taxonomy (NCBI): domain Eukaryota; kingdom Metazoa; phylum Chordata; class Lepidosauria; order Squamata; family Dipsadidae; genus Erythrolamprus; species Erythrolamprus reginae. Next base: position 50,015,733 of record NC_091954.1, read on the forward strand.
ATTGGAACTCCAGCCTGATGATGGTGAATGTGATTTCGCCGAAACGTCGCATAGACATGCAAAAAATTACACAGGGCACAACCCGAACTCAGAACAATCTACATACATATACCCGTGAAAATTTACGAAAACAAATATATATATATATATATATATATATATATATATATATATATATATATATATATATATATATGTAGATTGTTCTGAGTTCGGGTTTTGCCCTGTGTAATGTTTTGCATGTCTATGCGACGTTTCGGTGAAATCACATTCACCATCATCAGGCTGAAGTGTTAAGCTTCGTGCTGCTGTAAATATTTACAGCATATTTACAGCAGCACGAAGCTTAAAACTTCAGCCTGATGATGGTGAATGTGATTTCACCGAAACATCGCATAGACACTCAAAATATTACACAGGGCAAAACCCGAACTCAGAACAATCTACATACATACATACATACATGACATACATACATACATACATACATATGACGGTCTTGGTATATTCGGGTTTCTTCCTGTGTAGGATTTGGAAATTTCTGGCGACATTTCGATGAGGTCCCACTCATCGAAACTACAGCAAAAGAATAATAATGGAAGCCATCGAGATAGAAAAACATCCCCAAAATATGAACAAGCAGGATGATACCTCCCGCCTACCAGACATCTGGAAACCAGCCCTCAAACGTAACCCAGATGTAAAAACAGAAACTAGACTCAGAACACATATTGCAAAACAATCAAGTAGCCTGCAAGCTTCAACTACTCAGGATATCATGCCTAATCAACAACCATTAACTAATCAGCATACTTCAGCTACATCAACGACCCCAGATGTTACCCCACTGACTCACCAGGAAGTTTCTACACAGCAGGCAATTGCTGAGCCATCAAACCACACCCAGCCACCAGTATTTATAGAAAGAAGGCAGCTTAGGTCTCGCAGTGTTCGCCTTAGAACAAGGACAGAAACACCAGCCTGAAGATGATGAGTGGCACCTCATCGAAACGTTGCCAGAAATTTCCAAATCCTACACGAGAAGAAACCCAAATATACCAAGACCGTCATACCTGTACCCGTGAAAATCTACGAAAACATATATATATATATATATGTAGATTGTTCTGAGTTCGGGTTTTGCCCTGTGTAATATTTTACGAAAACAAAGATATATATATATATATATATATATATATATATATATATATATATATATATATATATATATATATATATATATGATTCGACACAAAATGTAACCCTTCCCTGGTACAGAGCTGAAAGGATTGGATACTGTAGCCTAGAGGTTAATTCTCTGCCTTACAAGGCAAAGGTTGCAGGTTCAAGTCCCAGTGAGGGTATGGCTAGCTGATGAGGCCAAAATAAGGCTGAAATAGATCTATCCTAGTCTCCCTTAATTTTCAAATTCAGCAAAAACATGTCTCTCTCACACACACACACACACACACACACACACACACACATATATATCACAGCTCCTTATTTGCCTCTCGGCCCAACCCAGGGCCATTTCCAAGGCAGTTAATTTTATTGATAGCTGACAATTCTATCTGTATCTATCTAGTCTCCCTTAATTTTCAAATTCAGCAAAAAAAAAACAACATGTGACACATACAGATAGAATTGTCAGCTATCAATAAAATTAACTGCCTTGGAAATGGCCCTGGGTTGGGCTGAGAGGCAAATAAGGAGCTGTGATGTTTCTTCAATACACCAGGGTGATTTGACACAAAAATATGTAACCCTTCCCTGGTGCAGAGCTGAAGGGATTGGATACTGTAGCCTAGAGGATAATTATCTGCCTTACAAGGCAAAGGTTGCAGGTTCAAGTCCCAGTGGGTATGGCTAGCTGATGAGGCCAAAATAAGGCCAAAATAGATCTACCCTAGTCTCCCTTAATTTTCAAATTCAGCAAAAAAAAAACATGTGAGATATATTTCCCTTTAAATATCCCTAGAAGAAAAATTTCTGGGGTGAAGTCTATTTGTAAACCTACTAATTCTTGTAGCCATCTGTGTATTTTTTCCCCCAACATTTCTTTGCTTCCAGGCACAACCATCATGTGTGAAAGACAATACCTTGCTCATTTTTGCATTTCTAGCAAACTGAGTTTAAATTTGTATATATTTTCTCTAGCCTTGAAGGGGCCAAATGCTAGCGATAGAACGTTTTATAGTGGCTCCCTTTTTTAAGATGCCGATTTTGTTATTTTATAATTTCTGTTCCAAATTTGTTCCCAGTTAGCCAAATAAACGTTATGTTCCACATTTTTCACCCAAACTATCATCGCTCCCTTTACTAGATCCTCAGCTCTGTCAAATTGTAGCAGATAATAATAAATTTTTATAATCCATTTTTCAAGACCTGTTAAAGGTTTGTCTAATTGTTGCATTTCAACCTCAATTCCAAATTCACCACTCTTTTTCTCTTTCTTTTTTTAATGATGTTTATTGAACAGTTTTTAAAACATAGATGCAAATATACATATATACAAAACCAACATTCAAAAGATATAACATAACATAACTAACCTAATCTAACCTAAACAATTAGTATTGATATTCATTTAGCAGTGTTTCATATCAATATATCTTCTGTATATTTATATCACTTGTTCGTTAACTTATCTATACTCACATATTTCTTAAACTACAATCTATGACAATTTTCTCTGTCATTTAACATCTTGTCTAAATCTATCTACCTGTTACCTTTTATCCTATATGCAAAACTGACTATTTCAATTAAATTGGTTCAATTTACCTTCAACCAATTGTGCCAATTATTTCATATTGTATAAAATTCTGTTTCTGCTTTATCATGTATTTCCATGGTTAATTTACTCATTTCCGCACACTCTAGTATTTATGTTATTATCATTGAGCTCGAAGGGACTGTTGCTGCTTTTCAGTGTTGGGCATAGATGATTCCAGCTGTAGTTATTATATGTAATGTAAGATATTGATTATTATTATTTATCTTCCCCTTTATAATTCCTAAAAAGAACAATTCCGGCTTTAAATCTTTTGGGATTTTTTGGAATATGTGAAGGTGGGGCGCATGAGGGAGACAGATGCACATGCATGGGAGTATCATGTGAATGGAGCAGGAGTGGGGGGGGGGTGGCACACACCACCCATGGCCTGGTTTTGGTCCCAGGAGGCTGCAGGGAGGCCTACTAGCCCAAACAGAGCACAGGGGGTCATGTACACATGCAAGGGTGGGGAGGAGTGTGGAGGATTTTCTGCGCATGTAGGCCACATTGCATTATGGGTGCCAGCCAGGAATGGGCAGCCAAAATTTTTACTGCCACACTGTGGCTGTGGCCTATTTTGTGGGTGTGGCTAGATGGTCATGTGACTTGGTAGGAGTGGCTTGCTGGCCATGTGATCAGGTGGGAGTAGCTTGAACGATCATCATCTAGTGAACTGTTTAGTCCTCGACTTACAACCCCACCAGTGTCGCTCGCTGAGATAACAATTTGCTTTGTGTTTCTCGTGCTCTCTTTCCTGGGTTGCCCCCCAGCCTCAGGCTGGGTAGCTAGGTGAACAGGTGCTGATCAACTGTTGAGAAAAGAAGGGGGAGGAAAATGCCCCCCCGCAACTCCTGCCAGTGCTGGTCTCCCTGCCACCTTCCAAGGAGGAGGACGAGAGGGGGGTTTAAAAATATCAGGAAACCAAGGGAAAGTTACACGGTTATTATTGCTGCGCAATGCCTTTTCATCTCAGCTGCGGGCAGACCGCAGCCCAGACCGCTTTGGCGCAGTGCAGCTCTCCTTTCCCCCCCTGCTGCTGCCATTTGCGCTCCTCACTTTTTCTCTCTTTCCTCTTTCCTGGCTTCAGACAAGCTTTCCTCTCACCTACCTGGCTCCCCTCCAGCCTCACACGGCCATCTCCCAGCCTGAGGTGCAAGCAGAGGGCATGGATGGAAGCAGCACTGGTGGCATTCCTGCTTCTAGTGGCCCAAGGCCAGGAAGGGGGAAGGAAGAAGTAGGAAGGAGGAAAAAAGCAAGGAACACAGATGGCAGAAGCAGCAGCAGGGCAAAAAATGAGAGCCAAGCTGAGCCGTGCCACACCAAAGCTATCTGGGCTGCGGTCTTTTTCTCCTTGTGAAGCCCTCACTCCAGCCGCAGCTGAAATGAAAAGGCTTTGGTGCAGCTCGGCATGACTTGGTTCTCCTTTATTTCCCTGCTGCTGCTGATACGTGCTCCTTGCTTTTTTCCTCTTTCCTCCTTCCTGGCCTTGGGAGGTGGCCGCATGAGGCTTGAGGCGAGCCAGGCAGCTCATCTGAACCCAGGAAGGAGGAAAGAGGAAAAAAGCGAGGTGCACAGATGCAGACGCAACAGCAGGGAATAAAAGGAGTTGAGCCAAGACCGGTAATCCAGGAAGTAACTGCTCCCGGTTAGTTGGAACTGCGCACGCAGCTTCATTTTCACTGGTGGAATGACATTACACCTCGTCCTGCCTGCTGCCCATTCCTGGTGCCGGCACACACGTGCGCGCTCTTTCAGGACACAATGACAAAAAAGTTAGTCCTAACTGCCCTACACCATTTCTGACAGTCCAGTCTCTTCTTAAAAGCTTCCAGTGACGAAGCTTCCACAACTTCTGAAGGTAAGCTGTTCCATTGGTTGATTGCTTTCACTATCATAATTTTTTTCTTTATTTCCAGATTGAATCTCTCCTTGTTCAGTTTCTATCCATTATTCCTTGTGTAGCCTTCAGTTGATTTGGAAAATAGCTTGACCCACCTCTCTGTGGCAGCCCCTCAAATATTGGAGCATTGCTATCATGTCTCTTGCAACCATTCATCGTATGCTTTAATCTCCAGTCCCCTAATCATATTGGTTGCTCTTATATCTAGTGAACCTTAGTGTTGTGTGGTAAGTTTTATGAGACTGTATCCCATTGTATTCATATCTTCCTTCATAAAAAAACCCAATTAAAATTATCACCTTTGAACAAGTTAGTCACACGCAGACTTCTATAAATAAGCAAATGCAAACAAACTCTGAGATAAACGACCTTTTGCATACATTTTGCAAAATGGGATAAAGTTTAATGTAGAAGTTCACATTTTGGTTAGAGTCAGTTCCTTGTCTACTCTTAAAGCCTCTCTGCATATATTATCCTTCTGTGATGCCAATCTCCTACCACTTATGACTGTATGACTGTAACTTTGTTACTTGTATCCTTACAATTTACAGTATATTAATATTGTTTCCTGATTGCTTATTTGTACCCTATGACAGTGTTCCCTCTAATTTTGGGGGTGGGTGGGCGGAAAAGTATAGTGTCTGAGTGGCAGTCCCTTCGGGACTGGGCGGCATAGAAATATTAAAAAATAAATAAATAAATAAACAAATAAATAAATAAACAAGCAAACAAACAAACAAATAAAAAACCCACCCTGTTTTTCCTCAGAGAATTTCAAAATAAAATACTGTACTGTGTGTCTATAACAGTGAGCTCATAATAGGGCAACTCTATCAATATCAAAATGCCACTTAAATAGTTGAGCTAGTTTCAAACTAGATTTTTATTTTCTTTCTCTCTTCCTTACTCCCATTCTTTTTCTTTCTCTTTTCCTTCCTCTCTTTTTTCTATCTGTTTCTCTCTATTCCTCTCTTCCTCTCTCTCTCCTTCCCTCTCACTCTTTCCCTCTCGGCTTCTGGGCAGGGTTGGAAAACTCTGAGTTGATGATGATTTTTAAGTGAGCGATTGCTCACTGCTCAGCTTAGTGGGAACTATGCCCTATGACCATCATTAAGTGTTGTACCTTATGGTTCCTGATGAATGTATTTTGTCTTTTATGTATAGTGAGAGCATATGCACCAAAGACAAATTCCTTCTGTGTCCAATCACCCTTGGCCAATAAAGAATTCTATTTTGTTCTGTTCTGTTCAACAGACTGAGCATATGATTATACATCCAAAAAATGGACATTAGCTGGCATGAATTGGCAAGTGAAGAAGCTTGTCTGTTTCCACACATTAGTAATTTGACAACTACAAAATATATGTTAAGAATTTGAACAGAAATATTATTTGAAGGAAATTCTTTCATACATATTCCAAATAAGTAATAAATAAATAAGTAAGTAAGACCATACTTGGAATATTGTATCCCGTTTTCGTTTCTAAAGAAAGACCAACTTGTTTTTTAAAAGATACAGTATTAACACTCTAGAAAAAAGTGTAGGGGGTTGGAAGCTAAAACGTGTGAAGAATGGTTGCAGGATTGGGTATGTCTATTTTTAATGAAAAAAGGACTAGGAGTGATTTAAAGGGCTGCCATAAAGAAGAGAGAGTCAGCCATTGTCCAAAAACATGAAGGCAGGACAAGAAACAACAAATAAAAACTAATCAAGGCGAGAAGCAATCTAGAACTAAGGAAAAAATTCTTGTTAGAACAATCAATCCGTGGAACAACTTGCCTTCAGACTTGTGAATGCTCCAACAGTGAAAATTTTAAAGAAGGGATTGGACAACCATTTATCTGAAATGAAAAGGTTTCCTGCTTGGGCAGGAGATTGGATTAGAAGACCTCCAAGGTCCCTTCCAACTCATTCTTTTCTGTTCTAGCCTGTATCTACATTGCAATTCCCAATTTTGTGCTAAAAAGATTTGGTGGATCCCCCATTCAGAATTCACAAACCCCTTTGTACCCTTGAGCGGGAAATCTAAGAAACAACCTACTGAATCGTGCATGTCATAGAACAAGTAGAAATTAAAGACGAGCGAGCAAAGGAAGAGTTTTGTTTCTGGAAAAACAATCAAGTGCTTTCTGATTTATATTCATTTTTACGCTTCCTGTACACATGAACAGAGATGAGCTTAAAGAACATATGCAGAATGAATGTAAATTTTCCTTGGTAGATATTCTTTAAACAGACACCATCTCATTCATTCTGGGATTTATCCTCTCTTTTTCAAGACATGTGGTTAAAACAGACTTATTCCTGCAGATTTTTGGAGCACAATCTTGTAATATTGTCCCACAGATTACTAACATTTTCTAATTTAATTTATTAATGTTTTTTGTGCTAAATATTTTTAATAATGATGTTGGTATATTAAGTAATAATGCTGGACTTTCAAATTTTAAAAAAAGTACTTCACTTTGCTACTATGCTTATAAGTTACTAGCCTGTTTCAAATAAATACAAGTGCATTGTAAATTTACAATTTATTTGTAACAGGCTAGTAACTTATAAGCAAAAAGTGAAGTACTTTTTTTTAAATGTTGTTTTTTTATTTTATTTATTTTATGTATTAGATTTGTATGCTGCCCCTCTCCGGAGACTTGGAGCGGCTATTTTGCTTACAATGCCATAGACATTCTACCAAGTCATAGAAATAGATACAGTATATTGTTTCAACAGCCATTCACTTTTTGCCTCATATTAAATAATTAAAACAATCATAAACTTTTCTCTGTCAGAGAGAAGCACTACAATACCAGGTAATGAAGACCCACTTAAAATGTATATTTGTGTCTAGCATGCATTGGCCACATAAATTTGTGGAGAGGGGGAATCCTTTTCCCCCTTTCCTATGGAATGTCAATTAACATAATCTGCTATTCACTATCTTAGTTCAGTTTATTGTTTACCATTCAATGAGGTATCAATCAAAATAAGAAAATAATATAACAAGACCTACAACTCTTGCAGAATCCCATGGTCATGTGATCACTAACATTTCCTAGTACAGTATATTTCTTTATTAATAAATTTATTAGTACTTTTAGCACTAAATATTTTAAATAATGTTGCTGTGGTCATAGTTCCCTTTAAGGTGCATGCCTGCACGGGCGCGCACAGAAATATACCCCCCCACGTAGCCTTTTCCAAGGCTGCTCAGCTGAGCTGGGCATCGGATTTTGGGGCGGGGAGTGACAAGTTTTTTTTTCATTTGAAAAACCACGCTCTCCCCATTCCACTTTGCCTCCTCCAGTTCAGGGAAAGAGGGGAAGAGAGAAAGAGAGGGGAGAGAGAAAGGGGGGAGAGAGAAAGGGGGCAAGAGAGGTGAGAGTGAAAGAGAGAGGAGAAAGAGAAAGAAAGCAAGAGAGAGAGAAAGCAAGAGAGAGAAGGAAGAGAGAAAGAGAGAGAAATGAGAGCAAAAAAGGAAGAAAAAAGAGAAATGAGAAAATGATTGAGGCAGAGAATTAGAGGAAAGAGAGAGAAACAAAAGAGAGAGAGAAGTGACTTTTGATTTAAAGCATATGGTAAAAAGCGCTCAAATAATAACAGAGGGGGAAAAACCCAGCCCTCATCTGTTTTTGGAAATGGTTCAAGAGTTCACACACACACATACATACACACATACACACAAAAGGGAGGAAGAAACAAGGATGGAAAAAGAGAGAAGTGAGAAAGGGAAGGAATGAGAGAAAAAGGGAGGAAGAGGGAGAAATGAGAAACATGAGAGAGAAAAGGGGGAGAGATAGAATAGGTACCCAGATTCCCCCCCCCCTGTTTTATTTATTTATTTATTTGTTTGTTTGTTTTTGTTTTATTTATTTATTTATTTATTTTTCTATGCCGTCCAGTCCCAAAGTGACTGCTGCTCAGACACTATACTTTTCCATCCATACCAAAACAAAATTAGAGGGAACATTGGCTGTGGTCATTTTTTAAATTATATTGGTATTTTTAAACTAATCTTTTAAGATTTAGATGCATGACCACAGACAGTCAATAATAATAAATATATTTAGTTGTTACAGGCTAGCAACCTTTGTAATCATAGCAGTAAAGTCAAAAAAAAATTCAGTTTTGTTGCTTTTTATTTTACCAGCAATAGTCATATAGACACATAACAATGAGTTCCAGGAATAGAGGTCACAATATATTGTTTCAGTAGCAATTCATTTCCCTGGCTCATATTAAAACAATCGTAAACCTTTTTCTTTCAAGGAGAAACACTACATCGCTTTATCCAGGTAATGGAGAAAGTCTTATAATGTATTTTCATGATCAGCATAAATTGGAAATAAGACAATAAGAAGAGAAAAATCCACTTCCATTTTCCTATGGCATGTCAGCTAACATAATCTACCCTTCAGAAGCTTTTACTGTTTACTCTAATGATCTATCAAGCAAATAAGATTAAATAATGAAACATATTGACACACTTTAAAAAAAATATTGAGTGAAATAATCAGACAAGATCCTCCCTTGACAGTTGACCTTGAATCTGATCTAGATATGAAGCTCTCAGTTGAATGAGTTTAACCATAAACTTGTCAGCCTTTCTTACCATGGAGGAAGTAACAAGACTATTGAATGGGGTCCCTATTTGCTATCCTGTTAATTAGCAACTTTAAAGGCTGTGCTCATGGCTGAAACATTTGGTTAGTAGTCAAGGAATAGCAATTTAGAATCATAGAAGATTGACGGCAGAAAGACTTCAGGGTCCATCTAATCTGCCTTTGTACTATTTCCTGTATTTTATCTTAGGATGGATATATGTTTATCCCAGGCATGTTTAAATTCAGTTACTGTGGATTCACTAACCAAGTCTGCTGGAAGTTTGTTCCAAGCATCTACTACTCTTTCAGTAAAATAATATTTTCTCACGTTGCTTCTGATCTTTACCCCAATAACCTCAGACTGTGTCCCCTTGTTCTTGTGTTCACTTTCCTATTAAAAACACTTCCTTCCTGAACCTTATTTAACCCTTTAACATATTTAAATGTTTCTATCATGTCCCCCCTTTCCCTTCTGTCCTCCAGACTATACAGATTGAGTTCATTAAGTCTTTCCTGATAGGTTTTATGCTTAGGACCATTTTTGTAGCCCTTCTTTGGACCCGTTCAATTTTATCAATATCTTTTTGTTGGTGAGGTCTCCAGAACTGAACACAGTATTCCAAATGTGGTCTCACCAGCACTCTATACAGGACTGATTTCCCCTACTGCACCACAGATACAAAATCTCTCTGGATAAGGTACTAACTGAAACTGTCCATGGTTTACCATAGTATCAAGAACTCTGTAAGTCTCTCCCAACTTCCCCCTCATTTTGGGAACTACTGGCAGTCCTTGACGTACAATCGTTAATTTCAAAGTCTATTCAAAGTCACACCAGCACTGCAAAAACTGGGTTTTTTTTAACCTTTTTCTATTCTTTTCTCCCCACTTGCAGCATCTCCATGGTCATGTGACCAAAATTCTTATGTTGGCAACACTCCATTGATTATGGTTGCAGTGACTTAGGGTCACGTGATCACCTTTTGCAATCTTCTGATAAACCAAGTCAATGAGGAGGCCAATTTCACTTAACAATGTTACTACCTTACTAACTGCAGTGATTCCCTCAACAAGAGTGGCAAGGACAATCTTAAAATGAGGCAGAACTCACTTAACAAAAGTCTCGCTTAGCAACATAAATGTTGGGCTTTACTATGGTTGTAAGTGGAGAACTGCACTGCCTGTATAATCTTTAATCTCCAGTGCAAATGCATTTGCCGATGGAATGACATCTATAGCCCCACCGAGTCCTCAGAGATGTGTGGCATAGAATTGCAGTAAATAAATAAAGATTATAAGCAGGAAAAAGTCTAGGATACAATCTTTTGCAAAGGACCTCAATGACCCAGAGCCACCCCTGTATCTTAATGCTAATTCTTCTCTATAACTCCATACTCTTAAGTGTTTCTCACTCTTACAAGACCAATATTTCCAATTACTTCAAAATTTTAGGAAGATAACTCTGATTATTATAAATTATTGTCTTTTTGTCCAGACAGAGGGACTACGGATTGTAAGCGCCAATCCTCTAACTAGAGAAAAACCAAAGCTATGAACACAAAAACGTCAGAGAGATGCTATTGAAAAGATTGTTATGCTTTCTATAATAATACACCTATTTATGACCACTTTCCCCCCAAAATATTCACTATTATAGGCTGCCATAAATATCATTGAACTTGTATATGAGTTTTATGTATAATTCGTATTCTTGGTTGAGGAAGAAAGAATTATAATCCATCTTTTTTAATGTTTAACTTGACATTTTTAATAATACACTTGCATTACAAAATCCACTTTCTTGACAATTGTCCCTTGTCCACTTATTCAATGAATTTCCTCCTTGATAATTTATATTTGCTTTCTTTATCTCACATTCACAAGCCCCAACCTTATTGATAAATTTTACTGCTTTTGTTTTAAGAAAAGAAAAGCATTTTTATAAAACAGTTCTTCCTGTACTAAGGGCATCTGTGCTGGACGAAGACCTGACAGGTGTATGAAGAAGGGGCCAAGAATTCGGTCCACCAAGACATGCTAGGGGAGCGGATCTGGCAATTCCCTGCCAAGAGATCCAGGAGATTGTGATCAGTGACTACTTGAAAGGGACGGCGATACACATAATCATGGCTGACTCTGTGGGACCTGACCGGTTGCTGGGATTCACATGGCAGAAGGCGGTCCCATAAGTAATCTGGTCTGATGCCATGTAGGGCTTTGTAGGTCATAACCAATACTTTGAATTGCATTTGGAAACCGATCAGTGTTGGAGAGACATGGGTATATCCGGGATGGCCCATAGCCACCTGAATGGCTGCATTCTGCATGATCTGTAGTTTCTGAACGCTCTTTGGAAGCTTTAATATGCTCTTAGAGGAGCCAGTATCTACCTCCATGGTACAGAGGGTCCCTTCTATTTTGACAGCTATCTTCTTCTGATTCATCCCAGAGGCTAGGCAAATGTCTTTCTCAATGAAGTTCAATGTCAATGAAGTTCAGCATCTCATCTGGCCACCACAATCACCAGACCTCAACATTATTGAGTATTTATGGTCGATTTTAGAGATTCAAGTAAGAAGTCGATTTCCACCACCATCGTCTCTAAAAGAACTGGAGGGTGCTTTAACTGAAGAATGGGCTAAAATTCCTTTGGAATTTGTATGAATCAATACCTCGGAGAATTGAGGCTGTATTTGCCACAACAGGTGGAACAACAACATATTAAAAGATATTTTGATGATTTTTCAAGGTGTTTCCATTTGTTTGTCCACCCCTGTATATTCTGTATGTGCCACATGTTTTAGCTAAATTTGAAAACTTTGAAATTTTGAAAATTTCAAATTCAGCAAAAATATGTGACATATATATATGTGTGTGTTTTCATAGATTTTCATGGGTGCAGGTATGTAGGTCTTGGGATATTCGGGTTTCTTTCCGTGTAAGTTTCAGAGATTCCTGGTGACGTTTCAATGAGGTCCCACTCATCATCTTCGGGCTGGTGCTTTCAGCTTTGTGCTTGGGCGAACAAAACATGATCTGAGCTGCTGTCCTTCTATAAATACTGGTGGGTGGGTGTGGAGTGCTGGCTCGGCTGCTGAAGGCTGTGTTGAAACTTCCTGGTTAGTTGGTGGGGTAACACCTTGAGTAATTGATGCAATTGATGTATGCAGATTAGTTGATGTTTGCAGATTATGGGTGACATCCTGAGTAGTTGTAGAACTAGTCAGTTGTTTTGTAATGTATAGACTGCTAACTAGTCTGCAAGCTCCAACTGCCACAACTACTCAGGGTGTTTGCCCTAAGATATAGATATATCCAGTAATGGACAGCCAAACTTTTTACTGCCATACTGTGGGTGTGGCTTATTTTGTGGGTGTGGCTAGATGGTAGGAGTGGCTTGCTGGCCATGTGACCAGGTGGGAGTGTCTTGAACAATCATCATCATTCAAGTGAACTGTTAAGTCCTCGACTTACAACCTCACCAGTGTTGGTCTTCCTACCGCTTTCCGAGGAGGAGGAGAAAAATGGAAGGGGGGATTTTAAAATAATGTAAAGTCGAAGGAGAGTTAAGGTTATTATTGCCACACAATGCCTTTTCATCTCAGCTGTGGCCAGAGTGACGGCTTCACAAGGGGAAAAAGACCGCAGCCCAGACCGCTTTGGCGTGGCTTGCCTTGGCTCAGCTCTCCTTTTTTTTCCTGCTGCTGCTGCGCACTCTTCATTTTTTCCTCTTTTCTCCTTCTTGGCCTTGGTAGGTGGCCGCATGAGGCTGGGGGGGAGCCGGGCAGGAGAGAGGGAAGCTCGTCCAAGGCCAGGAAGGAAAAAAAAAGCGAGTAGCACAGACGCAGCAGCAGCAGGGAAAAAAAGGAGAGAGCCCTGCCGGGACCGGTAATCCTAAAAGTGACTGCCGCCAGTCAGCTGGAGCTAGGCATACAGCTTCATTTCCGCCGGTGGAACTGTGTTCCACCCCGTTCTGCCTGCTGCCCACCCCTGGATATATCTATATATCTGTATAACTATGTAAATGTGTAGATGTGTACATAGATAGGTGGGTAGGTAGCAGTAGGTAGATAGGTAGGTAGGTAGATAGATAGATTGTAGGTAGATAGGTAGGTAGATAGGTAGATAGGTAGATAGGTGGATAGATAGATAGATAGATAGATAGATAGATAGATAGATAGATAGAAAGATTTTGATTCTTACTCTTTCATGAATATTATTGATTATTATTAGCATTTATTTTATTACTACATTGACAATTTTGCTATTTTAATCCTGTTTATGTATAGTAGAATTGTAATATGCTCAGAACAGCATATAAACTTTATGAAATAACTACCTGTGGAATGCTGTCTTTGAGGAAGTGTCCTTGGTATAAACAGATTTTTAAAAAATCCCACAAATCCTGGCCCACAGTTTGAAAAATTCCACCCTTGATTAAAAATCAAACCACCATGTAAAAATAATCTCATTTCCTTCTCATCAATGTACAATTTTACTATGGTAGAGGTGGAACCGGACTATAAGATGACGAAAAGAAGAAGACGTTAAGGAGGATATTACCAAAATTGTCTCCCCCCCCCTACAGTAGAGGAATTAAATATATTTGACACATGGAGGGGGAGGTTTCCATCAAAGAAACAATATACATTTTACTCCAATAGACATTATTGTTTTGGTCAAGAATAGATACATTGTGGATTACAACAGATTTATTAGAAAATGTACAAAATGTAAGCATTGAAATTGGTATGTGGGCTGATCATAACCCAAGTATAATTATTTGGAAAGGCCAAAACTAAAGAACCAGATGGACTTTAAATCAAGAAATATTGAATGAAAAATAATTCCAACAACTTATAGAAAAAAAGAAATGGACTTTTTCTTTAAAGAAAATAAAAAGAGTGATATTTCACTTCATATTGTGTGGGACACAGCAAAAGCATATATTAGAAGATTGGTGATAAGATATATAAGTAAAAGAAATAAAGAAGATATGCCGAGAAACAATTAGAAGAAGACTATAAAAAATTAGAAAAGGAACTTCAAAAAGATATTAAAAACAAAAATATTAAAAATATAATGAACTTGAAGACATACAAAATGAATATGATAGAAAATGAAGAGGTAGCAAGGAAAATAAATATGACCAAGCAAAACTTTTTTGAACATGCAAATAAACCAGGAAGATGCTTATAAAATGAAAAGGGGAAAGGGAAAAAAATGAATTAAGCAATTGGAAGATACTGATGGGAATCTACAACATAGAAATGAGGAAATAAAAAAGATAGTGAGGGCATATTACGAAGACTAATATGAACTAGAGAAAATAACTGAGCAGGATATAAAACAATATTTGGAGGAAATGGAACTTCCCCAAAATACCAGAAAAATGTAAGAATTTGTTAGAGGAGAAAATAATAATGATGGAATTAACAGAGGCAATGAAAAGACAGAAAAATAGTAAAACACCAGGACCAGATAGGATACCAACAGAGGTGTATAAAACATTTGAAGAAACATTAGGAATTGTGATGTTGGAACTATATAATGAATTGCTATTAGAAGCTAAGATGCCAGAATCGTGAACTATCTATCTATCTATCTATCTATCTATCTATCTATCTATCTATCTATCTATCTATCTATCTATCTATCTATTTATTAGATTTGTATGCCGCCCCTCTCCGAAGACTCGGGGCGGCTAACAACAATATAAAAAGACAATGTAAACAAATCTAATATTAAAAACAATCTAAAAACCCTCAATTTAAAGAACCACTCATACATACAAGCATACCATGTATAAATTCTATAAGCCTAGGGGGAAGGGAAATTTCAATTTATAACTTTGATATCAAAAGACTGATCTACAGAAAATTTCTAAGCGAATTGATGCATTCAGATCAAAATGGATTTTTATCTAAAGGACAGATTAAAGACAATATGCAAACAATTTTAAATGCATTAGAATATTATGAACAACATCCTGGAAAACAAGTGGATTTAATGTTTCTATATGCACAGAAATAATTTGATAATGTGAATTAGCAATTTATGACAATGCATCTTCAAACTATGGATTTTGGAAAAATATTTATTAATGTAATCCTAGTAAACAAACAGCGAAAGTATTAGTGAGCAGAAAAATTATAGAGAAGGTGGATATTATATGAAAGACAAGGATTTATTTATTGATTCAATTTTTATGGTGCCCTTCTCATTAGACTCAGGGCGGCTTACAACATGTTAGCAATAGCACTTTTTAACAGAGCCAGCCTTTTGCCCCCACAATCCGGGTCCTCATTTTACTCACCTCAGAAGGATGGAAGGCTGAGTCAACCTTCAGCCGGTGATGAGATTTGAACCACTGACCTTCAGATCTACAGTCAGTTTCAGTGGCCTGCAGTACAGCACTCTACCTGCTGCGCCACCCCGGCTCTTTTATGTCCTTTATCAGTATTGTTATTTCTGCTGACGTTCGAAGTACTAACTAGAAATATACGACAAAGAAAGAATATTAAAGGAATGAAAATTAAAGAAGAGAAGTACAAATTACAAGTGCTCCGAGGTGACTTGGAGTTCATATTGGAAGACCCATTAGAGAGTGGACCTAAATTTATACAGCAAATTGAAAAATACGGAGAGGTGGCAAGATTAAAAATTAACAAAGACAAAACAAAACTTTTAGGGGAAAATATGATGGAAAAACAAAAGAAGGAATTAATTGGGAAGTTAAATGTACAGATTACCAAAAAAGTAAAATACTCATCAGATAACTAGATGTATGACAATTAAGGAAGATAATTATTTTAGATTAAAGAAACAAATTAAAATAGATCTAAAAAAATGGAAAATCTTCCATTATCACTGATGTCATTAATATAATTAATTAATATAATTAATTATGATGAACATACTGTCACGATTCAACAACAACACATCTCTCTTATGCTAGATTCCTATTGTATCCCCCCCCCCGAGTCTTTGGAGAAGGACGGCATACAAATCTAAATAATAATAATAATAATAACAACAACAATAACAATAACAACAACAACAACAAAACAACAACAAAACAATACAAAACAAAACAACAACAGCAACAACAACAGCAGCAGCAGCAGCAGCAGCAACAACAACAACAACAACAATAATAATAATAATGAAAAATCCCATTACAAGAAATTCCACTTATGGTTAGTGTTAGCTCACTATAAATTCTGAGAGCAAAATGCACATTACCAGTGGTGGGTTGCTCCCAGTTGGGAACGGCTCTTAGAACCGATAGTACTGGTGGCAGGAGGCTCCATCTACCCATCAAAGGAAATTCTAGTTGTTCTGTCGGGCTCTCTGGTAGACTCCTCCCAAAAATTCACAGGTACAAAATTTCAGACACACAGACGTTTGAAAATTCAAAACAATGTTCTTTATAATGAAAATTCACTTAAACTAAGCCCTCTTTTGGTATAGCCAAGAGCACTCGTCTCCAAACAAACTGGTAATTTGTACAAGTCCCTTACCAGTTCTGTGATACTTAGCTTGCAGCTGTGAGGCAACTCACAGTCCTTCTTCTTTCACAAAGTGAAACACACTTTGCTCTGGTTTAGTTTCAAAGAGGGCAAAAATAAGCACACAAAAGGTCAAAGTCAGTAAAATAGTCACGAAACACACTGATCAGATAATCCTCCACAATGGCCAAACCCACAGGCTGCTATTTATAGCAGCCTCACTAATTACCACAGCCCCACCCAACCACAGGCGGCCTCATTTTCTTTGACAATAATCTCTCAGTTGTTGTTGCCTATGCATCACTCTCCGCATGCGTGGCTGTATCATTAACTCTTGTTCTGAATCCAAGGAGGAGCTAGATAATTGATCTCCTTCTGAGCTGTCTGCCACACTCTCCTCCTCCCTGTCACTCATGTCTTCTTGGTCAGTAGAGCCTTCATCAGCAGATTCCACCGGGGGCAAAACAGGCCTGCAGCATGTGGATGTCTTCCCCACATCCACAGTCCTAGGGGCAAGAGCTGGGCCAGAGCTAACCACAACACTAGTTAGGGTTAGAGTTTGGTCACCATGAACTTGAAGATCAAATTAGACATTACTAATGCAGTCAGAATATCTGGGTATGTATAGTCTTTGAGGTAGGGATAGGGGTAGGGATGGTTTAGGTGAGTGTTAATGTTAGGGATAGAGCGTAGGGGTTCAGGGGTTCAAGGATAGGGGTAAGAGTATGGATAGAGGGCAGGGGTAATAATAATAATAATAATAATAATAATAATAATAATAATAATAATAATAATTTATTGGATTTGTATGCCGCCCCTCTCCATAGACTCTATATGATTGCTGGCTCCCATGCTGTGTGGGTGCCCTCATGAGTGCGCGCATGCGCAATGCTGAAAAATAATAATAAAAAAAAATTAAAAATTTTAAAAAGCAAAAACACAGTGCTGGAAACTGCTTCTGCGCATGCTCAGAAGAAAAAAAATAAATTCAAAAAATTCAAATTAAATAAATAAAAGATGGTAGAGACTACAGACAGACACGGACTGAACTGGGTTGGTGATGTCATCGTGACATCATCAGCAAAATATGAAAAGCCAATAAAATCATGAAAAATAAATATTGCTAACAACAGTATCGATTACAATTTTGAAAAATGAGGAGGAAGTCATTTTGTAACTTTCATTTTACTTTTTCCTGCCTGGAAGTTTGGTGCCCTCTAATGTTCCATTTTTGCATTTACAAAGTTTTTATTTTCTTTTTTATTTTATTTTCAGCTTTCAGACAATGATCTCATTCCTAATAAACAAAACAACTTGTGTTATTTTTAGTTAATCTTTCAAAAGATGTAATATTTAAAATTCATCGTGTCCCTTAATCCTTTAAAAACCTTCTTAGATTAACTTCTTATTTAACTTCTTTGACATTTGCAGGAGTTGAGGAGGAGTTGCAGGAGTTGGGGAGAGGCAGATATGGCGGGAGCCATGGAGCTAGCCATTCTAGGGGAAGGAGAGATCGCTGCTTAATAGCAATCCCTTCTTCTGGCTCCGTGAGCTCAATCCAGGGTACTGGTGATGAGTGTAATTCTGGCCCTGGACTCAGGCTGCTGCTACTCAATGCCAGGGCTGTGGTAAATAAAGCTCTCCTCATCCGGGATTTGATCCTGGATGAGAAGGCCGACCTGGCATGTGTGACTGAAACCTGGCTGGGCCCAGTGGGTGGAGTTCCTCTCTCTGAAATCCGCCCACCCAGGTTTCGGATATGGCATCAGCCTCGAGACCAGGGAAGGGGGGGAGGAGTGGCTATTATAGCCAGGGAGAGCCTTTGCCTGCGTAGACTCGTTGCTCCAGAGATTGTGGGTTGTGAGTCCCTCCTGGTGAAGTTGGACTTAGGGGTTCAGGTGGGCTTGTTGCTCACGTACCTGCCTCCCAGCTGTGTGTCAACAGCCCTGCCTGTGCTGCTCAAGGAGGTAGCCGGACTGGCAGTAGGATTCCCCAGACTTATTATCTTGGGGGACTTTAACCTACTGTTGCTTGGTAAAACCTCTAGGCTAGCGCAGGAATTCATGGCCACCATGACAGCCATGGACCTGACTCAAGTAGTACAGGATCCGACTCACGAGGGGGGGCACGCACCCAACATGGTATTCCTCTCTGAGCAATTGAGTAATGGTCTGAGACTAAGGGGCTTAGAAGTGTTGCGTTTGTCATGGTCAGACCATTTTCTATTGCAGCTTGACTTCCTAGCTCCAATCCTTCCCTGCAGGGAGGCGGAACCAACTAGGTGGTTCCGTACCAGATGCCTGATGGACCCAGAGGGCTTTCAGAGGGCGCTTG
This sequence comes from Erythrolamprus reginae, assembly GCF_031021105.1. Classification (NCBI taxonomy): domain Eukaryota; kingdom Metazoa; phylum Chordata; class Lepidosauria; order Squamata; family Dipsadidae; genus Erythrolamprus; species Erythrolamprus reginae. The sequence continues at coordinate 50,034,856 of NC_091954.1, forward strand.
GAGTTATTCCAGATGCACTAATCCATAGTTCGGCAGTCTCTTGCTGAGGCCTGGAACAAGGCTGCATTGGAGGCTCTTGACTGGATTGCGCCATTGCGACCTCTCTGCAGCACTAGACCACGTAGAGCTCCATGATTCAATGAGGAGCTCTGGGAATTGAAATGCCAGAAGGGATGTCTAGAGAAATGATGGAGGAAGAGTAAGTCCAAATCCGATTGAACACTTGTAAGAGCTCATATTAAGACTTACAAAGTGGCACTCAAGGCAGCAAGATGCGCGTATCATGCCGCCTTGATTGCGTCAGCAGAATCCCACCCAGCCACTCTGTTTAGGGTGACCCGCTCCCTTCTTAACCAGGGGGGAGTTGGGGAGTCCTTACAGAGTAGTGCCGAGGATTTTAACATGTTTTTCACTGATAAAATTGCTCGGATCCGGGCAGACCTCGACTCCAATTGGATAACAGAGTCGACTGACAATGAGTCAGTCAAGGTGAAAAGTTTGATCTGGTGACACCTGATGAAGGGGACAAGGCCATTGGAGCTGTGAGTTCTGCCACCTGCTTACTGGATCCGTGTCCCTCCTAGCTGGTCTGACCAGCAGGGAGGTGACATGGAGCTGGGTTCAGGAGATTGTCAATGCTTCTTTGGGAAGGAGGTCCTTTCCAGATCCTTACAAGGAGGCACTTGTGTGCCCCCTCCTCAAGAAGCCTTTCCTGGACCCAGCCATTCTTAACAACTATCGGCCAGTCTCCAATCTTCCCTTTATGGGGAAGGTTGTTGAGAAGGTCCTTGGAAGAAGCCGATTATCTAGGCCCTCAGCAGTCAGGATTCAGGCCTGGCCACAGCATGGAAACTACTTTGGTCGCGTTGATGGATGATCTCTGGCGGGCCTGGAACAGGGGTTTATCCTCTGTCCTGGTGCCTTCTCGACCTCTCAGCGGCTTTCGATACCATCAACCATGGTATCCTTCTGTGCCAGCTGGAAGGGTTGGGAGTGGGAGGCACTGTTCTCCAGTGGTTCTCCTCCTACCTCTCCAGTCGGTCACAGTCAGTGTTAGTGGGGGGTCAGAGGTCGACCTCTAGGTCTCTCTCTTGTGTGGTGCCTCAGGGATCGGTCCTCTCCCCCCTGCTATTTAATATCTACATGAAACCTCTGGGTGAGATCATCCAAGGGCATGGGGTGAGGTATCATCAGTACGCGGATGATACCCAGTTGTACATCTCCACCCCGAGTCCAGTCAACGAAGCAGTGGAGGTGATGTGCCAGTGCCTGGAGGCTGTTGTGGTCTGGTTGTGTGTCAACAGATTCAAACTCAACCCTCATAAGACGGAGTGGCTGTGGGTTTTGCACCCCAGGGACAATTCCATCTGTCCATCCATCACCCTGAGTGGGAATCATTGACCCCCCCAGAGATATGCGAGAGGGACGGCATACAAATCTAATAAATAATAATTATTATTATAGCAGCATTCTAATTTCTATGGGTCTAATATGAAGAAGAATAGGGTCAACCTATTCTCCAAAGCAGATGAAGGCAGGACAAAAAGCAATGGTTGGAAACTAAGCATGGAGAGAACCAACCTAGGAATAAAAGAAATTTCCTGGTAGTAAGAATGATTAATCAATGAAATGGCTTGCCTTCAGAAGTTGTGGGTGCTCTATCATTGAGGTTTTTAAGAGGAGATTGGAAAATTGGGCAACAATTTGTTTGAAATGGTATAGGACCATGATGGCAACCTATGGCACACGTGCCACAGGTGACACATAGAGCCATATCTAAGGGCATATGAGACGTTGCCCTATTTCAGCTCCAGGTGGTTTTCAGCCTTGGGAAAGGCTTTTTGTTTTCTTCCTGGACTTCAGGAGGCTTCAGGAATGAAAAAAAATGGCCCAATAGGCAAACAGGAGGTTCAGAAAAACAGACTTCCCCCCATTGGGCCATTTATCACACTCCAGAGGCTTCAGGGAAGCCTAAGAGTGAAAAGTGGCCCAATGGGGGGGACATATGCGGTATGCACGCACATGCAGAGTGGCACAAAAGGGGGAGTTTTGTGCCCATACGCATGTGCAATACAAAATATGCGTACTTCCATTTTTAACACACAAGAAAAGGGTTTGCCAACACTGGTTCATATATTCAACTATATTCAAAGCAGCACGAAGCTAACAACTTCAGCCTGATGATGGTGAATGTGATTTTACCCAAAGGTCACATAGACACTCAAAATATTACATGGGGTAAAACCCGAACTCAGAACAATCTACATACATATACCCATGAAAATCTACGAAAACAAATATATAACATATCATAATCATCACCATGTCAATCCTTCAAGTAATTGTGATTCCACCAACCAATCAAATCACTAAAACATAGTCACCCAATCTATTTGCTACATTCAAACCAAATCTCCACCCCCAACACTATATATAAGGAACAAATGGCAGTTGCAAACATTCCATATTTACAGCAGCACGAAGCTTAAAACTTCAGCCTGATGATGGTGAATGTGTTTGTAGCTTGATAAACATCTGGCGCTGCCTAGGATTGAACTCTCAACCTCCTGAGTTTGAGGGGAGCATCTTCCTCTGCAGGCCACTGCACTGCTCCCTTTTGAAAAAGATGAATTGGTTTAGAAAAAAAAGTTGAAAACCTGGACTATGGTTAAGAAACAGCGACTTGCATGTTTGTGTCTTTTGTCACAACAAGTCAGTGTTAGGATGCCGAGTCCTGATTTAGAGACAGTCTTGTGGATGTGGTGTGTATATGTGTGTCTTTCTTTTTCTGAAGGGCAGAGCAAGCTTGTTTATTCAGTTTCTCTTTAAACATAAAAATATTTATAGTTCATTTTTAAAATGTCCATCTATGAGTTCATTGACCTGAGCCGGATCTTTGGTTTCACACGAAGGAGGATTCTTTTTAAAATTCAGCCACATAGATTTAATATGGCAAAAATTGATGTGTGTAGGTAAATAGATTTTTTTTTTACGTTTCAGTAAATATACCAGTAAGCTTTGAAAGTTTTTTATATTGTTTGGAAGCCCAGAAACAATAAAACCAATAAGTACCCTACGTGCAATATCAAAGAATCAAGTTAGTCATTAACTCTAAATTGCCAAGTCAAAAATAACTATATGAGTACTGTATGTCATACTGTATTGCAACATATTGCAAATGAATGCAGCCAGACGTAATTGGATTATCTTTTTTTAAAAAAAAGCCTTGCATCTATATAATAATCCTAACCCTGATTTAAATCTATAACCTCTAGTTTTCATACAAATATATCCAATTTCAATTAAGTTCAGTTTCTGCCAGTACAGTATTTACATATTTCATTAATTCTATTAAACACTTCATTGTGTACCAGGAAGCACAGTTTTTGCTACCATGATCTGCATGGAGGAGAAACAGAGGAAAGTGTAAATGAAAAGTGTGCATTTTTCAAAATTCCACATATTTTAATATGTGTGTGCATTAGCTTGATCTAATGACCATGCAGATAAATGTCTGTTTATCATTTATTAATATTAAATATGCAACTGATCTGCAAGACCTAAATATTAAAAGTCAAAGAACACAGTGACAATATGGTTGGTGTTGGAGACACCTGAAAATAGAATAGGATAGGGTAGGGTAGGGCAAGATAGAATAGAATGGAATGGAACGGAACAGAACAGAACAAAATAGAATTCTTTATTGGCCAAGTGTGATTGGACACACAAGGAATTTGTCTTTGGTGCATATGCTCTCAGTGTACATAAAAGAAAATATACATTTGTCAAGAATCATGAGGTACAACACTTAATGATTGCCATGGGGTTCAAATAAACAATTAGAAAACAATCAATATTAATATAAATCATAGGGAAAAAAGCAAAAAATTACAGTCATAAGTGGGAGGGCTAACCATGTCACTGCTTCCATATTATGTCTTATCAACATTTCACTGTTTTTAAGCAAATTGGCATGGTGATTCTCATGTTATGATAAGTTGCTTAACAGCTGTTCTAAGTTATGGCAGACCACCACCACTCCAAAAAACCCTACTTATGACTAGGTCCCATGTTCATTCGCCCTAATGATCAACTGCAGGGATGATATAGTGCCACCTTCTACCTATTTTCCCACCCACACCACCTGCAAACATTTCCTCAACAGCTTCCAACTGGCCTATAAGGTCCCATGCACTCCTACTCAATTATCGATGTTTCCAGTAGCCCAATTGCATTCTGAGAGCTGTAACTATCACAGCTGTTTCTGGAATATGCCACATGGCTGTGTAAAGAATCATCCACTCTAGCACTCTTTAAGGTCTCACTTTCCAAAAGGTGGAGAGTTGGGGGTGGTAAGAATCTGGCTAAAGCTTTGAAGGAGGGAATGCCATGGGGATGAGAAAAGGCCTGTGGGAATCCAAGGGGCAGGAACAGAGCACAGGGTGTCATGGTGGGGAGACTTTGGAAGTCCAGGAGAAGTGAAACTGGACCTGTGCTAGGCTTCCACAGGCCTCCCCCAACCATGAGGCACTTCATATTCCACTAAAAAACTGTGTGTTTATTTAATGATTTGTATTGAGAGAGCAGGAATGGGAGCTCATTAAGTGAGATGCTTCACTAAATAGCCATTGTTTATGTATCATCTGCTACAACGTCCTTCCTGTCAACGACTACTTCAGCTTCAACCACCACAACACACAAGCATACAACAGATACAAACTTAAAGTAAACCACTCTAAACTCGACTGCAGAAAATATGACTTTAGAAACCAAGTACAGTAGTACCTCTAGATACGAGCTGCTCCACATGCGAATATTTCAAGTTACGAGCTGCGACACGAGCAAAATTTCTGTTCAACACCCGAGCTCAAATTCGGGATATGAGCCGAGCATCCACTAGGTGGTGCAAGAATTTCATTTTTTCCAGTTATCTCCGCGCAAAAAGCCAAATCTAAATGCATTTGTTCGAGATACGAGATGATCGACATACGAGGTCAGCTCTGGCACGAATTAAACTCGTATGTCGAGGTACCACTGTAGTTCATGCATCGAACTTACTACCTGACTCTGTAGTATCATCATCTAACCCCCAAAACTTTACCCTTTACCCACTGTTGACCCCTTGCAATTCCTAAGAGGTCAGTAAGGGGCATACATAAGTGCACCAGCATGCCTTCAGTCCCCTGTCCTAATGTTTCTCTCTTACTAGTATCATGTATACAGTGGTGGGCTACTAGCCAGAATGCTAAATTGCACTCGCCGCGGCGGCTTGTAAGTGCTTGTGGGGCCAGCACAATTTTGCTTCTGCACCTGTGGAGGTAGCAAAATCATTCATGGAGCCTCAGGTGTGCCCATGTTTTCGTGAGTTTTTTTGTTTCCGTGCATGGTGAAACACGAATATACCTGCGGCTCCGTGTGCGATTTTGCTATCTCCACAGGTGCAGAAGCAAAATCGCACTTACAAGCTGTGGAAGTGAGCGCAGTTTAGTGTTCCGGCTAGTATCCCACCGCTGCATATATATAAACATAGTCATATCTTTGTATACCACAATGCGTACTTGACAAAACAAATAAATAAATAAAAATGTGACATGCAGCTTTAATGTGAAGGCTTCATTACAGCCGTATCTCAAGGACTAATTTAAGAAATCATCTTGGTATCACACATCTGATTTAATAGTGTGCTTTTAAGAAAATGTTTAAGTCAAATGTTAAGACAACTTTGGACATAAAATTTAAAAGGGTTGGCAAATTGGTTCAGTTGTACTGACCAAAAGTGCTAACAGAATAATACAATAATTTAATTCAAAATAGGCTAAATCTTTAAAACTTTCCATGCCTTTGTTAGCTTTTGCCAAGTGTTTCCTGCTATAGTTATAAAACCACGTTGAAAAAGAATCCTATGTGATATATTTACTTATACAAGATTTCACATTATTCAAAAAACCATTACGAGATAAGAAAATAAGTAGGGGAAAACACCAACTGACAAATACTTCCTTATGTGTCATCACATCATTGACCTTGTAATCCTGGAACAGATCTTCATATAAATAAATATTTCCCCAAAATGAATAAATGATCATTTTACAGTTTAATACACCTTTCTGGATAAATTTTAAGAATCTGGGGATTACTTAAAACAATTAAGAAATTGTTAATTAATTAATTGTTTAGTTAAAACAACTAAGTTGAGGGAAAACAACAATAATGTTTTTTTCATTGTAGTTGAGAAACCAAAATTCAAAGGTCTTGTCTTATGATAAAAGTATACTTAGTCTGATATGAAAGCAATCGGCAAAGTTAATGTTAAGAAGCTGACTTAAATTTCCAGTCATTTCACTTGATCTTAACCTCCTAGTGTGCTAAAATAGAATGAGTTACGCAAATAGCTATTGACCATCTGAACTAATGTGCAACTTTAGGTGTGGCAGAGTAAGCAGAAATGTTCTTAGGATGAACTTCTGTTCTTTGAGCCTCACAGTTTACAAATCTTGACTAATAATACATAGTATACTATAAAGAAGGAAGAACATTAAGTCTTCTATATGCAGAACTGTGTTTGCAACTTGCTATATGTCTAATTGTTTTGTCTATGCTTATGAGTTGATTTGTATTTCTGATCAAAGGTTCATTGCTAAATGAACATAAATAATAGGCTTCCTTGTGTTAGATGCTTGTGAGCACACATCTAGAAAAGACTATTTTAAGATTAAGATCTAACTTTAAGCAACCTCTGTATTTTTGTTTGCACAGAAATGAGGCTTTAGCTTTTGTCTCAACTAAAAGATATATCCAGGGAAGCAAATATTAAACTAGCACTATAATGCTGATTATTCAAACTCTCCTATATTATCCTAATCACTGGAAAGGAAAGATTCTAGTTCATGGACACTTTTGGGTGTATCCAGTGGTAAAATGTGAAAACTTTCCCTACCGGTTCTATGGGTGTGGCTTATTTTTGTGGGTGTGACTTGAGGCCAGGTGGGTATTCCTTCAGATGGGTGTGGCTTGATGGTCAGGTGACTCGCACCCTACCACAAGTGCAGTCCCGGGACATCTGCTTGCAAGGCAAGCAAGTAGTGACTCAGGGACCAGTTCCGGAGCGTGGCCAGCCAGCCATCACTGGCAGTTCGAAGAACCATGGGGGGCCAACACTACCAATATGCCCAAACTGGACCAAACTGGGAGCATTTTATTCCTGGATGTAGCCTGTAAATTTTTGGCTGCTAATCACAAAATAACCTGTAATTTAATCTCTCAAGTAACGTGTTTTTTTTTTTAAATCTTCTGTTTTTGCCAGAATGATTTAACAAATTTCTTTACACAAGTTGACCACCTCATTTTCAGTGCTGACATTGACAGTTTGTTAAGGACCTTGATTTATGAGCATGATCCATTAGAAAAGTGTTTCTTTGGGATTCCACCAGGGCTGGCTGTGCATTGCTAAACATTGCTTCAGACATTGAGTTCAAATGAAGATCATCACCCTGTCTGAAGCATTAGGCCACAATAGCACATTGTGGTGAACACAGAGTAAGCCCACGGACACAGAAAATGGATTATATATGGGTCACATTTATTGTAGTTAAACAGGACCTGCAGAGGTAAAACGAAAGAGGGTGGAAAGCCAATCAAACATTTCTGAGCAACTATGGGCGAAGCGTCCTGTTGAGCAAAGGTGGGTCCCCTTAAACTTGAACTTGAACTTGACACCCCCCCTTGCTCCCTGCCACACCCATGTGTGTGGGGAGGCTCACCCACCCAGGTAATCGTCTCTGGGCGTGCGGTGGGTGAGCCCCAAAGGCATCTCCCCTCCATAACTAAGGCTGAGCCTTGTAGCCATGACGTGGAGAGGCCCTTCACCCTCCAAAAGGTGCCCAAAGGAGATCACAGAGTTGCTGAACTACCAATTTTCCGCTCCTTACCGCCTCCCCATGACCAGAGGGATTAGGAAGAAATTCAATGCCAAATTGATAGCCGAATGGACCTGATTGAAGGAAGCAAACTTTTGAAAAAATGTGTTGTTCAGTGATCAAGGATACAGCTGTCTTTGTGTGTGTGTGTTTGTTTGTTTGTGTGTGTGTGTATTTTAGAGAGTGTGTATTTTAACTGATCTTTTCTTCTTTTATTATTGACAAAAGAAACAGAAAGCCACTCCCTGAGAGACTCAATGTATATAAGAACCCAAACTGTCTTTATTGAAAAGGAAAAGATCCAGAAGAATATATGCTATCATGGAGCCTATCCTATTTTTGATGATAATTACAGAAATACTTCAGGACGTTGGCTCAGGTAACACATTTGCTATACATCTATACTGAAATCTGCAAGGTGGAAAATTTTACAAGGGTAGAGATTAGAATGTAGGGAATAGGGAAGACCAGATGTAACTGCCAATGATAATCCTGACACAATTGCACAAAGGCTAAGAATTTTATTATTTTATTGTTTAATTGTGTCATGAAGTACTTTTAAAAGACTTTGTATTTGAGAAGATGAAATTCAGAAGGTAACTGTGTAAGTCTGCTGTTCTTAGGACCCACTTGGTGAAGTTGTTATGGTAAATCCTTTCCATATGTTATCAATATAACAGTGACATGACAGCAGAAACCCAAACTTGCTTTTAAATTGGGACAAGCGGATTTGCAAAAAGGATAAAAAAGGGATCAACAAGAAAAGGGGTGATTAATGTCTTTCTCCGCTGCTGTTCTATTTATGCCCACAACATCAGGAGTCTTTATTTATTTTCATTAATTTAATGACATGAAAGTGATTAAAAATGGTGCTCCGATATCTAAGTTCCAGATGCAGCTATAGCTTTCAAACAGAAGCATAGATGCCAAGCAGGACTGGCTGGCTGGGAGTGGATTCATTTCTTATATAACACAGATTCTCAAAATTATTATTCCTTCTAAAAGCACTGATAAGGACTTAAATATGCATGAGCATGTACTGTCATGCCACTTTCTCATACAGAGCAAAAGTAGTATCAAATCTATAAGTTCCACAGTGCTCCAGACTGTGGGTCTATGGGCTGGCATAGACAAAGTTTCCTTCATTCATCCCAAAAGAAATTAGCTATTTTACGAAGATAAATATGCCTGTTGGACGTTTTGACTACATTTGTTCTTCCTAACATCAGTGTCTGTATCTGCCAATAAAATGAAAAGTATAAAATATATCAGGTGCACCTGGCCTGTTAGTTAAAACCAATAATGTAACAACTGAGCAATATAACAGAACATGATATATTTCAGGTTCTCAATCTCCCTTGAACTTTAAGGACATATTTAGGGTATCCAGATTTGGGTTATTAAAAAACTAATCCTTCAAACCCACTAATGGTAAATTGAGTGTTACCTTTTTGTATATATTAAAGCACTTAGTAATATAATTTATTGTTTATATATTTATTGGATTTGTATGCCAGCCCTCTCTGAAGACTCAGGGCAGCTTACAATATATTATAGAAACAATAAAATACAATAGCTAATCCAGTTAACTAAACTAGATAACTAACCTAATATCCCAAATATTTTAAAAATCAATCATATACAGTCAAACCTCAGCCATACATAACATTCATTGGCCACGGGGCCAAGATCAAATTGCCCCAAGCCTGGCAACATAAGTGAGTCTTAGGACTTTTGCGGAAGGTGAGAAGGACGGGGTCAGTGCGAATCTCTTGGGGGAGCAGATTCCAGAGGGCTGGGGCCCCCCACAGAGAAGGCTCTTTCCCTAGGCCCCGCCGAGCAACATTGTCTGGTTGCCAGGACCTGGAGTAGGCCAACTGCTAACTAGTCGCTGGAGTTCATACGGCAGAAGGTGGTCCCGCAAGTAATCTGACCTCAATATTAAATATCACCGCTGAAATTTAGGGCTACTTTTGGGCAGGGACTACTGTTTACAGTGAAAAATTCAAAGTAGTGTTGAATTGAACTTTTTGCATGATAATTGGCTTGCAAACCTTATTTATCAGTAAAAGCTATTTATTTCCATCTGATTCATTTTTAAAAAAGAAGATGGGAATCAGACTGCAATCCAAAATGAATAAACCCATAAGATTTATTTTAGACTAATATATCTGATCTAGAGAAATTCAGGCAATCATGAAATGGTAGTAAGGAATGAGAGGTTTCTATATAGAACATTTTAATTGCCATCATGGAATTGACCAGATATTTTTTCAGCTGGAATTGGTAGCTTTACAAATATACATTTCTAGTTGAATTCAAGCGCAAAATGTGTGAATGTATTGGAGTTCAGTAGGTTTAATGACCCACTTTTAGAGCAACTATAAATATGGCAAGGATCCGTAACATTATATTAGTATAATAATGGATTTATCTCCATTTTTTACACTGCACAGGTTACTAAATGTAAAGATTTAGCTCCCTCTTGTGGAATTATGCTTTATGCCTTAATTTTGGGAAACTAGATTTTGATTCTTTCAGTGAACAATCCTATGTATGAATTCAGTATTCCTTGTACAGAGCAATCAAAGGGTTTGTATGTATTTGGAAATTATTATCATAATAGCAATGACGGTGATAATTATTGTAATAATCTTTTTTAATCTCAATTTAGTGCCAGCTCTGAGTACAGTGGGGACACCTCCAACTCCAGGTTAGTGTGGCTGTATACAATACTAGATTAGACTGATGGAATGTCAGACTAACTAAACTAAAAAAAAAATGTTTTAAATCTTAGAATAAATAAATGTTATATTTCATACCTTCTTATCTTTAGCAAAGCAAAATGAGCACCTAGGGAAAATGGGCTTTTTGCAAAAGCAAAAATTTCCCTTTGAAAAACACAGCTTTCTTTTACACCACATCCCCAACCGCATATAATCAAAATCAATCACAGAAGATTCTCACTTAGATATGGGGAAGAAATGTAGTCTGGTGCACATTTTACTGAAAATTTTCTATTATTTTGTAATTTTAATTTAATATACCTGTTCAAAATTTTATTGTGAAAATTGTTTGTAAAAATTGAATTGCAATGCAATATTCTTATTCTATTTGTCTTGTCCATCAAAAGTTTATATTAAAGAAGCACAGATTAAAAAGCATATATATTGATGCTAATGACATTCAAAAATACTTTATATTGGAGTAAATTTCTTGCAAAACATTATTGTTAATCAGAAATGCATGCAAAAGTATGTAGAACACAGCTGTGCAATTGTAAAATATGAGAATTCAGCTTAAAATTAGATATGAAACTTGGATGTTTGTCACAGAACATAAAGTAAAATAAAAATAAGACACTTCAAGGATAGCTTTGAAAAAGGAAGTACTTCGAAAAAGGAAGACATACGAAACAAACAGACCATGCCACTAAGCAATAGAATTAAAACCTACCTCAAACACAACCTATACAGAAACTAATGAATACTATATTAACAACCAGTAGATCACACAACAACGTACATCACCTCTGCATATACCTATATATATATAATTTTAAACAAATGCATCTTACTATACAATAATTATGTACCTGCAAATTGAGAATTTAGTAATTACATGAATATACTTATAAACAGTTTGCTTAAATACGTTAGCCAATGGAAACAGTTGGCTACTATTTCTTTTTCTTCTTTTTTCTTACTTTTTTTCTTTCTCTTTCTTTTCTTTCCCTTTTCTCTATTAGTTACATAATCGACTTCAAACTATATAGAAAACAAGAGGAGAACGGTAACTCCTAAAATGTAAACCAAAGAATCTCAACCATTGTTAAGCAAGTTTGTCAATTTTGTTTATTTTAATTGTTTAAATAAAGTCTTTTTTAAAACCTTTTAGAAAAAGGAAGTACTTCAGTGGTTGGAATTTTCACTGAGTTTTCTACCTTCCTTAAAAATAAATATTTACTATTCTGCCATTTAAAACTCACTTTGCATTAAAGTACTCAAAATACTTATATAATAGTTTTCCAGATGATAGCACTATAATTCCAATGATTCTCAGAATGCTTGATACACACCCAGAATCAGGGAACTCTATTCTGTGAAATGAAAGAACTAAATGGTCGGAATAGTCAGACAACTGGCAACTTCAAATCTCAAGCAACAAATGCTTTGTCTTACATTTCCTCAAAAAGAATCAGAACACAAAATATAAGCTTGTAGGACATGACCTTGTAGTTTACCCCCACTCTGTCAAGCACCCTCCTCATATCTAATAACCTAAGTGCCAGTGCCCACTGTAACAACATTGCCAAAAAGGCACTAAGAATTATTAATCTAATCTTGCGTGGCTTCTTCTCTGGCAATATTACACTGCTAACCAGAGCATACAAAACATTTGCTAGACCAATTCCTGAACACAGCTAACCTGTATGGAATCCGCACTGCATTTCGGACATTAATACAATCGAGAGAGTCCAGAAATATTTCACAAGAAGAGTCCTCCACTTCTCTACTGGCAACAGAATACCTTATTCCAGCGTTTCCCAACCGGTGTGCCGCGGCACACCGGTGTGCCGTGAGACATGGCCAGGTGTGCCGCCAAGCTCCGGCTGGGCGGGGCGCTGCCGGTACTTCCGTCCTGGGGCTCCCGCTCGCAGCTGTCCCCCGGCTCCTGCTCGATGCCGCGGTTTTCGGCGCTCTCCTGCTGGGCTCCAAAGAAGGAAGGCGGGAAAAAGCCTTTTTCCCGCCTTCCTTCTTTGGAGCCCAGCAGGAGAGCGCCGAAAACCGCGGCATCGAGCAGGAGCCGGGGGACAGCTGCGAGCGGGAGCCCCAGGACGGAAGTACCGGCAGCGCCCCGCCCAGCTGGAGCTTCTCTGGCATCCACGGCAAGTGTCCTTTGTGGCCCCGCGGGAGGGCACTGGCGTTGGGAGCGGGGGGGGCGGCCGCAGCGGCCGCAGGCAGTCACGAGGAGATGTCGGCGGCGAGAGGGAGCTCTCTCTCTCTCTCTCAGCAAACTGCAAGCGGGAGCCCTGACGGTGGCGGTTGGACCTGCGGCAAGTGTCCTTTGTGGCCCGGCGGGAGGGCACTGGCGATGGGAGCGGGGGGGGTGGCCGCAGCGGCCGCAGGCAGTCACAGGGAGATGTCGGCGGCGAGAGGGAGCTCTCTCTCTCTCTCAGCTGACTGCAAGCGGGAGCCCTGACGGTGGCGGTTGGACGTGCTGCTGGCGCTGCGGGCCTGGCATATACGGTGTCCAGCAGCACGTCCAGCTGCCGCCGTCAGGGCTCCCGCTTGCAGTCAGCTGAGAGAGAGAGAGAAAGAAAGAGAGACATAGCAAGAGAGGCAGAGAAAGAGAGACAGAGCAAGAAAGAGAGGCAGAGAAAGAGAGATAGAGAAAGAGAGAGAGAAAGAGAGACATAGCAAGAGAGGCAGAGAGAGAGAGAAAGAGAAAGAAAGAGAGACATAGCAAGAGAGACAGAGAGAGAAAGAGAGAGAAAGAAAGAGAGATAGCAAGAGAGGCAAAGAGAAAGAAAGAGACATATAGCAAGACAGTGAAAGAGAGAGAGAGAGAGCAAGAGAGAGAGAGAAAAGCAAGAAAGAGATAGCAAGAGAGACAGAGAGAGAGAGCAAGGGAGAGAGAAAGACATAGAGGAAGGGAAGGAGGGAGAGAGAAAGAGAGAAAAAAAGAGAGGAAGAAAGAAAGAAAGGGATGGAGAGAGAGAAAGAAGGGAAGGAAGGAAAAGAGAGAAAGAGGGAGAAATAGAGCGAAAGGGAGGAAGAGAGAGGGTTTTTTTGTCCAAACTTTTCTTTAGCCCGCCCCCCCGCCCCGCCCCCCTTCACTGTTCCCCAGGATTTTGAAAATATGAATAATGTGCCGCGGCTCAAAAAAGGTTGGGAAACACTGCCTTATTCTACCAGACTTGAAATTTTGGGCTTAGATAGTTTAGAGCTACATCGCCTTTGTTATAATCTAAATCTAGTTCATAAAATTATCTGCCACAATGTCTACTTGTCAATGAATACTTCACCTTCAACTGCAATAATATACAAGCACATAATAGATTCAAACTCAATATAAACTGCTCCAAGCTCAATTGCAGAAAATACGACTTTAGCAATAGAGTGATCATTGCCTGGAATGCATTACTTGACTCTGTGGTTTCTTCCCCAAACCCCAAAAACTTTAACTTTAGACTGTCTATAGTTGACCTCAACCCCTACTAAGGGGTCTGTAAGGGGGGGGTGTATAAGCCCTGTCCCTGTCCTACTGCCCTATTGTCCTAATTTATCTGTACCTACTTTGCTTTTGTTTATGTTCATACAATACCTACTATCTTAAACAAACATACAAAAAAACAAACATACCCGCTCTATTTTATTCACTTCCAGATGTAACTAATATTAACCTTCTCCCTCTGGTCTTCATTAGGACTGTCTCTCAGACTTGCTGGAACATACAACTATTGTGAGGGACGTGTGGAGGTGTATTATGAAGGAGCCTGGGGAACTGTCTGTAGCAACAACTGGGATATAAAAGATGCTCAGGTCGTTTGCCAACAGTTAGGATGTGGAAATGCTGTAGAAGACCTGTCCTGGCCTAAATTTGGCTCAGGCTCTGGCAACATTGTTCTAAGTGACGTACAATGCAAAGGAGATGAATTTTTTCTATGGGAGTGTGATAACTCTGGATGGGGGGTGCATAACTGCAATCATCAACAGGATGCTACCGTTCTCTGTACAGGTAGGTGTGAATTTTCTTAAGTCTTGATTTTTACTGGAAGTGTGGAATCAATATGGTTATTCACTAATTAGTACTGTAGAGCAGCAGCCCCCATCTTTTGGGCACAAAGAATCGGTTGTATGGAGAAAGGTTTGTCCACGGACCATGGGGAGTGTCTTTTGTTAAAAATGTCTTTATTGAGTTTTACAGAAAACAAAAATGGAAACGATAACTTGTAATAGGTCAACAGTAATTTGGTTATAAATCAGTACATTTGATACCTATACCATAGAGATCATATAATATTAAAAATATTGAGGAGATAAGAAAAGGAATTTTAGAAAACAGAAGAGGTGAAAAAAGAAAAAAACAGAAAAAAATAGAGTAAAGAGAGAAAGTTTAGATAAGAAATAGAAAGAAACCAGCAATGTAGCTGGTGTATCGTATCAATACGACATAAATTTCAAAAGTGTCACTGATGTATTATTTTCCCTTTTTGTTGCTTTAAAGGTTTCTACTAGGTTTGTTTGGGAGTAAATGAATAAGATCTTCCAATGTTACATATAGGGTACATCCTTTATAGTATGATAAATACAGTATAATTTTAAATTTTATTGTTCATTGATAAGTGGTATAATTGGCTAAGGAAAAGAAAATTTCTACAAATAATCCAAAAGGAAGATAATTCAACAAGGGAGTGTGTTTTGAGTGCTGCTTACATTGTTTACAAGGCCTGGTTGCTGGAACGCCACGGACCAGTGCATCCTAAGCACTCATAGGATAAGATTGTTCCATAACTACATATATCCATTTTATTGTTTCTTGTAATTTCTTGTCATATTAGTTGCCCAAATCCATTAGATTTTGAGTGGCATACAAAATTGGAAAATCCATAAAATTTACAATATCAAAGCAAATAGACATCCTAAAGAAAAACTGACTTGTAAACAATAGAAATCAAATTTAAAAACACAACAATGCTGATACATCAACCCAGTGATGGGCTAACAAAAATTTTACTACCACACTGTGGGCGTGGCTTATGCATTTTCTTTCAACATCTTTCAGTGCAAATTGAGTGCTCTGGGGTGGAGCTCCAAATTTTGCTACCGGAACTGCGTTCCTGACTGTTCCCATAGGAGCCCAAACCTAAGACCAAAGCCAGGTTTTAAAAGTTTTCTGGAACCCTTAAAGAAAGAAGGCAATCCTTATCTATTCAGTTTCACAGATTGAGAGGCATGGCAGAGGGGGAAATTACTCACTTAAACTTTCAAGGCAATCCAACTACTCCTTCACTTACGATTTGCACTAAACAGTGTCTTAAACAAAGATCTTAAAACAAAAAAGTTTAAAATAAAAAAAGTTTAAACAACATTCATGTGGTAATGATTAATTATATGAATATTGGTTTTTTTTATAGGTGAAAAGTATAAACCATGTAAGTGTTTCATTTATTATGAATATTTTTGTATGTTCTTGCATAATAGTAATGTAACAAACTGTAGAGCATCTTATCAAAGTGGATATCCTCCAGTTTTTTGGGATTTTGTCACAATAATATTAATAATGATACACAATATGGAGTTTGGTATCAACTTTTAAATGCTTGTGATTTAGCAAGTTATATAAAATTAAGACCACCATAAATTTTATAGAATCAAGATGAAGGGAAGTGTTACTATCACTTTATAATGTCATGGTAAAACAGCACTTGGAATATTGCATCCAGTTTGGTCACCATTATATTAAAAAGATGTTGAGAATCTAGTCTAGAAAGAGTGCAGACAAGAGCAACAAGGAAGATTAAGAGGCTAAAACATAGGAACAATGGTTGCAGAAATTGGGTATGTCTAGTTTAATAAAAAAATAAGGACTACAGGTGTTGGTTTCAATTCAAGGTGTTGGTTATCTCCTTTAAAGCCGTAAATGGTTCAGGGCCAGACTATTTACGGAACTGTCTCCTGCCTCATACCTTGCTGCAGCCAGTAAGGGCCCACAGAGTTGGCCTTTTCCAGGTCCCGTCCCACAAACAATGTCAGCTGGCGGAATCTCAGGGAAGAGCCTTCTCTGGGGCAGCTCCGATCCTTTGGAATCAACTGCCCCAATGATCCATACTATCTCCATCCTACCAGTCTTATGGAAAGCCGTTAAAACATGGCTTTTCCAGCAGGCCTGGAATTAGGATTGACTGTAAGTAAGTATGGTTTTCTAGAACATTATATATTTTATTGCACTATTTATTTTATTGCTATATTTTTATTATAGTTGTTTTTATGACTATTGTTAGCCACTCTGAGTCCTTTTTGGAGTGAGCGGTATATAAACACAAGCAAATAAATAAAATTTGATAGAAATATTCTGATATATAATGAAGAGGGGCCAACAGAAGGCAGAACAAGAAACAATGGATGGAAACTAATCAAGGAGATAAGCAACCTAGAACTAAGAAGAAATTTACTGACAGTTAGACAATTAATCAATAGAACAATTTGTCTCTAGAAGTTGTAGATACTTTAACAGTGGATGTTTTTAAGAAGAGATGAGACAACAATTTGTCTGAAATGGTTATAGAGCTCTCTATTTGAGCAGGGGCTTGGACTAGAAGACTTCCAAGTCCATTCCAACAGTGTTATTCTGTACTTCTAAACTTCTAAAACAAAATCTATTATGTGAACAAAAAAAGATGCATTTCAGTACATTCTTTCAGAGGAAAGTAGTAGCCTGCCATACATGCAGAATAGCTAATGAAAAAGAAAAGAGCTACAGTTTAGCAGTAGCAGGTGCAGTGATTCAGCAGACAAAAGTCCAATTTATGTCAATATACTGTAATTATAGAAAATGAAGACCCCAAAATTCCAAAAAGTTCAGCATTTGCATGATCTTTTACCATTGCAATTTACCAGCTGTTTTAGTTTTTAGTGAACAGTGCACAACCTCAATCATGTGATGTCATTAAACATTTTATTACCTAACAATATCTGAAGATGTTGAACTTTATTGAGATAAAGAGGGAAATTGTTTTATTTGTTTGCGCACATGTGTGTGTTATCTATAGGTGTAGATGTAAATAGATTGCAGATTTAACCATCACATTTTATTATATCTTCCAGCTGGAACTGAAGGAGATGGTGAGTTTGTATTTAGAGTCTTTTGTTTCAAACAAAACACAGTAGCTTTTAAAATATTTTGCATGAAATGAGTTTCTTTAAAACTTTCAGTAAACTATGAATGTACAAAATTCAGCAAATGAAAAATCTCTGAATGTAATTAATATTTTAATTCAGTTGATTCAGTCAGATAATAATTGAAATTGGGTGCTTGTGACTTCTTCCTGTAATTTTACTCCCCCCCCTCAATTATTGTGACTCTCTAGTCTCTAAATAATAGGGTACTATGAATTTATTACTTGTCAAGACTTACTACTGTTTCTTAAAAGCAACTTATAGAACTCACCCCTATTAAACTACATCTCTCTCTCTCTCTCTCTCTCTCTCTCTCTCTCTCTCTCTCTCTCTCTCTCTCTCTCTCTCTCTCTCTCTCTCGTAGCATGCATGACATACAAGAGATTGTTATTATTAAATATGAAAGAATTCCACATTAAAAACATAAGACTGTATTAAGTAGTACAAAATGTAAGATTTGTGGGTTACATGAAGTATCCAGTGAAGCACACAAATCCTCCAGTCTTTGAAACTTTCCAGTCTTTTCTTTCAAATCTGTCCTCTCTGAGCTTGGATGAACCCCAAGGACTCCACAATTCTGACCTACGGTACATATATTTTCTTCTCTTCTTCTCTTCCTTTCCCTCCCTGTTGACCTAAGTTAACTCCTTTTGCTTTGCAAAGGGGTTTACTGTTTCTGGCCAATTCCCCTTTTTTACTTGCATCTGCCTAGCCCACTTTATTTGGCCTTTCCTCATCCGTGGCAGCATCTATTCTAATTTCTCCATGCTGTTTGTCTAGCCTTCTACCAGATTCTACCCAGTTTGCCTGTTCTCCTGAGGTCTTTTTACATCGCCTTCCCCTAAGCCAGTGATGATGAACCTATCGCACAGGTGCCACAGGTGGCACACGGGGCCGAATCTGCTGGCACGTGAGCCCTTGCCCTAGCTCAGCTCCAACATGCATGCGTGTATCGGCTAGCTGATTTTTGGCTCACACAGAGAGCCTCCAGGGAGATGGGGGAGGGCATTTTTTCCTTTCCCCGGCTCCAGGGAAGCCTTTGGAGCCTGAGAAGGGCAAAACACGAACCTACTGGGCCCACCAGAAGTTGGGAAACAGGTCATTTCTGGCCTCCAGAGGGCCTCCAGGGGTTGGGGGAAGTTGTTTTCATTCTTCTCAGGCACTGAGTTGTTGATGTGGGCACTCGTGCATGCATGATAACATGCCTACTACTCTTTTGGCACCCAAGGAAATTTTTTTTTTGCCATCACTGCCCTAAGCCATACTTGCCCTTTTCCAGACCTCCCATAAACCTGTAAATTGGCTGACAAGATTGCAACTTGTTTTCTATTTACAACTTTAAAAAAAAATAGTCATAAAAGTCACATTGACACTGAAGCTATCTTTTAAAAATGACCATAGCTTTCCCAACTATACGGAGTCCTCGACTTTCAACAGTTTGTTTTGTGACCATTCAAAGTTACAACAGTTTTTTCACACTTACGATCATATGGCATCTCTATGACCATATGATCAAAATTCAGATGCTTGGCAACTGAATCATAGTTATGATGCTTGTCCCAAGATCTTGTGAACCCCTTTTGCAATCTTCTGACAAGCAATGTCAATGGGAAAGCCAGAGTTATTTAACAACTGTGTTACGAATTTAACAATCACAGCAATTCATTTAACAACCAAGAAAGAAAGGCAAGAAAGGTCATAAAATGGAACAAAATTTATTGAACAACTGTTTCACTTAGCAAGAGAAATTTTGGGCTCAATTGTGGTTGTAAGTCGAGGACTACCTGGAGTGACTAAAGTGCAGCTCCCATCACTCCCCTCTTTTTGATGGGGAAACAGATGAAAAACAAAACCTTAACTTATGCATTTATCTTAATTTTGAAAATAGGTCTACAATCACCTGTGCTGACAGCAATCATTTTTGCCTTTTCCCCTCCCTGCTAAAGTGCTGTTTGTGCAGCTGCTGGATGGCCCAAACCGATGTGCTGGTCGTGTTGATGTTGTTTTTTTTGCCAACTGGAGACATGTGGTTTGCAGTGAAGATTGGGACATAAGAGATGCTGAGGTTGTCTGCAATGAACTATACTGTGGCCATGCTCTTGCTGCTCTGACTGATGGCTCTTTTGGTAAAGGAGAGAGTGGCCCTTTGATGACTAAAGTACATTGCTCTGGGTCGGAATATAGTATATTGTCATGCCCACACGAGTATCGTCCTGCTACATGCGGAAATTACAACGATGCTGCTGTTATATGCTCTGGTAGGTATTTTATTCTGCTTTATGAAAACTGTCAGATATATTTTGCATGTCATCCTTTTCTTTCAAGAGATTCGTATTGTTTAGTCAAGTTATTTATTTATACATTTATTATTATAAATTATTCACAGTGGATAGTTCATCGTCATGTACCGTCTTGAAACTATTGAGCATATCAGTTAGTAAGATTCAACATTTCATTTACTGAAAGGTGTATGCAATAAGGTTCAAAGTAACTTCAAAAATAATCTCTTTTTTTGGATAACTTTTATTGATTGATTGATTGATTGATTGATTGATTTGATTTGATTTGTATGCCGCCCCTCTCTGTAGATTCGGGGCGGCTCACAGCAATAATAAAGACAATGTAAAAATAAATCTAATAATTTAAAAAACACTAAAAGCCCCATTATTAAAAGCAAACATACACACAAACATACCATGCATAAACTGTATAGGCCCGGGGGAGATGTCTCAGTTCCCCCATGCCTGATGGCAGAGGTGGGTTTTAAGAAGTTTTCAAAAGGCAAGGAGGGTGGGGGCAGTTCTAATCTCCAGGGGGACCTGGTTCCAGAGGGTTGGGGCCGCCACAGAGCAGGCTCTTCCCCTGGGTCCCGCCAAACGACATTGTTTAGTCGATGGGACCCAGAGAAGGCCAACTCTGTGGGACCTAACCAGTCGCTGGGATTTGTGCATTTTAAAATGTGATTTAGATCTAAGCAAAGCTTCATGAATTACTAATAGCTCTGCTTTCTTTGGCGCATGTATTCAGCAGCAATTTAGTTTTTTCCAACAATTCTCTGTTTAGAATTGATCATAGATTCATGGACAATGAACTTCTGTTAATATCTGACTCCTCTAGAGATGGATCAGAAAAAGGATTTTGTCCAGGGGCGAAATTCAAAAATTTTCTCTACCTGTTCTGTGGGCGAGGGTGGGCGTTGCAGAGCAAGGGTATTGCAAAATTTCCATTCCCATCCCACTATGGGGCCAGCCAGAGGTAGTATTTGCCGATTCTCCAAACTACTCAAAATTTCGACCACAGGTTCTCCAGATCTGGTGCTGGATTTCACCCCTGATTTTGTTCAATGTAAATGTCCTTAATGTGTACCTATCTAGTCCACTCCACAAGTATTGTTTGAGTGAAAATACATGGAATCAATGAAATCACACTGAGAGCATGATAGAAGTTCCTGTCCACAAATCTTTCTCAAATTAATATCAGTTTTCAGGTTTTGCACATTAAGTCTCAAGAGCAGCTATTTGTGATAACAGTTTGAACAACACTTCTATTTTTTTTTAAGCTGGAATCTCAGAAGTCTCCATAGACTTGTTTCCCCATTTCATAGCTGCAACCACCATATTAAATAAGATTAATCCCTTTTTGCAAGTTTGCTTTGCTGTTTAATCAGTTGAGGTTAGAATTTTAAGTCTTCTAAAAAAACTAAGCAGACTAGTGTTGTTTTTTTTACCTAAACCTATGAGCCTTAACCAACTATGACTAAATTTCATTAAAATTATTGGAACCACAAATAGTTATGACTAAGCCATGCATCATTGCTTGCAGCAAATGACGCCTGATTTTAGTTGGAATGGAGCTACTTTCTTGAGAGTTTCCTTTGTTTGTTCCAAGAAATCCATACCCAAAAGCTTAGCTGAAGCATATTTTTCATATTAGTGGAAGATTTGAAATATTATAATAAGGGTTGGCTTCATTTCTTTCACAGGGATTTTCAGAGAGTTCCCTAAAGGGAATGCAGGACTGATCCTGTAAAAAAAGATCACTCCTCATATAAAAAGCTGCAACAAGTCAAGTCAGTTATTTATCTATCCCAACATCATAAATTGTGACTGGAAGGGATTTTCTAAAGATTAAAGCAAAGGTGTTACATTGATCACTTGCTTTCTCATCTCATCATTCTCATCAACTGAGGAGTGAATCAAAAAGTTTGTGATGCAAAGCATTTCTCACCCATGGTCCTATGATCCTTTCTTAGAAGGGCATCATGGCCTTGCAGTTGTTATGATGGTGAAACTAACAATGAGGGTGGTGGTGGTGATTTAAACTTGTATGTACATGTCTTTTTGAGCACTCAATTTATCTCCACTTATAGATTCTGGATTGAGTCCAACTGGAATTCCAGGTAAGGCTATAGTTAATTGTAATACTGTTGAACGTAATATATATTATTATTATTATTTATTAAATGGATTTGTATGTCGCCCCTCTCCAAGGACTTGGGGCGGCTCACAACATATCAGAAACAATATAACAAATACATCTAAAAATCCAATTAATATGGCTAAAAAGACCTTAAAAAACTCTAATATAATTTAAAAACATTCATCACATTCACTCAACAAAACATACTAATACATTCATCGGTCAGGGGACTAGTATCTAATGGCCCCAAGCCTGGCGATGTAAATAGGTCTTTAAACTTTTATGGAAGGCAAAGAGGGTGGGGGCAGTGCGAATCTCCAGGGGGACCTGATTCCAGATGGCCAAGCCCCCAACAGAGAAGGCTCTTCCCCTAGGTCCCTCCAAACAATATTGTCTAGTCTTAGCCTTATGTCTGATTATTGAATATTTTGTAGTGACCAAACAGTTTAAATTACCATTAGGGCATAAGCTCTTCTGCATTAGGTCCAGGTCACAAGGTTATGGTCTGGATGGTTTAAGTGATTCAGTCTCACAAAGAAGGAGTCAGCCTATTCTCCAAAACACCTGAGGGTAGAACAAGAAGCAATGGGTGGAAACTAAAGGAGAGAAGTAACTTAGAACTAAGGAGACATTTCCTGATAGTCACAATAATTAATCAGTGGAATAGCTTGCCTCCAGAAGTTGTGAATGTCCCAACACTGGAAGTTTTAAAGCAGATGTTGGATAAGCATCTGTCTGAAGTAGTGTATGGTTTCCTGCCTAAGCAGGGGGTTGGACTAGAAGACCTCCTCAAAGGTCCCTTCCAACTCTATTGTTGTTATTATTATTAAATTTTGTAACAGAAAATGCTGCTTCCTTGCCATAAGCATATCTGCAGGATTTAGACAGTGTGTCTCAACGTTGGCAGCTTTCACTGTATGGACTTCAAGTCCAAAAACTTCCCAATGAGCCACAGTCCCCTCTCATCATCTATGGTTCTGCCGTTGTTTGAAAGATGGTGATGATTTAAAATTTCATAGAATAAAATTCATATTGGCCAAGTGTGATTGGACACATATGGAATTTGTCTCTAAGGTATAAACTCTCAGAGTACATACAAATAACAAAGTAATAGGTCATACATCATAAATCATAGTTATAAGCATTAATCATAAGATGCAAACAAGTGATGAATAATAAGATACCAATAGGAGGTGTAGGAAAGATGAGATCACAAGGATAATAGCAATACAGCCTACTACATCTTTATATATCTTTAGGCCTAAGACAGTGCCGTGGGAATTACAGTAAGATTTCAGCAGTAATGACACCGAAGGAAAGACTATCTTTGTGTCTAGTTTTGGCATGCAATGCCCTGGAGCAACATCCTGAGGGGAGAAGTTAAAGCAGCTTATGTCCACAATGTGAACTGTCTATAGATATTTTCTAAGCCCTCTTTCTGGTTCATGCAGTATAGAGATCCTCAATGGAAAGCAGGCTGGTTGCAACTGCTCCCCCCCCCCCCCCCCCATAGTCCTAACTATCTGTTCAAGACTATCCCTGTCCTCTTTGGTTGCTGTGCCAAACCAGACAGTTACTGAGTTAAAAATGAAAGACTCAATAATTCCTCTTATCTATATCAGCAGATCCTTGGGCAATCTGAACTATCTGAGGTGCCAGAAGAACATTCTTTGTTGTACCTTTTTAATGACATTCATGTTCTTTCTGAATATTAAATTTATTTCCATTTACAGGTTATGGATCAAGCACGATTTTTGTTTAACAGGTAAGTTTCCAATTAATTGAGATAGTAATATTATTAAACCTGATAACTTAACATTTGTAATGGCCAAGTTCAGAGAGGCAAAATTTACACACATTTGGAATTACTTTTAAGGTGGGGGAATTCTTGGACTTGAATCTGAAAGCTGCCAAGGCTGATACACACTGAGTTAGAGACTGCTCCCATCTTTTTACTCAGTTCTTCCTAATCCCTTAGCCCAGTGTTTCCCAACCTTGGCACCTTGAAGATATTTGGACTTCAACTCTCAGAATTCCCCAGCCAGCATTCGCTGGCTGGGGAATTCTGGGAGTTGAAATCCAAATATCTTCAAGGTGCCAAGGTTGGGAAACACTGCCTTAGCCAATCTCATTATCTCATGATTCAACATCAGATCCCCTTTAGATTTTTTAAGAAGCTATACACTTTTATAAACATCCATATTCCAGATGTGTATAATTCCCAAGTGCATTTCTAATGTCCAAAAATTTCCCAAGTGCATTTCCAAATTTTGCAGATGTTAAACAGCATTCCCCAGGTTATCGCACATTTCTTGGGAAAAGATGCAATGCAGCCAGGGCTATATTAAGATTCTGCTGGGCCTAAACCCGTGGGCTCCTGATGGAATAATCCAGATGCTCAGAAATATCAAGATATTCCATGGATCTATTTTTTTAAAAGTTCCAGATAATAAGTAGCAAATAAGGAGTAACAATCTCTTATTCATTTTTATTTATTAATGTTTTATGTTTATTGTTAGGATGCATAGCATGGGTTTTGAATTTATTATTTTTTAGATTTTTGTTTTCATTAACAATTTTGTAGGTCTTAGGCACACAGCCTATTGCATCTAAATAGAATATATACCATAACCCCAGCTGGAAATTATAATAAAGAGAATACTGGAAGCGGGAACTATCAAGATTTGAAAGAAAATTTTCAGGAAGCTCCTGCAAAAGTGGTTTATGTTAGCAAGCCAAAATAATCTACTAATTTAGTCATTTTGCACTCACTGATCAAATATTCCACTGCAGAATTCTTTCCAACCAGTTAATCATCTCCAGCTACGAAGTAGTCATTCCTGGTTTTCTCTCAGAAAGTTTTCATATATTTGCAGAATCATATATGATTCTTGGAATGTAATTGCCTTTCCATAAGGCAATTGTAGATTAGTGGTTTGATGAATTGTCAATGTAAGCTGTGCATTTCTCCAATTCAAGTACCGTATATACTCGAGTATAAGCCAACCCGAGTATAAGCCGAGGCACCAGTTTTATCACAAAAAAACCTGGGAAAACTTATTGACCTCAGTATAAGCCGAGATTAGAAAATGCAGTGGCTACTGGTAACTTATAAAAATGGAAACCAATAAAATTACATTAATTGAAACATCAGAAGATTACATGTTTTAGAATATTTATTTTAAAGAAAACCAGTAAACTAGCTCTGTAAATTTAAAACAGGATTCCTTCTCATCATCTCATCATTAATTGGATTTACATTATTGTTCTGTTTTTATATATGCTGTGAGCCACCCTGAGTCCTTGAGAGGGGCAGCATACAGATCCAGTTAATTAAATAAATAAATAAATAAATAAATAAATCTGTATATCCAAACAGAGCTTCAGCATTAGCTACTGTGAGGTTATCAGCATAGAAAACCAGATAGGTAGGTAGATGATAGATAGACAGACAGACAGACTAGTGAGACAAGCAAAACTTGCAAAACACAGACAGCTCTTGTGGTTTTGTATCCTAAATATGCAGGTCCTATTAAGAATCAAACTCATTTTTAAAATATGTAAAATGCTTCCCCTCATACTTGTTAATTGAAACTTGCTCTCAAACCCACTTTATAAAAGGCAACTTTTAAAGATCCACAAACACACTTTAGGAATTCCTGTCTAGCTCTTGCCTTATTAGTTCCTATCCAAGCAAGGATAGCAACTACCACAAAATACCATTTTTAAGCAGTTTAAATCCTTTCAAAGGAGGGGGAGGAGAATCTGACAGCAGGGGGCCTTTTTAATCCAACTAAGGGCAATGCAGAGAGAGCAAGGAATAGTTACGGTAAACCTGTTGACAAATACACACAGGGAGTTAAAAAAAAAGCCTCCCGGTTTCAGCAAGGGGAAAAAGGAGGCACTTTGGCCACACACCCACTCCTTCAAAGAGGTAGCTGGCTTTTTTCACGGTGGGGAGAAGGGGGCATGCACACACACACACACACACACACACTCTAAAATTCATCCTCCTTTTTCTTTGTTGCCTTGGCTTCCCTTTCATTCACACCCCCACCCCCATGCTGCTCTAGGGCTTCCCCCCTCCTGCCGACTCAGATAGGGTTTATTTGTTGACAAATACACACAGGGAGGGAGCAAGGAGTAAAAAAAAAAAGCCTCCCGGTTTCAGCAAGGGAAAAAAGGAGGCACTTTGGCCACACACCCACTCCTTCAAAGAGGTAGCTGGCTTTTTTCACGGTGGGGGGGAGAGGGGGCACACACACACACACACACACGACCTCACCGGCTTCCCATTGCTTTTTTCCCCTCGGTTGGAGCACTTGGCTGGCTCCTTTGCTTGAGCCAGGGAGAGGAGGCACCAGCCCCACCCCTCCCACAGCCCTTAAGGCGCGCGCGAGGGGGAAAAAGCTGGTGCCTCCTCGCTCTGGCTCAAGCAATGGCGCCCTCTTGTGGTGACTTTGTCAATGACCCGAGTATAAGCCGAGGTTGTGTTTTTCAGCCCATTTTTTGGACTGAAAAACTCGGCTTATACTCGAGTATATACGGTACATTTCAGTATATTTCTCCAATTTCAGTACATTTATTTTGGAATATTGTTATGCATTGACTGAGGAAGCACATGAATTGCTCACAGATCTGGAATGAACCACCAGATGACTTCGCATTGATCTATTAAGATTAGGCTGCTGCTGAAGTGAATCAGTCAACTCAATTAGAGAGCATCCTATACTATGACAGATTTGTAGGTGTAGACCATGAACCTATTATATTTCTTACATTCACAATAGTATATCCAGGATGGGTGGAATGTACTATGCACATCTGGATAGTAATGTGTTCTTTTATGTGAAAATTATGAATAAAAGTATTGACTTAATGAACTAAGCAAGAATGACTGTGCATTATATAGCATATAGTAAAATCAATGGTATTTCAGCTTCAAACTACCCTTTATCTGAAAAAAATAGAGCAAACGTTTACCAGGAATAAAACATATAAGTGAAAGTGCTTTAATTAAATTAAAGTAGTTGGTTTTTTAAAAATCAGAATAGGTTCAGAACTTGCATGTGTACAAGTCATTTATTTCGAATATTTTCATATTGTTAACAGTTGTATCTTCAGGAAATATCAAGCTATTTAAAAAATGGAATATTACAACCTATGTTTTACAGGTAGTTTATCTTGCAGATTAGAACGTATGATCACTAAAGTGGTAGTAATAGATGAAGTAGCCAGTAAAATAATATAAAAGATAACATATGGAGCTCAAGTTGAACTGTGTAGTCCTTGGTGATCTCTAGCTTGGATCCTTATTTACAGATGTTTCTTGTATGACTAGATACAATCAGTACTAGTGACTGTGGAGTTTGTTCTTTGTTTATATAGAGTTGCTAATGTGGGTTGAAATGAAGTTTTTTCCTTGGTAGATCCTTGATTATGATATTACTTTCTGCTTGATTGTTTTTCTGGTGTTAATCTCTGCTTCTTTGGATAAAGGTTGCAGGAGAATATGTATTCTTAGCTTTTTAATTGTCTCTTTTGAGCACCAAGGACTCCACAAAGAATACAAAGCACACAATAAGAATAGCTGAAGTATTATCTTCGATATTTGACCTATTGAAAAATTATTTTATTCAGCAATACAATACCACTAAACATAGTTGGATAGTTGGTCAAAATCTATTTTTTTTTCTGTACCAGCACAGAGATTATACAAACAGTCCAACACCTGCATGAAATCCAGTTCATGTCTCAATTTAATGGTCAATTTCTACAGGAATAACTGTTAGAATAATGTCCTCATTCCCTCTGCGTACTACCATGCTGAGTGTACTGTCCTTTTTGATAATGTCACTGACATCATTGGCAGAAATTATTGGCTGTCCATTAATGCTTATAATCACATCATTTTCTTTCAGGCCTCCTCTGAAATAAACAAGAAAAAAATTAGCTTAATAAAAGATTCACACCTGCTTTCTATAGCAAGACACTTCAAGATATGGGAATCACAATTCAGTCTAAGAAACTACTACTGTATTTGGCCAATATAGTATATATATGCTTACTTTGGGAAAGAAAGGAAGTTTCCCGTGACATTAGACAAAAAAAGTGTGAACATGCATCCCTTGATAAAGAATCCATGATTATGTACCTCTCATTGTAAAGTTTTGCCCAGAGTAAAGAAAGAGCTGATATAATAATTAATAATTATTAATTTGTATGTATTACATGCAACATATATAGGATACTATTTTTACCTTTCCCCCCCTACTATGCCTCATATATAGCATCTTTATTGCCTTGTTGATTCAACTATCACTACATAAGCACAATAGCCTTTGTAGTAAACATTTAGATTCCTGTAACAGACTCAAAGAGAGCCAACTGATGAAAAATGCAGCTATTAACTAATGCACAATCGTATGAGTTTATCATTTTATATATGAGATACATTAAAAATTAAATTTGAAACTGGGCCTATTTATAAAGGTCCACTTTCTGAGGCACACTGGAAAGATCTTTTTATCAATTACAAATTGTGAAATGTGTTTCCTCCAGAACTAATATTGATTTCATTTCTATATGTTTCTAATGGAGGTTTTAAAAATAGTCTGGTTCATTTTTAATTTCTGCTATTAACCCTTGAGGTTAATTGTTGAAAGATAGCATAAAAACAACATAAATATTTAATAACAAAATAAGCAGATTTTTGAGACGTTGATTTAAAATTGAAATAATAATTGTTCTATACACTTGTCTAATTGTTATTTAATTTATCTAATATATAATTGTTAAATTAGAGAGGTGGTTAGTACTTCAGTTATCATTTTTAAGAAGTAAAATATATCCAGTTTCCTTTTTGTAGAATCTTTTAAACATTTCCATGAAATAAACCTTATGTGATATCTAATGGCTCTAAGAATCTTCCTTGCCTTCTTTTACAAACTTTTCTTCTGACTGAGAAATTAAACTTATACTTCTAGAGCAGTGTTTCCCAACCTTGGCAACTTGAAGATATCTGGACTTCAACTCCCAGAATTCCCCAGCCAGCAAACGCTGGCTGGGGAATTCTGGGAATTGAAGTCCAAATATCTTCAGGTTGCCAAGGTTGGGAAACACTGCTCTAGAGCAAGAGTAAATCTATCCAGGAAGCTTTACTATGCTCATGTTGGTGGCACTGAAGCTAATCAGAATTCCTTCCCCACCTCATCTTGTCCTGTCTTGTAGACAAACTGCAGTTATGTCTTATGGAAAGACAAACCACTAAACAGGCAGAGACATGAATCAACCCTCGAGCACAGCTATTTTATGTAGCCACAAAGCTTTCATAAGGTTTGCTCATGCAAAGAGAAATACCTTACACAAGCATTTATTTCAAAAGAAGCATTTTTCAGGAATTATTAATTCCTTGACAGCCTACCATTTGCAGTGCTGAGGGAGATCATTAGTAGGAAATGAAGAAAATGAAGAAACTTCATCCTTGCTGTAAGAATGACAGCTCCATAAAAATTAGCTTAATAAGGAATACACATTCATCAAACATTAATGAAGTTGTGATAATGCTTTCAAGCTACATCTGAAGCAGTGAAGACTATAAAGAAGAAATGAACAGTTCTTTTTGAAGAATTAAGCCTTTGAAAAAATAAATACAGAGATTACCTGAATGGTAATATGTCTTATGTGTCAAAATAATGTTCATAGGATTGCCATATACCCACATATACTCTTCAGTCCTGACTTATTCAAGTTACAAATTAGTTGTAACTCTGGTGCTGCCCCGAATAATTCTAGAGTCAGGCAGCACCAAAAATGAATTACAGTATGGTAATAAAATTCAAAGCTTCCGTTTCTGATCAGTCTTGCCTTATATTTCCACATAACTATCTCACTTGGGGGTGAGGAATAATTTAGTGTGTGTGTGTGTGTAAAACAAGTGACCTGACATCAGAGCTATATCAATGCCTCCAGAAAGCCAAGTTCTATGTCCAAAGATGGGGTTCAACTGCTTTTGAGTCCTACCATTGAAACCTTTTTGCAATCATAAGAGTAGCTTATTTGTTTGCAGAATCAGATGTCTAATGAAAAAAATGGCAACAGTTTTTTTAATCATAGCACTGAGACTCTAGTAGGTGTTCTCAAGTATCTCACAGAAGATTCTGCTGATATTAAATCCTTGTTTGTTTGTTTGTTTGTTTGTTTATTTTATCAAGGTGCTTATCAAAGGACCCTGATAAGCACCTTGATAAGCACAAAAAAAATCTTTAACTTACACCTCAGCTGGCGTGTCTGGAATTACTTCAATAATATAGGCTCCAGAATTGACATCAGGGAAATCTTCATAGCGTTCCCTAAGTTCTTTAGCTTTACTAGAGAAACAAAACACATGAATTTATTTCAGTGAGAACATAATGATACAATAAAAAGATTTACAAAAGGAAGAGCTGTTTATATGCATCAGAAATAATGAAGTCATTTAGCTTCTGAAATATTAACAAATTTATTAAAGTATAAACAAAATAAGAGACAGGATTATTTCACTTGTTTACTGGAATAAACATTGCTGTCCATGAAAGAAAAATAACTTTGCTCACAATATGGAACAATATTTTGCTTAGAAGTTGCTTACTGACATACACTAAGCAATTTTGTTTCATTTTTGCACTCGAGCGAAAAATAAACCAGAAATACATCGATCAGGGGTTTTGTCAAATATATCCCCCAGAACTCACCACAGGACAAGTTGCTACAGGTCAATTCAAAATTCAAAAATTAAATTAATTTCAATGGGACTGTGTCCATTAATAATAAAATCAATCAATCCAGAAATACAAGTTACAACAATTTTGACGAAAAGGAGATCACCAATAATAAAAGTAACTGAATGAAATGATTAATACAGTGCTGAATTCTTCTGCAGCGAGTGGAACATGGTGACTATGGGGGACTTGGCTGTGGTGAATTGTTTAGATGCCTCCCAGACACTGGCTCCTGGAGTCAGGGATGGCATCCTGCCACACATCAGGACAATCACTATGCCTACAGGATACCAAACATGTCTCCTCCAATCCAACATGTAAGCATCAAACCCAACTATCTCTGAAATAGTGTTATTGATCAAGGTAATATATGCTTTATTCAGAGTCACCATTACCCTCAGTGGCCCTGGCCTTGAGGTTGGTAAAGAACCTGAAACGTGCCTTAGATCAGTGTTTCCCAACCTTGGCAACTTGAAGATATCTGGACTTCAACTCCCAGAATCCCCCAGCCAGCAGATGCTGGCTGGGGAATTCTGGGAGTTGAAGTCCAAGTATCTTCAAGTTGCCAAGGTTGGGAAACACTGCCTTAGATTTCACAAAAGGCCAAACAATGTTATGGTGATGTATGTCAGATCTCCTGCCTTATGCAGTAGATAGATCTGTATGAATCAGATATAGTGTCTCGTGGATGGATGATGGATAAAAAAGAAGTTGTTACAAATGGGCCTGGAATTAAGCATCAGGATTCTGAGTTCAGGAGTGCCTGCAATCAAAAGTGTTGTAGTTTTAATTTAATTTAATTAATTTGACTTCCATGCCACCCAATCCCAATGGGACTCAGGGCATAAATAGTACATACAATAAATTAGTAAAGAATAGTAAAAACCCATGATAAATTCTAATGAACTATCCAATTAAATCCAGATACATACAGAGTTAGGTACAGATCAGTTACATATTGGACATGATAAGATGTTATAATCAGGGTCCCCAGGCTTGCCGGCAAACCCAGGTCTTCACAGCCTTTCGGAAGGACAGAAGGGTGGGAACACTAAGTACAACAGGGGGTGGTTGGTTCCATAAGATTGGGGCAGCTACAGAGAAGGCTCTCC
This sequence comes from Erythrolamprus reginae, assembly GCF_031021105.1. NCBI lineage: Eukaryota > Metazoa > Chordata > Lepidosauria > Squamata > Dipsadidae > Erythrolamprus > Erythrolamprus reginae. The sequence continues at coordinate 50,066,964 of NC_091954.1, forward strand.
CCCACAGGCCCATCAACCTGCATTTAAAACCTACCCCTGGCTGAGAGACATCATTCGAATACCAATATATTTTTTCTTAGTTACAGCTTTTCCTGTTTCAAAAAGAAGGGAAAAAATTGTATTATTCCCTCTCATCTAAAACAACAAAGCAAAAAATTCTAACACACTACAGATTGTGATTTGACAATGATCTGACAGATAAACAAATAAACAAAATTGGAAGGGACCTTGGACGTTTTCTAGTCCAACCCCCTTTTCAAATAGAAAACCCTACACTACTTCAGACAAATAGCTGTCCAATCTCTTCTTTAAAAGCTCAAATGTTGAACCACCCACAATTTCTGGAGGCAAGTCCTTTTACTGATTAATTGTTCTAACTACAGGAAATTGACTGTATCACTTTGATGCTATCACCTTACAGTTAGTTACAGCCATTTGTTTAGTGACCAGTTGAAAAAAAATGACTTATGACTGGTCCTCGTATTTATGACTATTGCAGCATCCCCATCATGGTCATGTGATCAAACCTTGGATGCTTGGCAACCAGCACCTATTTATGATGGCTGCAGCATCCTGACATCATGTCTATCTTCCCAACTGGCTTCTGATAAAATCGATGGGGGAAGCTGCATTCATTAGACTGTGTGATTCACTTAATTTTCATTGAGTTACTTAACTGTGGCAAAAAAGATAAATAAATAATAAAATTGAGTGTAATTTACCTTGCTTAGCAACAGAAATTCTTGTCCCAATTGTGTTTGTAAGTCAAGGACTATCTGTTTATACACGTTATACAACATATAGTGCTTTCTTGTCCTCATTTTTGTAGTAATCATTACATGTATTTTTCCTTATACTCAGTCTCTTTCATTTTATCAAAAATCATACAATTAGTAATTTTTCAAATGTAATCGGCAGTCTGTAATATAATTCCTTTCACTCAGTTCCAAGCAGATTTCACATAATCTTTCCTTACATCCAATTTCTACTTATTCCATTTCTTTTCCTATAGGCATTTTATTATCATTATATTATTACTGTACTTCAGGTGTCCCTAGCTGATAGGAGCAGGCAACAGTATGCTGACTTTCAAGCAGTGGTGGGGTGCTGCCGGTTCGGACCAGTTCGCCGGAATTGGTGGCGGAAGTTTGCTCCTGTTTGTTGAACCGGCAGTGATGGATGGCTCGCCACACGCCCAAACCAGTCCTCCAGTTGCTGCTCCTTGAAAGCAGCTGGCAAATTACCCTCTGTACATGCGCAGAAGGCCGTTTTCCTGACGTTACACAAAATGTGCACTTCTGACGCAATGCGTTGGAGGTAGAGAAGGTAAGTAGAACCTGTTAGATATTTGCCTGGGTGACCTACCCAGACAGGGTAAAAGTCAAAAGTTCAGATTTGTTTATTGCATGTTGATTGGTTGCCTTCTTTTGGTGCTCAAAATGTATCTTTGTAAAACTGCCCTGTTGCTGTGCTAGATTGTATAAATAGGAGAACTGTCATTGTATAGAGCTCTCAATACTCCATTACTTCTTGACTGAATTGACTTCCTTGTCCTGTTAGCGAAATAAACCTTGCTTGATTCAACCTTGCTTTGAGAGTTATTACAGAACCCACCCTTGCTTTCAAGCCATTAAATACACCTAATTTGTATAGAATAGTATTGTATAACCATGGTTGGTATATACGTACTATTAAGCAAACAAATATGAACTTCATTGGTGTTTGGTAATCTAGCTGGTAATGTAGCCTACTCTATTTTACCAAAAAAGCATTATGTGACAGCGTCTATTGACTAAAGCGATGATGGGCTATGAAAAGCACCTTCGATATTAATGGGTACATCTAATAAACAATTAAGATATAATATCTTAATGCTATTTCTCATAAACAGTACAATAAAAATCCAGGACAGTAATAAGGAATATGGTTTTTTTAATCATATACCGGCTTATTAAGTGGGCAGAATTTAAAAAACTTACCTTTCAAAATTCAAGCCCATTGACTTCTATCTTTGTCTCCCTACTATTGCATAGGATAGTACAATACCTTTAGATTGTCGGTCATGTGATTCAGTGAGGAATTTTTTAATTTTGTCTGATGGTATTGCAAAGGAGATTCCAGCAGTGACCTTCAGAGTATTAATACCAATCACTTCCCCATCCTGTAGTAATGTGAATACTTAAGTAAGTATAAACACTTCAAACAAAGGCTCCAATTCCTATTCTGTAAAATGAAGTAGTACTCTTATCTGTGATTCATTTGTCATATAGCATCTAGCTTTATTTCCAATTTGAATGCAACTGGATGACAACATCCTTAAACGTTTTCATGTCAACTTGTTGCAGTCACAAAATGGACTATATAATCAATGCCCATTCAAATATGTACATAGTACAAGTTTGAATGCTGAATTCCAAAGACAACTCATAGCATCAAGAATGAGTGATTAGATAAATACAAAATATGTTATTTGTAGGGGACATGAAAAGGAGTATTATTGTTTATAAAGTCCCAAATCTCAAAGTTTTAAGTAACAAAAATACTTACCAGGTTCACCAAAGGTCCTCCAGAATTCCCGTACTGTAAAATTTAGGAAGAAAATGCTTTTTAATTTTGCATTTACATTAATTTAGAAATATATGTTCTTCCTAATGCATTCCAGAAATTATGTTCACATATACTTATTCACAAACTTTCTTAAAGGGAATAGTCAGACTTAAATGGAATAAATCTAACAGAAGGTCCTTCAAGACAAATTAACTTGTTCTACTTCTGTTTTAAAGGCAATATCCATTTACCTTAGATATTATGTGGTAAAAAACAAGAAACTGAGAGTTGGTAAACCCAGGATCATTATCAATGAGAAAACTACACAATATAATTCTAGAGTTAATTAATGTAAAATAATTGCAAAAATCTTTATGCCAAATAACTAATCCAAAATATAAAGATGAGCTGAGCTTTAATATATAGATTTATTGATTAGAATAATCAAAACCTTTGATTTGTATGCCGCCCCGAGTCCACAGAGAGGGGTGGCATACAAATCCAATCAATCAATCAATCAATCAATCAATCAACAAACAAACAAACAAACAAACGGAAAATAAAATAATTGATTTAAAAGGTATGACAGGGCACCGGAGACCCAACAAAATAGTGCGATAGGACAAATGAAGCTCTTCTTGTTCATCAAATCTTGAGAAACTATGCAGGGTCAGAAGTGGTTATTATTGGATGAGAAGTCACAAAAAATATAGTGCTGTAGGCTAGAATGAAAAGCAAAGACACTTCTGTGGCCCAGAGGTGGAGCCCTTGGCTCACAATCAAGAGGTTTGGAGTTTGATCCTAGGTAGAGACAGATGTAATATCTCCTGCTTGGGCAGAGGTTGGACTAGATGACCTGCAAGGCCCCTTCCAACTGTGCTAATCTGTTAACCCCCAGAAAAGTCAGTGGTTCTATATGCTTTTAATATAGAAGTATTTATTTAATTTATTTATTTATTTATTAGATTTGTATGCCGCCCCTCTCCTATGCTTTTAATGTAAGAGATTTATAAAAAGTGTCCTACATTGATAATGGCATCTGTTTGGATGTAGTCCATATCAGAGTTTCTAAGTCCCAGCTCTTTGCCTCCTCGCTGGGTAGTGCTCACAATCCCAGTAGTGACTGTATTTTGGAGAGAAAATGGACTTCCAATTGCAACCACAAATTCACCAGGCCGTAATTCTGCTGAACGTCCAAGAAAGAGGACTGGAAGTTTCCTCTGGAAGTAGATATGGGGGAAAAAAATCAACATAAAGCAATAAGATCACAGACATGGAAGTAGAGCTTGGTTTACACTTGATTTAGATCTAGTGGTAACAAAAAAAAGCAAATAACTTCAAACTCTTGAATGTAAAACAGATGGATGGGAGTGGAAAATTACAATATAAAAGTCTCTTTTAAGTCTTATTTTTCTCTTGCAGCTTTGAACCAAAAACATATTACAGATAGAGATATATGCACAAATACATAACTTAGGAAAAAATATGAGTACACAACTGAGAATTGTGAATGGGGGATATACAAAAACAATGCAAAAATAACTCTTTTGAATATTGTTGTGCTGTATTTGGCACTAGAGTTGTGAATTGATCCAAAAGTTGTGGTTAGGCATTACATGATTCTACACATGGTAGCTTAATAATATCTTTTTTTTCAGAAAGAGAAACTCTACAAACTGAGCATCAGAGTAAGTTCCCTTCTTAGAGAATAAGTCAACATTTTTCATCTGACCCCATGATTCTGCCCAATATATATGCTAAGGAAAAAGAGGAAGAAAATAATAAAAATGAATTTATTTGGGTAATTAAGCAAGAAAAACAAATACATAAACATCCATATGCTATCAACCTAACAAAATCCAATGCTGTCCATTTGTCCTATGATGGTCTCAAACAAGTAGCATTTGTGCTTCCTTAAAGAATTTGAACATCCCAAACTTAATATGTATCATTTCTGCAGCACGAAAACTTTGTGTTGGAGATAATTTTGGTAATTTGCCAAAATTAAGGTCAGACCAAATACTGATGAAAGTAGTACATTTCCTGATACATATTTACATTTACACATCCTTGAATTATTTCTGGGAAGAGAAATAAGATTTGTAATAAACAGTTGATGAGTAATATAATCATTTACAGTTGTGCTGAGTCTTCAAGTCCAGGCCAGCATTGGTGAAATGTTACTTTGGAGCCAAACTAACTAGTTTGGAGCCAAATGTTCATATGGGTGATTCAACATGTTTTCCGGAAAGAGATAGCCTTTTCTTTTGTGGTATAAAAACCAAATCAGTTGCAAAAATTTCCTCCATCAGCAGAAGTAAAATATGTAGAAGCAAAATATATAGGATACTGAAAGTTTCCAACAAATATATTTTTTTAAAAAATACCCTCAAATAATAAAGGTAATAATATGAGATGCTCATTTCCAATGTGTCTATCAGCATGGTAAATATATCTCGTAAATAAAAAAGCCTTCTCTATATTTTATTAAAATACATCTTATTCAACCCAGAAAAAAAATCAAACCATGGCAAAAATTTAAAGAAATCTGAGTGCTTTTACATAGCAATTTTAGACAGAGAACTCATTAACCATATGAACATTTGCCAACATGTTTATTTGCACTACAATTATTTTTTCAACATTAATTATCTGAAGTGTGATTTAAGCATTATCTCTGTATACAAGTGTTACCAAGCAGAGAATTTGAACAAAAAAAGAAATCTAATACACGTGTTAAAGCTTGTTAATTTATGTGCAACTGTCCAAAATTGTTAGCACTACCATCATCCTGACACTGAGAAAAATAAAAAATAGGAAGTAGAATCCATATTTATAAAGCTGATCAGTGATAATCCCTGTGAGGTTGTGCTCACAGTTGATCACTCATTTTGCTGCCTGAAATAAGAATGTCACCCCAGCCTCATTCCTTGTTAACTTCTGAACTATTTTTAGCTATTATTCAAGACAATAAACATCTCAGTACCTAACTGAACTACGGTATATGGTTAAAATTTGAGTCTTATAAAACCATGGCTTGAAACGACATGCCTCCCAGCAATATACAATGGATAAAAAAAGGTTAGGCATGCCAAAGACAAATCTCCTCCTGCACCATGCTGAGTCAAGATGTTGCCTAGGGCAAAACTTCATTTCTTTTTCTCAATCTCTGTTTTGGTATTACCTAATAACATTTCCAACATGGTATCATTCATGCAGGGCTGATGCTGTACACACTGACAACTTATTGCTTTACGTTTCGAAAGGCTAATTTACTTTTAACATAATTAATTCTAGTGAAAATATTACTTGCAGACTCATATACAAAATAGAACAAAGAAAATCTAGTTTGAGTTTTGAAGCAATAGTAATCAATTCCCATTAGTGTACAGGTACAACAAATAAGCTAAGGAATATCACCTGAATTTTCCTACAAGCAAAGGCCTAAGAAAGATATATTTGAAAGCCAGAATAGAGAAACTTCGTTCAGCAGTCACTGGATTGAATATAACGTAGATGTCATTCCTATTTACACTAAAGGGAGCAGTGCTAGGCTCCCCACGATTTTGAGGTTTGCTAACGAGGTACACTTTTACACAAGAAGTAGGCACACCATAGCACTCCTAGGCTATGATTAATATTAACAGTGCTCCAGGATCCTACGATATTCCTAATAAGACAATGCCAGTTTGAAGAAAATTGAAATATAAGCATTCCTGCAGCAAACTGAAAATTAAAGTCTATAGAAAAGGAACAATGTAATTTTTTCAAGGTTATTTTGATATTCGGTGAATAATATCAGAATAGAAAGAAACATTCAGAGGCCACTATATGCAAAACTTTCCTTTTGTACCAAGAATATAGTCAATCTTCCCATCTACACTGCAATCAAGATATCCACTGACGGTGACTTGCATAAGAAGAAGCTGCAGTAACTTTGGACAGCAGTCTCTCTCTTGGCAAGGGAGGCCAGCCCTTTCCATATTAAGGCAGGAACACTGTGTTATTTCTTAATGCCAAAATAAGCAATACACTTCCAACTTTAAATTTTAGAAGCCTGCAATAAATTTTATTGATCAGATTCTAGGGAGTGCTTAATTCTTTTCTATTGGAGATCAGACTCCAAATGTATAAAAGAAAAAAAAATCAACTTTAAAGTCAAAGAATGAATAAGGCACCTAAGGAATATATTATATATAAGTAAAGAATAATAATTACGCTTAATGAAAGCAGATTTCTCCTAAGAGATCAGAACTGCCTCATTTCCTATAGAACAGCGTCCCCAACCTTTTGAGTGCCAGGAACCAGTATCATGCAGACTGTTTTTTCCATGGACCAGGATTATGGTATTGTGCACTAAATCCCACGGGCTTTGCTCACTTACGCACCCCACTTCCAGTGCTGGTCTATGGCCTGGGGGGGGGGGGTGAGGACCTTTGCTATAGAGCAGGTGTGTTGAACTCAATTTCATTGAGGGCTGCATCAGGATTATATTTGACCTCGAAGGGAGTGTAACTAGGGATGTCACCAGCTCAACATCACTCATATTGTGCCTATGGCAGCCTGAGCACTCTGTCAATGAAAATGGCCTCCCAAGCTTTGTTTTTGGCTGTGAGGGCTTCCTGAAATACTCTGCCAGCAAAAGTGGAGCTTGGGAGGGCTGCCTGCCTGGGGCCCTTGCATGCTCCGATTTCGCTGCGATGGCCTTCTGCAACTCTCTGAAAAGGAGCTCTGTTTTCGTTGGCAGAGGCACCCCGGGCCGGTCCTTCACTGTTTCCAGGGCAGCCCTGTGGGTCAGATCTAAGCATCTCAAAGGCTGGATCCATCCTCCAGCCTAGACTTTGACACCTCTGCTATAGAGGGTGATGATACAGCAAAGGTTGGGTCCAGTTTATTCTGACCATTGTACTTATTCTGCACATTCACTTAATGATCAGGAATGAAAAGAAACGTGAACTTTTACCCTCCCATTTCTTTTTTGCCCCTCAATCTGCTTGCTCAGTTCATGTATTTTGTTTAGTTTCTCTTGCTCTGTGGTTACTGTTTGGGTGGCCAGATAGAATATACTATTTTTCCCCCTGTGTACACAGTCGATGGAAATCAGTAAAGCAAACTTTACATGTTTGTTTTAAGGATGCTAATACATGGCAGCTATGAAGATAAATTAAGTCACATTTCAGAAACGATTTTTACAAAACATTGTAAGTACCCAGAATATATATAACCAAACCTCAGAAAGTTCCATCCCATGTGTTTACCTTATGGTGCTTGTAATGTATCTAATAAAAGCAGTCTTTGAAGGATAAAGTTATTCTACAGATTCAGAAGGCAAATTTACTTTTCTTTATTTGTATACTGTGGTAGTAGTGATTAATTAGTTTTAAAACACATCAGAAGACTTAAAGTCTCCTTCAAAGCAAAATCTGAGCAGGAAATGACTAAAGAGAGGGATTGCCAGTAAGTATGAAAACATTTGATGAAAGCATTTGACCCTTACTGTCCTATTGCTAATTAAGCCTTGCATAAGCTAATTCTCGTATGTGTGTTGAAAAACACATGGCAAGAAGTGTGGGCATTAGAATTATAGAAGGTTTAACAAGACATCTTGAAGAATGATGTATTGAGAAAGGCCAACTTGCATAAATTACTAGTATGGATGTTTCCATTCAGATTCTGCAAACAAACAAGTATTTTTTTCCCGGTTTCTGCAATTTATTAGTTGACACTATACTGGATTTCAAATTAATGATGCACAATACTCTATAAATACCATGGTAGCATTTATCACTGTAATTGGGTAATGAATTAGATTAATCATTATGAAGAATTAAGACTTCCCTCCACAAATATAATTCCTCCTCTTTTTGCACCACCAGTGAATCATAATCTTTCTTTTTCATATATATGATTGAAGCCTAGAAAGTGAAATTCACTATGGTTTATTGCCACTAGTCAACTTTTTAAAGCCAGTCTAATTAATCATATCTACTTATATATGTTTCAGTAAATCATATAAATATAACTGCACTTTAATTATTACATAATTCTAGTGTACTGTATACTCAAATAAAAAATAAAGGAAATTAATGGTTCCAAATTCTTCATATTAAGAAGAGAGCATGTAAGCCAAATGCTTATTTGGGCTTCTTTTCATAATTAAAAACCAGTTATTCCCTGTGTATTTAGTTTCCAATATTTCACACATACACACACAAAGCATTTCTTTTCAAATAAAATAATTTCTATCCAAGATTAAAACATTTAATCTACCTGTTACATGGACAGAAAAGTAGAGCTTCTTTGAAATTGAATTGAATGCCTGGTAACTTTACAAACAAGATCATGTTGTTTTCTTCGCTGCAATACAGAAATAGTTTGGCACTACTTTGATCTGGGATATTTTGCGTACAATGCTGATATTCCTAGATGTTGCCCATACAAATACTAACCAGTCTTGGCCTTGCTTAGCTTCTAAATCCAGCTAGGTGGTACCACCTGTTATCAAGTTAATAAAACATTTTTCCTTGATTCTAATTATCCCCTCCTCATCAATTCAACTAAACCAGGGCTGGGGAAGTATGGCCCCTTTATGGCTTGTGGACTTCAATTCTCAGGAATTTTGGGAGTTGAAGTCCACAAGTCATAAAGGTGGCATAGTTCCTCATCTCTGAACTAAACCAAGACAGGGCAATAACACCAACAGCAGAGCAATTTAAGACACTGAACATTTCTGGGAATTTTCAAGATGCAAATAAATAACTCATTCTTATGATTAAATCTGAGTTAAATAGTTGACAAAACCTTGCCAGGTTTTGTCCAGCAATATTTCTGGATGATGTATACAGAGATTCTAAGTTTAAACGTTCAGGTTTTCTCTCGATTAGCTGCTAAGTTAATAATAAAAAAGATAGTTGATGGTAAACTGTGAGAATTTCTTAGTTTCTTACTCTGCACATTTTTCCCCATCTTAGTAGATTTAGTGTGGGAGGTTTACACAGTTCCACTTGTTTTGGCCTTTAATCAGCCACAATAGATTCAAAGGATATGAGCTGCGTTCATGATGGCTCTTTATCCAGTTAATTTTTGCTGAATAAACAGAAAAACTTCATTATGCTTTGAAATCTGACAGGGACACTCTGCTATCCTTGCACTATTCCACTCCTATTTCTATAAAATAGTAACAGCAGAGTCAGTATAACACAATACTATGTGAACAATGGTACAATAGACACCCCAATAAGCAATCGCAAAAATAAAATCATATAATGTGCGAATCGAGATTTAGTACAAATCTTAGTGATCCAAAACAGCAGCTCTTCTTTTGGAAAAGCTTTGTTATTTGCTCCAAAGAATGAAAATTGCATTAAAGTACAATTGCAATTTAATGAATTTTAGATCTGGCTAAAAGTAAAAAGAATTTTGCTCAATATTTTGATTTTTATGAGTAGGATTCCCCTAGAACGAAGTAGGATATTTAGGGTTGAATGAAGAGGCATTTAGGATTTTTTGTTAAATAAGTGAACAGTGACAAATATATTCTGCCTTCCTTATATTCCTGCTAAGAGTGATGCTTTGTAGAGATCACAGACTGCTTCCTTCATTTTCTAAAGAGCCTTGGTCTTTCTCCATATATTCAAATCCTGTATGATGAACATGAGCATCCCCGAAATGTCAGAATGATGGAATGTGCATTTATTTGTTATTTTGATTTCTAGGCCGTCCTCCAGAGACTCAGGGCGGCTTACAACAGAAAGATAAATACATAAGATAAAACAGTAGAAATTGAAGATTAAAACTGATTAAATCCATTAAACTTGGTAAAATCAATAACAAATCTAAAAAAAATCATTCAGTCACATTCATCCCTATCTCAATCATAACATGGCTGGGGCAGAGTGCTTATATTCAACAGCCCCAAGACTGACGACAAAGATGTGTCTTCAGCATTTTCCAAAAGGTGATGTCATAAAGCAAGCTTCACATAAATATGATTATACGTGATATCGTGATGCAAGTACAAAAATTCATATTGATATCATTTGATTACTTATCTTCCTCTTCCGATACTCATGGTACAGACTATCTCCATGTATATTATAGCACAACTTTATGGAAAGTTCAAACAAATATGTTTCTAATTTATGCTGATGATTTTTCCAAGGGAAAAACAAATTCATAATTATAAACTAGTTCATTCCATTGCAGCCCTGTTAATTTTGTTCCGTTATTTGCAAAACATCTATTCTTAGCTACCAGTTAAAAAAAAACTATTATAAGAACATAACTGTTTTTGAAATGTTAGTATCATGGAATCTTACAGCAAACCTTCATGTGTTCTGACCCAGATATCTGAAGGATGGTGGAAAATATGCTGCAGAAAAAGAAGTTAAATGAACATACTATTCCGGTTATGGAAAATTATAAAAAGACAATGTTTCAATCATACAGCCTGTTAAATTGCTATTGCACATAATTTTAATTCACTAAAAAGAAGAGTACTAACTTCAAAAAAATTAAACAATACAAAACAGTAAGCAACTCCTTTTTAACATGTAGAAATCTTCATTTAACTATTCAATCATATTTACTTTTTCTAACATTTCTATTAAAACGTGAAAAAACATGCCCTTTAAAATATAAATTCAGCTTATAATGTGACTATATTTCCTGCAGCACATTATTTCCAGAAACAATGCTTGAGATATTTCAGGAAACAATGCTTAAAAGGAAATTGCTGAACTCAGCTACTGTATGTGTCTATCAACTTATTTCCTCTGTTCATCTTTGCCAAAACTCGGGCTCACAATATCTATTGTCCCATGATATCTGCATAGCCAGAAAAAGTTTTCACTGTAATTTCATTCAGGCATTACTGAAAGCAGAATGTTCACTGTCCATGTGAGCTTTCTAGTCAAGTTTCATCAGTTTTCTGTCTGTACCCTGATATGTACAGTTGTGCATGTGAGACTTTCCCCCCATGGAAACCTTCATACCAGATATGCAAATGTCTGCAGAGAGTTCCTATCATCTGAATGATGTTGGTGAAGATCAAGGCTTTGCTAAAGTGCTCACATGGTATAACAAATATGTGGCCATAGCGGAGTGGGGTGAATTCCCACCCTCCCAGCTTGCCACTTTTATTCACAAGAATGCCTCAAGGCCCCAGATAAGAAAATGAATGTGAATAGTTGCTGCCAATGCTATAATAACCATCACTTTTTTATAAAAGGGAAGTTTGGTTGGTAGAAAATACACTATACAGTAGTCTCGATTATCCGACATGAACAGGCAGGCTAATAGTCAGATGGCTGAAATGTCGGGTCTTATATGGTAATTCTTGAGGATAGTCATCAATGGCATCACCATAGAAACATAGAAACATAGAAGTCTGACGGCAGAAAAAGACTTCATGGTCCATCTAGTCTGCCCTTATACTATTTTCTGTATTTTATCTTAGGATGAATATATGTTTATCCCAGGCATGTTTAAATTCAGTTACTGTGGATTTATCTACCACGTCTGCTGGAAGTTTGTTCCAAGGATCTACTACTCTTTCAGTAAAATAATATTTTCTCATGTTGCTTTTGATCTTTCCCCCAACTAACTTCAGATTGTGTCCCCTTGTTCTTGTGTTCACTTTCCTATTAAAAACACTTCCCTCCCATGTCGACCAATTGCGTAAAAGGGTCCCCCAGACTGGAGCAGAAGATAATTGTCCTGGCGTTGTCCAAACGTGGAGATATCTGATGATGATATGGAGAATTTTTATTTATCTACCCCTGATGGACGTGATGGCCAAGCTGTTGGGACTGAGGAGTTGCCCCTTCGATCAACACCAGTAGAAGTGGATCCTGAGGTGGTTGATCCACCGTCTCCGCGCCATTTGAGGGGAACTCAGAAGTGGCCGGCACATTTAGAAGATTTTTTATGTGCCAGCTAAAAGGGGAAGGGCTGTAATGTATTAAGGCTATTACCGGAACGTGTACAGGCAGAGGTCATAATAACTTAAGTAATTGGTCATTAGTGAGGCATTTTATATGTGCCGCTGTGCGGCGTCTCCTGTTCTTGTTTAGAATTGTTGCTTCAATAAACATTGTTTGCTTTTTCCTCGGCTCATGATTAAACATCTGACAGGTAATCTGGATGGTCTAAGAAAAGCCTTGAAATCATAGTTTCCTCTAAGCTGAGCAGTGAGCAATCGCTCACTTAAAAATCATCATCAACTCAGAGTTTTCCAAACCTGCCCAGAAGCCGAGAGGGAAAGAGTGAGAGGGAAGGAGAGAGAGAGGGAGAAAAACAGATAGAAAAAAGAGAGGAAGGAAAAGAGAAAGAAAAAGAATGGGAGTAAGGAAGAGAAAGAAAATCAAAATCTAGTTTGAAACTAGCTCAACTATTTAAGTGGCATTTTGATATTGATAGAGTTGCCCTATTGTGAGCTCACTTATTTATTTATTTATTTATCTATTTATTTATTATTTCTGTGCCGCCCAGTCCCGAAGCGACTGCCGCTCAGATACTATACTTTTCCACCCCCCCCCCCAAAAAAATTAGAGAGAACACTGCTTGAAATCACTATGAATCACTATGGATTGAAACGTATTGAAGTTTTATTTCAATAATATTACAGTAACAACATTGTAATATATAAACAGTTCAGTCCTCTCAGAATTTAAAGAAATCATTGATCCTTTTCTACTTTTCCGCCGATTGCCATTTCTTCGCAGTCAAGTCTCACCATCTTTGCAGTATAATGTTGACCCCCGTAGCTTCTTCTTGTTGCTCAATACTTCATTGCGATTTCTAGAGCCCTAACCCCATCGCCATGTGAGATTATGAGAGGTTCAACAGATGATGCTTGCTCATCAATTTCTATTTTGTCGTCATTGCTATTGACAAGAACGACAATTTCTTCATCAGTAATTTCATATTGATCATCTTCATTCATCTAGCTGTCAATCTCTTGCAATGACACATCCTCACACCTAGGGATACGGTGTACTAAGAGCAGAATGCTTTCTTCATCTTCATCTGTGCTTTCCATAATTTTATCTTCTTCTTCATTTTTGCTAGCAACTTATTCCATGATCTGACAATTGTTGGAGTCCTAACGCCCTTGCAATCCAATAAGCAACATCCTTTACATTGATGTGTTTCACTCTTTCAATCATGTCTTGCCCTTCTTCAATTTCTTCTATCAGGGTCGACAATAGCTTATTGTGATAGGGTTTTTTTAGCATTTCCAAAACGCCCTTATCCATTGTTTGGTATATGGCGGTGACATTATGTGGCAGAAAAATAGCCCTTATGTTCCCATCTTGAAGCTCCTCTGCATCAGGTGTGTTGGGGTGTTGTCTAGCAACAAAACTGCTTTTCTGGGGAGGTCATTGTCTTTCAAAAATTTATCTGTGAAAGGAACGAATTCCTTAAAAAACTAGTCTTTAAAAAAATTTCTGGTCATCCACGCACTTTTTTGATTGTAGTAGTACTTCACAGAGTGTTTTTTGAAATTGTTTTAAAGGCTCTTGTATTTTTGGACTTCCCAATCACTGTGAGGTTCATTTTTAGGATTGCGTAAGCATTGCTGCATGCTAAAATTGTCAGCCTTTCTTTACTACACTTATAGCCTGGGGCTGCTGCTTCAGTTCTGGCTGCATAACTGGGTAACAGTTTATAACTGAGGCCGGACTCATCACAATTTAATATTATCCATCAGGCTTTCAGTTTCTCTCCAAAACACATAACTGACGGATTCAATAACGTTTCTTCCACCTGTTGAGCCAACCAACAATGGCTGTAAAATCTGGGTCCCCTTCATCACGTTCCTTTCGAAATTCGCAATTGTTTGAATCCATAGAAATTATTTCTCATTTTACGTGGAGGATTCCCAAAATGCTGATTCAAGAGGACCTAGATTTCCAGGCTGAAGTCAGTACTTCAGGATGTTTTGATACCCCTCTGCCAATCTTGGGAACATTATTTGTGCAACAAATACAGAAGATAATAGATTAACTGATTAAATTTTTCAAGTGGTCACGAAGACAATTAACATTTCTCTGACATTGTCTATTCTTAGACTGTAATTGATTCTCATGAATCATTCCAATAGATTCCTTTTCATGACTCCCTGCTCTATGCCCTCTGGAAAATGCAAATCAAATACAAATGACTACACAAATATACCTGTTTAGAGTAGTGCCTAGGCCACTTTTTTATACTCTAAACAACTGAAGCAAAATTGAAATGACCTAGGAAAATCCATTGAATTTGTGTCCAAACTAGTAAAATAGATATTAAAGCTATGGTAATTATTCTGCTTATTTTGGGACAGTGGTGATAAGTTTGTTTCCTTTTGAATGGGCATACAATAATGAATATTATAAAGTTATTAATTATGCAATTCTCTGAATTTCTATTTCAATCTATGTACAATACATTCCAATGAAAATACTTCTGCATATATGTCCAGTAGGTTTATACCATGTATCTAAAATGTCATTCAGCTTATATAATAATAATCAAGCTGTTTAATACTTGCTGAATATCCCTTCAAGATCTGAAATTCTGGAATAAATATTTGTGTACCTGTGTATTCCATTTCCTGAACAATGTAGTAATGTGGAAATAAAATCATTTTTTCAAATATACCAAACACATGCATACCAGCAATGCATTAAAAAAACTTTGAAATTGCATGAATTTAATAACTGCAGCTCATGAATTTAATGACAAGTCACGTGAAAACCAGAATGATTTATAAGAAAATCAAATGTTTCACTTCAGGCAACTTTAAACATGTGCCAGAATATGTTCTTCAAAGCAAGTAAGTTATATACAGTGATCCCTCGATTTGCGCGTTCTCGATTAGCGCGAAACGCTGCAACGCGGTTTTTCAAAAAATATTAATTAAAAAAATAAAATATTAAAAAATAAAAAATAAGTCCACGCTAGTTCTCTCTCTCTTTCTCTCCCTGTTGCCGGCGTGGTATATGAGAGAGAAAGAGAGAGGCAGAGGTCGGGCGCATTACCGGGAGGTGGAGGCGGCGTGGGGACGCTGGGTGCCGGGGACTCCGAGGAGGGGGTGGACGTCTGTTCCCTGAATGGAGACCGCCGGCCGCTCAATCGGGCTGGCAGGGAACAGAATGGAGCCTTCCGCGGCGGGGCTGGTAAGGGGGGGAGCCGAGGGGGGAGCCGAGCCCAGCCCCGTGGCATTCGCTTTCCTCCCGCCGGCAGCCGACTGATCGTGGGCTCCTTCGCAACCTCGGAGAGCTTCCTGGTTTTCGTGAGCTTTCATGCCCTGGAAGCTCTCCGAGGTTGCGAAGGAGCCCACGATCAGTCTCGGCTGCGGGTGGGAGGAAGGCGAATCCCCCGTGGGCTCCGTTACATCTTCCGCTGCCAGCCAGGCCATGCTGGCGGCAGCGGAACAATCGCTGGCTGTCAACTTTTCTTTTTAAAACTGGGCAGGAGCTGACTTGCCTCCCCAGTGCTAAAAAGAAAAGTTGACAGCCAGCGCTGCGACTGACGGAATGCTGAGCCTCCCGTTCTCCCCCACCTCGCCCCTTCCGGTTTCGGCGTTCGGCAACGGAGTCCGGCGCTGGGGCCATGCGGGGCCGCTCATCCAGGGGGGCGTGGACTGGCAAGCGGCAAGCGGCAAGTGATCTGGCGGGAAGACCAAGGGAAGGTTCCTTCAGCCGCCCAACACCTGATCCGCTCCGCAGCGCGGCAGCAGCGAGGAGCCGAAGATGGGGTTTCCCCTTTGCCTTTACCCCATCTTCGGCTCCTCGCTGCTTCCGCGCTGCGGAGCAGATCAGCTGTTGGGCGGCTGAAGGAATCTTCCCTTGGTCTTCCCCGCCGCCCACACGCAAACTCCACCATCTGCGCATGTGCGGCCATGAAAAAAATGGCGCACATGCGCAGATGGTGGTTTTTACTTCCGCATCCAATATAACGCGGAAATCGGTTAGCGCGGGAGGTCTTGGAACGTAACCCCCGCGCTAACCGAGAGATCACTGTATGTATTTAATTATGCATTCTGCTTCTCAAGGTTGAATTGTAGATTTAGGAAGTATTTGTATAAGAAAAGTCTGTACTCCTGCTAGACTCTTGCATCAAAGAAAAACAAAAGGGACAATTACTGTAGGGCTAGAAAGTATATTTTATATTTTAGATGACCTCACATTAATAAGCCACAATGCACGGTTTTGCTTGCCTTGATTTCAGAGAAATAATCTCCTGGTCTAGCAAAAGTCCATTTGACATATTGACTGAAAAACATTCTGAAAAAAATATATTCAAATCCAACATAAGGAATACATAACCATGAAAATTACTGTCTGTGTTTCTTTCTTGTCCATGGTCCATTGTAAATATGTACAATAACATCTTAGTTCATCAGATGTGTAATAATTACTTTGTTTGTAAAATACAATATATCTGGGATAGGAGATTTTTTTCTTAAATATTTTAGCACACTTATTATTTGCATTTTAGTCAATATGTCAATTGGAAGACTGGATTATGGCCAGGATAGTAATTTCATGTCTTTCTAACTCCTTAAACCAATGTCTGATCCATAGAACAGCACCAGGCTGTACTAACAAGGAAAGCACCACGTGTGGGATACAGACAGCACCAAAACTATGCCCCCTCCAGTCCATGAAAAAACCTCTCTCCATGGAACTTGTCCCTGGTGCCCAAAAGATTGGGGGCCTCTATCTTAAACCATTCTTGTTCTAGATGGGAAAAATGGATAAGAAGGTCCTAAAAATTTGGTTCCTGAATTTATTTGCATATTTCCTGGTTTTCAATAAGAGGATATGATTACAGATACAAAGGAAAGTAACTGCTTTTTTAGTATAACAAGAATATGTGGCTATTCCTCAGATAATAGATGCACCTGAAATATTTTGCTTAACATAAACTCACCTGAGTATCTATTTTTATTAGTGCAATATCAGCTTTCTCATCAATATCTTTAATTTTAGCGTCATACGTCACACCATTCTTCAGTTCCACTTTCACTCTGTTCTTATTGGTTACCACATGAGCATTTGTGACAATCAGTCCATCTTCAGAAACAATGAATCCTGAGCCACTGGCCGCAGGAACTTCCCTTTTTGTAAATGGCAATCTAAAAGACAACGCCAATATCAAAAAGCAAATTAATTTCTGAAGATGACAACATCCACATGAATCTTTGATATTTGTATATTATTCTGCCAATTTCTGTCATTATTTATATATTCAGCATCTTCAAAATATACAGATCACTATGTTCCAAAGGTGCTTTTTCAAAAGAAAACTAGACTTGGTTTTCCCTTGAAAACATTTTGCTTCTCATCCAAGAAGCTTCTTCAGTACTTCAGTTCAAAAGCACCTTTGAGACAACCATGACCTGAATGACTGAGAATATCCATAGGTACAAATCAGTACATTTTTACAAAAGGTGAACAGTATTTAACAGCATCATAAACTCTTAATTCAAAATAATGTTATCTTCAAAATCCATATAATTAGCAGGACCACCAATGTAGTTTGAGCATGTTGCTTACCTGCGAAACAATTCTATATGAACTACAGAGGGTGCTATCTTCTCCACCACATCTGCAATAAAATTGTATTTATACCGCAAACTGGTGGGATCTTCCTGACCTAGAGAGACAGAAAGACAGAAAAACACTTTTCATAAAGTATCATCATGATCTAAAGAAAGGCACACAAAATTACTAATTGCCCTTAATAAAGGGAGGAATTTTTTTAATTTCTATGAAGCCATTTAGAAGAGGTATGAAGATTATTTTTAAAAAATTGTAGTTGCATTCATGACAAAAAGTACAATACAGTGTTCCCTCGATTTTCGCAGGTTCGAACTTCGCGGAAAATCTATACCACGGTTTTTCAAAAATATTAATTAAAAAATACTTTGCGGGTTTTTTCCCTATACCATGGTCATATGTCATCGCCAAACTTTCATCTGCCTTTAATAAATATTTTTTTTAATAAACTTTAATAAATAAATATGGTGAGTAATAATCTGAATGGTTGCTAAGGGAATGGAAAATTGCAATTTAGGGGTTTAAAGTGTTAAGGGAAGGCTTGTGATACTGTTCATAGCCAAAATAGTGTATTTACTTCCGCATCTCTACTTTGCAGAAATTTCGCGGGCAGTCTCAGAACTTATCCCCTGCGAAAAGTGAGGGAACATTGTATAGCAGACAAGATAGTTCCGATTTCTGTTCAAAACATACTTGCCCAAACAAACTACCAAATATGAGATTTATGATAAAGAGAGAAATTTCACATTAAGGAAAAGTATTTTGCTTTGTAAGTTAACTCTTGATATACCCTAAATATCACTAGTTTTGAAAATGTACTTTAAAGTTTGGCTACACAGGTAGCCTTTGACTTACAACCATTCATTAGCAAGGATTGAGGTTATAATGGCGCTGAAAAAAAGCGACTTACAAATTGTCCTCACACTTATGAATGTCCCAGTATCCCCATAGTCACATGATTAAAATTTAAATACTTGGCAACCATCACATATTTATGACAGTTGTGGTACAGTATTCTGAGGTCATGTAATCACCATTTGCGACCTTTTTAGTGAGCTTCTGACAAGCAAAGTCAATGGGAAAGATGGATTAGCTTAATGGCTTCATGATTCACTTAAACAACTGCAATGATTCATATCAAAAAAGGTTGTAAAATTGGCACAACTCATTTAACAACCACCTTGTTTAACAACAGAAATTGTGGTCTCAACTGTATTTGTAAGTCTGAATTAAGTGCTTCTCCATGCATCATCCTCATCTTCTACCCAGTAATAATAGTAGTATGTGGGCTATTTTTCTGGACTTTGCTACTTAGTGTAATATGCAGCAAAGTCATCTTAGTTTACAGCAGCTTCTTATTAGAATAACATTAAAATATATTATATTCCTCCTGAACATTGAGCATAGTTTGTAGGAATATGCAAACTACTTAAATTCAAACATTTTGAGTGCAAAGTAGATACTTTTAACTTGAAATTACCTTCACTGGAAGCACCCTGGCACTATTTCCATTTTACTGGAAGCATTTTGAACTTGAAATACTTCCAGTAAGATTAAAAAGAGACAATCTGATCTGTTCTGAATTTGAAATGTTGAGCAATCCTATATGAATCCACAAATTGGCTTTCTTTACAAGACATCTGTGATTACATTTCTGTCCACTCTATGCCTTGAGCGAAATTGGGAGATAAACAATATGTCTCATTGGTGCAGATACAAGAGGTAGTAACTGTTTCTTCTGCTGCTCAAATTGCTTATTGTATTTTCTTACTTTCTCAATAGACTCTGCATGTTGAGACTACAGGAAACCTGAAGACATTCAGAAACAGACTGGCACCTGTAAGAACCCTCTTAGTCCTTGAAAAAAACCCTAACATCTCTTTGATGGTATTAATGTTGGTGATGTTCTGTGTAAGCATTCAAGTAATGTCGGTAATCAGATCCTTTTCATTTTTATTTTCATAATATTGCAAAGGACAGGTATCTAGGCATAAAAGTTCAGTCACAGCTGCTATATAAGATAATTAACAAAAATGTCAACATCCAAAAGCAGCCAAGGAAAAAGGAAACTTATCAACTTCTACAAAGGCAATGTTCCTTGCAGCATATAGAGCAGCGTTTCTCAATTATTTTCTGTTATTCCCCTCCCCCCCGGAAGAAGTAAATGTTTCGCGCACCCAACTCTCCGCCAGGACAATTGTTTGCAATATTCAGCATGTTTTCGCTGAAAAAACCCAAACGGCTTATCAGCATGATTGGGGTATAATGTGTTTAAGTCATGTATTAATTTATTTGGCTTCATGCTGTCTACTGCCAACATTTTTAGACATAGTAAAGATACTGGTCTTTCCTAGTCTCCCACCATAGTCACAGTGATATTTCCTCATCTTAGTTTTCAGGAGATTTATGTTTGTCTCATTATCTCCATCTCTCGCCTCCTTTATTTTAATCCCTGTTAAATATTTTTCCATAGTGTCTCTTAAGGGTTTGTGGTATGCACTTCATATTTTGGGCTCAACTATGGTCATATGTCAAGGACTACCTGTAGCACAATGTCTGCCGCTGCTGAAGAGATAGCAAAGAACAGTCTTATCAAAATCTTTTTTAAAAAAAAAAAATCAAAATCTTATCAAAATCTAAGTAAGCACTTGCCCTGTGTTTAACTGCCACAAACATTCTACTGCAAAAGTGTCCAACCTTGGTAACTTTAACACTTGTAGACTTCCTTCTGCTGGCTAGGTAATTTTGGAGTTGAAGTCCACAAGTCTTAAAGTTCCAAGGTTGAACACTCATGCTCTAGTCTAAGTATAATACTGAAGAACCTCCAAGTCATCTACTCCAGGTGGCAGCATTCCATTAGAACCACTAGAATCATGCTTCAAGTACCTTCTCTACCTCTTCCTCACATCATGGACATCAGTTTGATAGACATAACATCCCTCTTCATAGATTTTCAGAGCAATTTCAAAAATGTAAAGCCATAATTGAAGACCCTCTCAAGAAGATACCTGATATTCTGAACTGTTTCTCAATTTCTTATAAAATAATGTAATTTATTTTTTCCACCCATTTTTTTTGTCAGAACTGTTTTGATTAATCAAGATTCCTCCATACGATAATTGAAGAGAGCAGTGTGGTTTTGATTTGATACAAAAGATAAGGAGCCAATCCTCTCATGCATTCAGATTAATTCTACCTAAAATCAACTTCTTAGTTTCATCACACATAAGTTTGCAAGCTGAAAAACATAAGAGGGAAAAATTAGAGATTATTGGTAACAGAAAAAAAGATAGACTATTAGTAAATCAAAATTTACTATTGATGTTTTAGAAGCAGATTGTTTACTTGTCTTGGGATATTAAAGCTTTAAGTCCAATGATATATAAGGGATACATATACTGGTATTTAAACT
The DNA here is from genome assembly GCF_031021105.1 of Erythrolamprus reginae. Classification (NCBI taxonomy): domain Eukaryota; kingdom Metazoa; phylum Chordata; class Lepidosauria; order Squamata; family Dipsadidae; genus Erythrolamprus; species Erythrolamprus reginae. Next base: position 50,088,474 of record NC_091954.1, read on the forward strand.
AGCAGGTGTGTGTGTGTGTGTGTGTGTGTGTGTGTGTGTGTGTGTGTGTGTGTTAAACTAGCAGGTGTGGGTGGGTGGGTGAGTGTGATACTGAAATACAAGTACAAATCAAGAATAATCAGTTATGTTCAATTAGTAGATTCAGCTTTGTAAAAAAGTAAATATTTACTACTGTGAACTGTGCAGATAGCAATCACATGACCCTAGTTTTAAACAGATTTCCTATTTGCCATTTCCTTATTTAGGTTTATATTAGATACAGATATATTTTGGGCTTCTTATACAAATGTTAATTGCCAGTGTCTTGAGTTCCAAATAATTGTTACAGATTTCTTCCACAAATAAAATGAAAAGTAGTATCATGAACTATGAACTATGACAATTTAGCCTAAATGTGTCAGCATTTAATAGTTTCCAATAACAAAAATGAGCAATCATTTAATTGCATTCAATCTAAACACTATTTTATAACAAATACAAGGACGCTGGAGAGACTTCAACTGATATATATATACCGAGAAAACCTCTTACGTAAACAGGAAAAATCTTTTGCCTAGGATTACTTATGTGTGGGGGGAAGAGAAATGGTCCTACAAACAGCAGAAAAGAGAAAGGCTGACTAAGAAGCAGCAACTGATAATGGTAGCAAGAGCAAATGACTCAGCAACCTTCTGGAGATTAGTTGCAGCATGTGTTACAATTGCTTGAAAAGTTGTTTCTATTGTTGCTATTTTATCTCTGGGTCTTTCTGTGTTTCTCTTTTGTTTTCCTTATTTAAATAGCATTTTTGTTTTCTGTTTATTAACTGTGTTGGTGAGCAGGGAACTTCCCTGATTTGTGGTATACTGTACATTATAACTTAGCTTCCCTTTTTGTGGTTTTGAATAACTCTCAAGTATTCCAGAGAGATATTACTCTCTTACTTTCTCATGCAACTTCCTTTTTGCCAATTCCCTTATTTTAGACAAGTTCCCTCTTTTGAAATCTAATGGGTTGAATTACTTGCTATTTTTATATTTTATATAATTATGTAGTCCTTCAGTTCAGTTCAACCATACTCAGGCTGTGATTGGTCTAGATCAGGGCTGTCAGACTCCTGGCCCGCAGGCCGGATATGTCACATGTTCGCCATGTCTACGCCCACACCTGGTTTAGCAAAGGGGGGGGGAATCCTGATGTGTCACGTGACGCCGCCATGACGACGTGAGTTTGACACTCCTTGTCTAGATTGTCAGAGTAAAATCTCTGTTCTAGACCACATTATGACATTTAGAAATGCCACCTATTCTTTGTTGTAGAACATAAATCACGATAATTAATGTAAGCAGAATTAAATTACTCATTACTCCCTCACTTTAGATGTCGGGTTTTTAAAATTTCTGTATCTACTTATGTATAAAAATTTCTTTATCTACTTATGTATAAAAATTTCTGTATCTACTTATGTATTTCACAAAATTGTATATTTTTCTGGATTCTAGCTCTTACAACTAAAGAGAAAGCTTTATAATAGGACATGAATAATTTGGTCTCACAAAGTTATTAACCCAATAACTTTAAAGATAAGATTTATAGCTCTATTGAATGTAACATACAAATAGAATTTATGAATTAATTTGATTCTATTGGAAAGATAACTTCCGAGGAAATAAATTTTGCTTAAAGGAGGTATTCCTGAACCACCATTATTAAAATCAATTAATTTTTCTCACTTTTAAAAAAATACAATACACAATTTCTTACTGCAATGCCCTAAGTGTTCTTTTTAAATTATTTTTTTAATTATTCTGATGTTATCTTTTCACTTCAGTATTTCTTACCCATCTGATCTTCTCTTATGACTTATTTCACATCATACGAAAATATGCACACTTTTCTTCCTATTCTACAATTCCACTTAAGGAATTTTAATGGATGAGATAGTGTCAGAATCTGAATCAGAAATTCAGAGCTTCTACATTCGTTTCTGGCTAGACTAGTTCATTAAATATTTAATTTTTACAAAATAGACGATGAAGTCATAATGTTGGTTCCATAAATTCTCATACGGGAATAGCTTGGTTTTAAACAGAAAACTATCTCCTTGCTAAATTGCAACCACATCCATAATGTATGAATCAGCCAACTATCTACATGATTATACAGACATGAACTGCTTTAGTGAGAAATATTGTAGCTTATTTCTAGGTGATAATGTTGTGAAATATCACATTATCCACTATAAATAAGTTATTTCTCACTAAAAAAAGGGAATATAGAGATAGGTATAGGCGATGCTGTATAGTAGTTCTAGAAGCCATTTTCAGTGGATTTTCCAGCTTCCTTCAAAGTACTAATGATAAAACTGCCAGAAAGTTATATCAGTAGAAGTATTTTAAAAGCATTTATTGGTCTTCAGAATCAACTAAGAAGAAAGCTTTTGGATGAGACAGCAAGAAAAATAAATCAGACCGTGTAGAGTATAGCTGTCAAACTCCTGGCCAAATGGGCAAGATGCATCATGTGATGCCATTCCCACACCTGGTTTAGTGAAGGGAGGGGGAAAGACATTGCCGTGATGTGAGTTTGACACCCCGATTCTAAAGCCAAGACTTAATAACCTAGGGCTGACATATATTTATTGCACGTTGAAAAATGGGATTTACAGAAAATAACTTTGAAACCAAACATGCTTCTGAGACTTTATTCAGAAACATATAGTCCTCAGAAATCATGGGTGATAATCATATTAAAAGATATGCTTAAATATTATGCATAATTTAAGAGAGATGTAAAAATGATGTGTGGAACCTGGGTTTGTGGGAATTGTACTTCAGTGATATCAGAAAGGCTATCACATCTCAATTGCTAAGAGAAACCAGGACAAGTGGGGTCAACTTAACATGTCAGTTGGAATGGTTGCAGTGAAAAAAAATGTCTCTATAGGTTTGTAGTGGATCAATGTCATTCAAAGTTTTGAAGAAGCAATTAACTGAACTGTTATTAAATGTTCTTTCATTTGAGTACTTGAAGGACCCTAAATTTAGAGGTCTACACCAAATGACTGCCTCTGAGTGTTTAAGGTTACCGACTCCTGGCTTAATCCTTTTTAAACCACTAAAGTGTATTGTTAAACCTAAAAATCAATGAATCAAAGTGTCTTTTGTTTTGGGGGAATTCCCATAAGCTATCAAAGTTTGGCTTCAGACACTTCCAAAACATCATGAGCAACTGGGTTGAGAGTCAGGCCTAACTGAAGAGCATTATCAAAACACATACTAAGTTTGGCTTCTATAGGTCTTCCCAGCAAGCCCGAAAAAACCTTGAACTGTGCTGTCACTCTTGCCTGTGCAACTCCAAAGCAAGCAGCAGTTAACTCTACCACAAAGTTTTAAAGTCCCTGTGATATATCAATCGCAATGTAGTAAATTGTTTTGTTCACGGGTTCAAAACACAGGTTCAGAAACAGGGAAATAAAGGTGGGAAAACCACCTACAAAATAACAAATTATAGTTTAGTGTTTCATTTGAACCAGTCATCTGAAATGAGTAAAAATTAGCTCTTTATTTAGACTCTTTTAACAGAAATATTTATTTGTACCTATCAATTAAAATGAATACATAATCAGTACAAATTGATTGGATCATTGTAAGTGTCTGGATAATATAATACATGGCAATAAAGCAACAAATCCCTTAAATATTATAACAAAATGGTGCTTTATTGTTTTGGCATTTATTTACATTTTTTCAGGCTTTATTTAAATGTTTGACATTTATCTCTTAGAAAACAGGATGCAACCATTCCATTCAGTGTGGGCAGTTGATAAGCCTTAATAGTCAGCACATTAGACATTATTGTTGGGAATACAAAGACCCAGTTGTCTGTGAGAATTTTCAATGAATAAAAAGTCTGCTGTTCTAAATACCTCAAATATTAATTTTTTGCCCTTCCATTCAATCATGTCTGATTTTTGGAGACTGGCTGGACAAGCCCCTGCAATTTACTTGGCAAAGTTTTCAGAAGTGGTTTACCGTTTGCCTCCTTCCTAGAGTTGAAAAAAAGTTACTAATCCAAGTTCTCACGGATGGCTAAAGTGGAACAAGAACCCACAATGTTTTGGTTTCTAGCCTGATGTCTTAATCACTATACAAACTGACTTGCAAAACACTATGAATGTAATGGCAAATGAAATTCTTATAAATTAAATATAAATTAAACTTTGTTAATTGTAGAACATCAAATTTCAAAACAATAGTTCCTAGCACACTAAATTTAAATATTTGATTGCTTTAAAAAGAAGCTTTCAAACTGTGGGTTGAAACTACCTACCATTGTAGGAGTCAATGCAATTATTAAAAAAAATAATGCCAGTACTGTACAAGCAGAATGACAGCCTCCATCAAAGCTTAATCCAAACACCAGTCTTCGCTTTTCCTGACAAACAACAGTGGAAAGTTACAGCATGCAAAATCCAAGAATTTATAATACAGTGGTATCTCTACTTAAAAATGCCTCTTCTTAAGAACTTTTCTAGATAAGAACCAGGTGCCCAAGATTTTTTGCCTCTTCTTAAGAACCATTTTCTACTTAAGAACCTGAGCCCGGAAAAATTTCCCAGGAAATATTAGAGTGGGATGAAGGCCCATCCAGTTTCCTGTCATTCCCCCAATTCTGGCCATCTTGGGCTTTTATGGGCTGCCAGAGGAGCCTTTTGGTGGTGCTTAAAGAGGTTTTGGCAGTCCAGAGCAAACAAAGCATTTTCCTTTCTCTGGGCACTTAGAGAGGGAATAAACCTCTGCCAGCGCCCAGAGAAAAGAAACATTCCCTTCACTCTGGGCAGCCGAGGAGTCATCACAGCAAAGGAAAGGTGGCAGCTACAAAGCAAGTGAGCGAGAGGAAAGGGGAACCCTTCAGCATGGGAAGGAAGAGGCAGCAGATAGCAGCAGCAGCAGCCAGTGTATGGGAGGCAGTGTATGGGAGGCCGCCTCGCACCGCGTGTATTGGAGGCGCATGCTCCTCACCGACCCAGAGTCCATCTTTTTTTTTTAAGGCTTAAAGTTTTGAATTTTTTTATTCCCCTCACCTCACCTTCTTGCTTCGGCAGCGACTGTCCTCCTCCTCCTCTTCTGCCTCCTCCTCCTCCTCCCACCCAAATTCTGAGCTTTTATTTCTTTCCTAATGGGTTTGCACGCATTATTTGCTTTTACATTGATCCCTATGGGAAAAACTGCTTCGACTTAAGAATGTTTCTACTTAAGAACCTGGTCATGGAACGAATTAAGTTCTTAAGTAGAGGTACCACTGTACTTCAATATCAGTTGAGAATGTCATTTATGACACATAAATTGTATGCTTTACTTCTTGCCCAATTCTAATTCCTCCTTTCCCCCCAAAACCATTATTTTCTGTCACTGAAGGGGACATTACCACTGTTCCCTCTAAGGCGGGCAGCATGCTACAGCGCTTAGAGAGAACACGGCGTTGGAGGAGGCATTGGCCTCCTCCCCCGCCACTATGCTGGGAGCAGCCCCCTGGAGCCGGGGGCATTCCTGCGCCGCTTTCCTGGGTTGGGGGACAGCCGCCTCCCCCCCTTGTGGCACCAGGCGAGCACGGCTGTCCGAAGGTTGCTGTCGGAACAGCCGACGTCTGCTGATGTCAAGCCCTGGGCCGGCTGCCCAGGAAGCAGCACGCTTTTCAAACGCACCACTTTCCTGGTTAGCCGGCTTTGCTGGCCGGCAAAGTGCAGCCGCTGCGACAGCAATGTCGCTGTGGTGACCGCTGATGAGGTGAGCTGCACGGCGGCAGCGGGAGGCAAAGCCAAGGGTAGGGCGCGCCGGTCAACAAAGCTTTTCTGCGCCAGGACCACGGAGGGGGTGGGGACGGAGGGGGTAGGGAGCCGGCTGTCCAGGCGCCGGGGGTGAGAGCGGGTCCGCCAGCCCCGCCAGCTCGATGTCCGTCCATGAGGTGGGGGAGAGGATCCACTGGCCCCGCCAGCCCGATGTCCGTCCGTGGGGGGGCGCCGATGCCGAAAGGCAAGTTGCGTGGCCCGCCACCAAGCTTCTTGCCGTCCGTGGGGGGGGCACCGATACCAAATGCTTTCCGTCCGCAGTGGGGGGTGCAGGGCAGGCACAGGCAGCCCCAGGAGAGAAAGAGGGAGGGAGATAAAGGAAAGAGAGAAAGGGAGAGAAAGAGGGAATGAAGGAAGGAGAGAAAGAGTGAGAGATAGAAATGATAGAAAGAAAGAGGGGGAGAGAGAAAGGAAAGAGAGAGAAAGAGGGAATGAAGGAGGGAGAGAAAGAATGAGTGAGAGATAGAAAGGATAGAGAGAAAGAGGGAGGGAGAGAAAGGAAAGAGAAAGGAAAGAGAGATGGGAAGAAGGAGAAAGAGAGAGGAGGGGGAGCGAATATGGATATCAGAACTCGCACAGGTGTGATAATGCACGCCCACACTTTATTTATTTATTTATTTATTCATTTATTTAGAGTTCTATGCCGCCCAGTTCCGAAGGGACTGCCACTCAGACACTATACTTTTCCGCCCACACCAAAAAAAAATTAGAGGGAACACTGGACATTACATGAATTCATTTATCATCTGTAGTATCATCACAATACTGTAAAGTTTGGGAATCCTGGTTCGAACCATCATTTCCACAAAAATTGGCCACGCATTAATGACAAGCACATTTGAAGCTTATTTCTAGCTCTTATGTTTTTTCCCTAGATTTCCATTATGACCATTTGGGGGGAAATATCAATCACTTTGTGTAACATTAGTTACAAGTGTTATTACATTGAACTTTTTAAAATTCTCCATCTAATCAAAGAATACTGATCCACCTGTCCCCAAGACTTTGTGAATGGATAAAAAACAAAGGGTTTCAGCTTTTAGCAACTTATGTACTTCAGTAATTATTACTCTATTATTCTGATAACAATTAACGTATATCTGTTCAAGTGCTTATTTGCATTTTGTTGCTCAAAGCAAATTGATTTTTAAATAAGCCAATTGCCTATTCAAGCTTGTATCTTGTTTAAGTAGCTAAAACTGTCTTCAATCCGCATTTTATGGAAGATAATCTCTAATGACATTCCCTTATTTATTTATTTATTTATTTATTTATTTATTTATTTATTTATTTATTTATTTATTTATTTATTTGATTTGGATGCCATTCCTCTCTGAAGACTCGGAGCGGCTCACAACAGGAATATAAAATACAAATGCAATGATTTTTTAAAAAAGCAAAACAGTTAAAACCCCTTGATTAAAAACATTCATATAACCCAAACAAACCATACATAAAACGGAGCGGCCGAGGGGAATCAATTTCCCCATGCCTGGTGGCAAAGGTAGGTTTTTATGAGTTTGCGAAAGGCAAGGAGGGTGGGGGCAGTCCTAATCTCTGGGGGAAGTTGATTCCAGAGGGTCGGAGCCACCACAGAGAAGGCTCTTCCCCTGGGTCTCACCAGATAGCATTGTTTTGTTGACGGAACCTGGAGGAGGCCAACTCTGTGGAACATAATCGGTCGCTGGGATTCGTGCGGCAGAAGGTGGTCCCGAAGGTATTCTGACCATGCTATGAAGGGCTTTATATATACAATTTATGTGCTGCAATTTGCCCTCTAAAATATTTTAGCATCATTATCAACCAGGTCATCAATAATTAAGTGCAGAGTAAAAAATGCACCAAAACAAGAGAGGGAAAAGGAGGAACAGCGGTGTAATTCTCTTTGTGGCTTATCACTGAGGATCTGTCTTAATAACCACTCTCAAGGGTAGGAGGGAAGCAAAGAAAAATCAGTTTTCATCTGGCTCCAAAGGTCTATTTTGTGCAGCTATGTTATTAAGTTAACCACAGGAAACATCTTGAGAAATTGTTTCAGGATGTTAATCATGTTTATCTGATTTTACCTTCAAATGGTTTGAATTGAACTGCAAGTTCAATTCAAAATGTTATTAATTTTATTTAAAAAAAACAAGTAGGCTATGTTTGCCCCAAATTTATTAGTGGATATTTTTTCTACCTTAACTTTTAATTGCTGCGATGACACTGCTGCCAAAAGCATTTTGCATCAAGTACTATATCACACAAGGCAGAATAAAAATTATAATATTTTAATTTATCATGTTGATTTCTCATCAATGTTTATAAAATGATTGGAAAATACCAGATCAGTATTGCCCCCACCCTCTTTGCCTTTCGCAAACTCCTAAAAACCCACCTTTGCCGTCAGGCATGGGGGAATTGATTCCCCCGGTCCGTTTCATTTTATCTATGGTTTGTCTGGGATGCATGACTGTTTTTATAATAAGGGTTTTAAACTGTCCTTTTTAACCATTAGATTTGTACTATGTATTGTTGTTGTAAGCCGCTCCGAGTCTCCGGAGAGGGGCGGCATACAAATCTAATAAATAATAATAATATCATAATCACTACGGAGTTACTTTTTCTTTTAGGAACGGAATTTGTAGTTCATCATAGTCAAGGATAATTTGAAATGGCTTTTCAAAATGGCTAACAAGTCTATTTTTTTGTATAAATCAATAGATTACACTTAATGTTCTGCCTTGCATGCAATAAGAAATAGAACTTTTGCCTTTTTTCACCAACATACACTTTACCTCCAGTTTATGAGGCTGTTGCATCTTTCTTTGCCACTTTGCCAAAGATGTAATGAACTCTAATTGGCTAACAATTCTTAGTTGTTCTTATTCCACTCAGTTGGAATAAGAAAATTGCAATTTGTACCTAAGGTCTCCTGACCATGAGAGCTATTAAGCAGTGGAACAGCAGTGCTCCATCAATGAAGGCTTTGAAGCAAAGGTTGGACATTTGTTTCAGGATTCCAGTCTTGGGAACTGGCCTACATCCTTTTCAACTTTATGATACTCTAAAAGTATTTAACTTGCAAAATGAATTATAATACAAGAGCAATACCTAGTCATTCTGAACATTCTTTCACTGATGGCTTGCTGAAGTTTGGTTTCCTTTTTTTATATATCAGTGGTATTACTAATGACACTACAGCTGTAATAACATTAAATTACTAGCATACCCGGCCACGCATTGCTGTGGCTCAGTGTGGTTAACTGGAAAAGAAGGACAAGAGAAAGTATATATTTTATTCAGAATATTTTGGAAGGAACATTGGAGGTTCCCCTGCACAATTTATTCAGAATTATAGAATTAGAAGGGACCTTGGAAGTCTTCTAGTCCAACCCCCTGCTCAACTTATTCAGAATAACAGAGTTTGAAGGGATTGACATTAGAGAGCAGGGTGACATTTGGACATCTCTCTCTCTCTCTCTTTCTCTCTCCCCTTCCCTATCCCCCCACTTTAAGAGACTGGTCCGACTCATCTGCCAAAAGAATCACCAGCCAATCAAAACGGCCTTCCTATGTTTTTTATCAGCTAATCCTATGTTTTTCAGCAGTTTTTACCTGTTACAGGTGTGACATTTATATAATTTTGGTATATAAAAGGGCCTGTAATTGAATGGTATGCTTCAAAGCAATCAGTGAAGGACTTTCAGAGATTTGAGATAATGAACAAATGGACATTTACATTTTTGTTTATATAGATAATTATGCTAATATTTTCATTGTTTTCCTTTGATTTATAGTTAAAACATGTTTATCAGCTGATTACTGAAGAGTGGTCAGGCGTCTGGTTAGACATACCAAAACTTGAAAAATATGTGTTTGTAGTTTCAGAAATAATTTACCTTCTTGTTGTGGTTAGCTCTGGCCCAGCTCCTGCCCCAAGGAATGTGCAGGTGGATGTGGGGGAAACATCCACATGCCGCAGGCCTGTTTTGCTCCTGATGGAATCTGCCGACGAAGCCTCCTCTGACCAAGGAAGCGTGAGTGACAGGGAAGAGTGGAGTTTGGCAGACAGCCCAGGAGATCAATCACCTGTATCATCCCTGGATTCTGAATAAGAATTAATGACACATGCATGCATGCATAGAGTGATGCATAGGAGACAACAATTGAAGGATTATTACAAGAGAAAATGAGGCCACCTGTGGTTGGGTGGGGCCGCTGTAATTAGTGCTACAGATAAAAGTGCAGCCTGGTGTTTTAGCCTCATGGCAGTTTATCTGATTCATTGTTTCGTCAAGATCATGGTTTTTGTGCTGTTCAAGATTGTGTGTGGACTCTCTGGACTTTAGAATTGGACTCAATTTCCCAGTTATTGGGTGAGTAATTGGATTGCATTTAACCTGTGCCTTGTGTGTGCCAGAAAATCCCTTTGACATTTAAAAAGGGAGCTGTTTCTGTTTTTCTGTTTATAAAACTTTTGGGTTTTCCTTTTATCATGTGGTGTGTGTCTTCCTGGACTAATTACCCTGTAATTACGGGTGGTTGAAACACACCGTCAGAACACCTCCTAATCTAGATACCTGCCTAATACATTCAAACAAGATTAGAGTTATTCCATGTCACGTGGTCTGGCAAAGAGGCGGCAGTTGGTACTGGAGGTCATTGAAAAAGCTGCTACCATGCCATTACCACCATGTTCTTCGTGCATGCACATCCCCCATTGGACTTGCAATGCAATGAACATGGTAGATGGGGCTTCGTGAGCAGCAGCAAGTTCGGGGTGTAGCAGCCAGCCATCGTTACTGGTTTGGAGACCTTGGTCAAGTTCCACTAACAATTCACCCGTACTAGTGCAAAATGGTAGCAACCCAGCACTGTTCATCAGTCCTGATCTTCCAAAAGTTCTTAAAGACCAGGTTATGCTAGTAGGTCAGGGGACCACAGATTATGGGTGAACTTGTGAGATGGTTCTGTTATTATTAATATCCTCTGTTTATTAATATATTTTCTTTTTTTCAGCTTTATTTTTATAATTTTAATTCTTTTTAATAATTATTATATAATTGTTTTAACTAATGATTGTCTTATTTATCTGTTTTATTGAATTGTTGAACATTGCCCAGTCACTTCCCATGAAGTGGAGGACCATATAAATTTATTTATTACAGTATTAAATAAATTAATAAAAACTTCCAGCCAGCCATGCTCAATAGAACATTGTATATAAACCTATTTAGAAAAATATTGAGAAAATGAGCACTTCTGGATGATATCAATTCAAACCATAAAGCCTTGAAATAAAGAAAAAATAAAAGAATCAGTCATAGTGCTATGGAGATTTAGTGCTAAAGGAGAAGCTCTTAAGGCTACTAGTTAGCTATTGTTTATTTATTTATTTATTTATTTATTTGTTTGTTTGTTTGTTTATTTATTAGATTTGTATGCCGCCCCTCTCCGAAGACTCAGGGTGGCTAACAACAATAAAGACAATGTAACAATGTAATTAAAAATAATCTAAAAAATCCCAATTTAAGAGACCAATCATACAAACAAGCATACCATTTCAATTCCCCCATGCCTGACGACAGAGGTGGGTTTTAAGGAGTTTGCGAAAGGCAAGGAGGGTGGGGGCAACTCTGATATCTGGGGGGATCTGGTTCCAGAGGGTCGGGGCCACCACAGAGAAGGCTCTTCTCCTGGGTCCCGCCAGGAGAAGAGGACAGTACAGACATGTTCAATACTGTACAGAGAAAAAGTCAAGAAACAATGGATCTAAACTGTAAGGAAACAGATTCCAATTGGACATTAATGGTAAAAGTATTCATGATAAAAATTTGTTCTACAACAGAGCAGGCTGTTTCAGAAGATTGATTTTCCTTTGATGGGAATATTGAAGCAAAGACTGAATAGACATCTGTAGAGAATACAGTGATCCCTCGATTTTCGCGATCTCGAGCTTCGCAAAACGCTATATCGCGATTTTTCAAAAAATATTAATTAAAAATATTTTCCCACCCGATGACGTCACTCTCTTCCTTTCTCATCTTTCTTTCTCTCTCTCTTTCTCTATCTTGCTTCTTCCTCTCTCACACTCTCTTCCCCCCTCTCTCATCTCTTTCTTTCCTTCTCTCTCTTTCTCTATCTCTCCCCCTCTTGCTCTCCAGCAGCGCCTGGGCGGCGGGGAAGACCCAGGGAAGGTTCCTTTGGCCGCCCAGCAGCTGATCTGCTCGGCAGCGCCGCAGCAGCGAGGAGCCGAAGATCCGGGTTTCCCCTTTGCGTGGGCGGCGGGGAAACCCGGATCTTCGGCTCCTCGCTGCTGCGGCGCTGCCGAGCAGATCAGCTGCTGGGCGGCGGAAGGAACCTTCCCTGGGTCTTCCCAGGTGCGGAAGTAAAAACACCATCTGCGCATGCGCGGCCATGGAAAAAAAGGGTGCGCATGCGCAGATGGTGTTTTTACTTCCGCACCACTATATCGCGAAAAATCAATTATTGCGAGGGGTCTTGGAACGGAACCCTCGCGATAATCGAGGGATCACTGTACTGTATTAATGAATTCTTATATTGGGCAGGTGATTGGACTAGAATTCAGAGATGTTCAACTGGCAGTTCACATGTTGGATGCATCATGTGCAGGCCACACCCATCCCAGCTCTGCGAAGGGAAAACACAATACGATATGTCATGTGATGACAACGTGTAGCAGCGAGTTTGACGCCCGTGGACTAGATGATCTCCAACTACATTACAGCTCTTACATTGGGTTTTAAACCCTGACTCAACCTATTGTTTAGAAAAGTGTTCTATAGAAAGCCTTATATAGTTAATAAATCTAACCAACTTTTCTGCAGTTATTTTTGCTGCATTAGATGAAATCGGTTTTTCCAGCCTCTTCCTACTGACACGCAGACAAAGCACCAGCCAAAGGAAATGAACTCCTATAGTCTTCAAACATTCCTAATTAGCAGATAGCCAAAACATAAACTTTCCAATCAAAGGAGAAAAATAGTAAATGGATTTTTTATTTTAAAGTGTGTAAACTAAATCAGAATTTTAGGAATTGGGTAACTTGGTCAAAAAATATCATTCGGCTGAACTTCATCAAGTAATGTGCATCATAGCAGGGAAGGTCCAGAGGAAAAGAAAATCAGAAACATGTTGAAGAATTTGGAAAATATTGAAAATTGTAGAGTTAATAGAAATCAGCTTTTCAAAGTTATACATAATATAAGGGAGAATTTCTATCAACAATCTTATTGTCTGCTTTCTACCTACCATACTTTTATTTTCATTTTTCCAATCTTCAAAAGGAAGTTTCTAAATAATAGTTATTTTTAAGCAGAGTGAGAAGGACAAAAAAAGTTTGATTTTCTGTTTCATTAATAGCATAAACATTTAAGTCCAAATTCATAACTTGATTTAAATAGATGCAGCAGCCCTACTTTTCTCACTCCAATATGCCAAAAAAAAGAAGAAGACCTAAACATATTGAAGTGGGCTTTTGTTTCTACCTCCTCACGGGTGTTTTCAAATATATATTTTCTAAAAATTTAAAAATACATGTATCTCAAATATTTAGCTAATAAGAAATTCCAATGATCTGTGGGAAGTTAGCTAAAGAAGACCATCTTTAAGAGAAACTTATTCCTAACAAGTGGTTTGATTGGGGAATGTTTTTGCTTGGTGACATGTTGAAAGGAAACATTGAAAGCTAAATAAGAAATGCAAGTGGTTAGAGTTTTCAGCAAATAAAAACGGTGTGAATTTTGTGGGAACCAACATATCTGCAGGAACATATTTTGTGACATTACAGTATTTTCAATGGGGCCTTGGGTTGGATTGATACTCTCAAGGTGTTGAGAAACTGCTAGATGGAAAGGTGAGTGCAATGAAAGACAATAAAATAAGGCCTCCAGAAACAATAAACTCAGCTGACAGTATCCACCATTGGTCACTAATAGAAGATGTGCTTGATAAGCAGAATACAGAGAAGACTGCTTCGCATGGAATGTAATTCCTAAGCAAACAGGGATTCTTTCATTATTGTCCTTGTAAAAAAATGCTCCTGGAAAGTAGATTATTTGTAAATTTTTATACATCATCATTAAATTGAATAGGGTTAAATTTAGGATTATGCTGAATGAATATTAAGGAATTAGTGATCTTTAAGAAAAGTATTAATTCTAAAACTGCCCAGACAATTTTGTGGCTAAGCAGGATGAGAATCCAGGTTTCTTTTGACGTGTGCCAAAAGTGTTTCTTGCTGCCATTTTTCAGAATCTTTTCCAAAGAATCAGTAGTTTTTTTAGAATTAAAGCTGCATTTCCAACTATCTTATGACAAAATAGCAAACCCTAAATCTGCTGTTATATTTTCCTTTAATTTGCCATACATTGTTAGAATCAAGGACATTTAGTAATAAACAAATACGTATTAATAATACTAATACTACACCAGTGTAAGAGGGAGTTACATAAACTCATATTCAGAGTGCACAGTTCAATTCTAGACTGAAATGATTAAAGTCTAGAATGTGAGACTTAAATTTTTTAAGTCTATAAAAAGAAGTTTGCATATATTACTGGATAGTCTAAGAATGTATATGAAATCAGGTTTCAACTATGCAGGAAAGAGTTGTGCAAACAAGCCGATTGTGACCCTACCAATTACCTATAAAACAGAGAATATGATGGTTTGAATGCAAAGACCAGATATGAATTTTCTTCCTGTAACAGTTTTCCATTCCAAGCTATATTATTTTATTTTATTTTTTCTCCTTCATGAGATTTACATAAGCATAATGGAGGCATAAAAAAGACTGGAAAATTATAGATTCAAGGGAAAAATGTAGGAAATGGAACAGGATTTAACTTCCTCTCCAATCTGCCCATCAGAACTACTGTGGCCCTGTGCTTACAATTGTCCATAGGAGTGACCCTATTAGCTTGTCCCCGCTTTAAAAAAATCCTCTGTTACTAGGATTTATAGATTAATGTTAACTGGATTGTGGCCTAAGCAGATAAAAGACTAGTAAGGGAAAAACTCTTGTTTTTTTTCAGTCATAGTCTCATCAAAGAAAATATTTATCTCTAGGAAATTTTTCATAAGAGCCAAACCAGATGTTTTAACAGGTAAACAAAAGTCTTCCAACTTTTCTATGAAAAACAACCACAGGTCCCTGCAAGTATAAATAAAGGAGCAATATAACTGCTTAACCCCTCTCCTTCCAGCTGCCTCTTGTTCTGTTAAAAATGCACACCCATTCACTTTCCATCCCTAGAAAAGTACGGTACTTGTATTCATGATCCCCACATGCAAACAGAAAAATGACTCATATCTAGTTAGGAAAATAAATACACAAAAAGGGTTAAGCAGCAGTTTGGCTGCCAATGCTCATGGTTATCCTCCAAGGTTGTTTTGGTGTTTAAAAACTTGATATGTATGATCATCATGGATTCTTAGCCTATGATGACTTTTGAGCAATATAACACATAACATAAAACTGAACTAGGGGTCTAATTTTATGCATATTTTCCAGGAAAGACCCAGAGAACATATCTGGACTTCTCAGTAGATATTTGTTTATTTGTTTAACTTATTCTTCCATTAAAAGGAATCCTGAAATAGTCGACAGCATTACAAAATAAATCAACCTAAGATAAACCAGAGTAAAACACTATAAAACATACTGGTTATTTATAAACTCTCTTGGGTTTAAAAAAACCTGAATTGGGCTAAAAAACCCTATTGATAAGCAGGCACATATATAAGATATATGTAAATTATGTAATACTAATATACTCTTATTTATTTGTATTTGTTATACCACTCACTTCCACTATGGCTATTCCATAAGTTCAAAACTTATGTATTAAAAACACAAGTAAAAGTCACATCTGCCTGGACCAAAAGGTTCCCCAACATGCAAAAAAAGTTCAACAGGGGTTCCTGTTATAGAATAGATCAGGGGTCGACAAAGTTGTTCAGAATCTAGGAGCCAGCCAAAAAATTTAGGAGCCAGAATTTTTTTTAAGCAAACTTGGTTTTTTGCCGAGTCTCCACCTGACATCGCTTTCACCCCCTCCCCCCCGGCGCAGGCCTGGCTCCGCCGAGCCGGCTCTGCTGTACTCCCGTCGGGATCCGAGGGGAGACCGTTAGTCAGAAACCGAAACAGAGAAGAAGGAAAGGGAGACCGGGCCGGGGACGCGGGTGAGGGGGGGAGGGGGGAGGAGGGGTTACTGGTCGGAAGTCACCGCGCACGCGGCCGGAGGAGGAATGAACAAAACCTCACGCCGGGAGGGGAGGGGCTTCCGCTTCTCTCTGAAGGCGGGTGAGCGGCCAAGATCGGAGCGTCTGTGTGCGGTGGGGGGGAGTGAAGGGGTTCGAGTAGGAGGCGGAATGGAGGCAAGGGGGGGAGGGAGAGACGCACGCAAGCGCAGGGGACGCTGGGAAAGCAGCTCGCTCCGAGGTTGATGGGCGGAGCTACGGAAGCCAAGATGTACCATTTCTGGGCGTAAACACAAGGCGGGAAAAATATACTGTATACATACAGTACAGCAGGCAACATTTTCTAGGCGCCAGACAACATTTTCTAGGCGCCACTGGCAACCAGGCGCCTGGGTTTGTCGATCCTTGGAATAGATGGAATCTATTCCTTTGATTTCAAAATGACAAATCAAACAAATATATTTCCCTTCACACTCCATTGGATCAAAAACCAGACATTTGCCTAGCATATTAACCAGTTTAAAGTTTGGTGTGACTTTTCTATTCTTATCTAACAAAACTGAATGTTCTCTTTCAGAGCTGTGATGTTTCTTTTACTGTCCTTTCACTATTATATCTTGTCTAACTTGTTATCTTATTTCCTTGGAACATATTTTTTTTAAAAATACAGATGTCCTCCATCAGTCTGTTCCTTCCACGACCCAAGCCAAAGCCCATTGAGCATTCCTGACCATGTACTTAATTTTCCCCCCTTCCTGGAAGGTCATGGACACAACTATTATGGACACCTTGGAAAGCAGAAGTGTAAATTCTCCTGGGCACTGCAAAAGTAGTAGTTTTGTTATCATTTAAATACTCAAGATAACATTTATCTACACCACACCACCCCGGAAAGGAGGATTTCAAGCCCAGCTCAAATCTTTCCTCTCCCCTCTTCAGTCAAGAAGAAGCTAAATTAAGTTTTATAAATTAAGTTAGCATCGTAATAGCATTTTAGACTATCTGAAAAGCCCCCCCCCCCCAAAAAAAAAGCGGCAAAGAAAAAAAGAAAGAAATCTAACTCGGCGCAGGGTGGGAATATTTGGGGGAAGAAGAAAAAAATACTACTTTTTTGCAATTTGCTTTAGCTCTCCAGCGCATCTTCAAATGCGTTGGGCTCAATATCCCTCCCACCGGAATATTTATGGATGTTGCAGTACAACGCATTTCGAGAGCCGAGAGCCCTGCTAATTCCTGGACGCCAGGAATTAGCAGGGAAAAGTTGCGAGATGGGCGCCCGCCCTCGGCCCGCCGTTTTTCCGGAGCGAAGCTCTCACCCTGACCGCAGGCGCCCCTCTGGATGGCGATGACGGGCGGCTGATGCTGGCTTTCGGAGCGCTGGCTAGCGGTCCGAAGCTGGCACCGGTTGCCGTAGCTCTTTCCATCGCTGCCGCACACCGGCTCGTTCTCGGCACACACACAACGGCCGGCTTTCGCTCGCCTGCGCACCGTGGCCGAAGCCGCCACTCCGGGTCCCCCGGGCGACAGCACACACAAGAGCCCTTCGGCGCACGACGGCTCCCCGAACAGGGACCCTCCGCAAGACTCGCCCTCTTGCGCGGCGCAGACAGGGCAGCAGCCGCAGGAGTCGAGCGTCTGGCCGCTTCCCGCACACTCGGTGGGCACCTCCGGGCACCGCGCCCGGTCGCAACGGTCGGGGCAAGCCCGGTCTTCGTAACGTCGGCCGAAGGATTGAGCCGAGCCGCCCGGGAGCAGGAGCAAGAACAGCCACGGCCACCAGCCGCTGGGCGCCAAAGGCCACCGAAGGGCTCTCATTGCTCCCTCAGAAAGAAGGCGCGGAAAGTCCAGCGAGCGAAACACGCGCTTCCTCACGGGACGGGACGGCCCAAGTGGAGAGGGAAGGAGGGTCCCGGCGCGCGGGGAGAGCCGGGAATTGGAAACCTTTGCCTGGCAAAAGCGCAGGGAGCAACTGAGGAGGGAAAGCGCTGCTTTAAAAGGAGCCGCTGGAGAAGTTGGGTGCGCGCGTGGCTTGAGGAAGCCGTCTGGGAGGAGACTTGGCGCCCGTTATGCAAGGCCGGAGAAGGGAGGGAAATCTGCTGCCGCGCCAAGCGGGGACTGCAAACTGCAGCAAGCTCAAGGAACTCCCCCCCCCTTCCCTTTCAGTTTTTAAAAAGTATTTTTATTACTATTGAAAGGCTTGGTTCTGTCATATTTGTCTGTCTGTCTGTCTGTCTGTCTGTCTGTCTGTCTGTCTGTCTGTCTGTCTATCTATCTATCTATCTATCTATCTATCTATCTATCTATCTATCTAGACAGCATACAACATTAAATATAACAAGACAAGAAATCTAAATAACTATAAAATTTACTAAAAAAACACATTTTAAACGATTCCATATACACTCACATACATTCATCCAATCCAATCCAATCTAGTGGAGAGGGAAGGAGGGTCCCTCTCCGTGATCCCCCGGGTATTGAGATCCCGATCATTGCGAACGGGCTAAATCGCGATTTTTCAACCCGGAAGTAAAAACACCATCTGCACATGCGCGCCCTTTTTTTTATGGCCATGCATGCATAGATGGCGCCGGGCAGATCAGCTGCTGGGCGGCTTCCCTGGGTCTTCCCCCTCTTGCTGGCGGGAGGGCGAGAAGCGCCCCCCAGCACCCGCCGCTCGCCCGCCCTTCGCCAGGCCACCCGCCCTTCGCTCGCTGCTCGCCCGGCCACCCGGGTTCGGGGGGGTGCTGGCAAGCCCCCCATGCCAGCGGCGACGTTTTAAAACAGCTGCGCGGCTTCCCAGCTGAGTCCTGAAGCGAACTTCCGCGTTTGGCTTCGGGACTCAGCTGGGAAGCGGCGCGAGTGAGCGGCGCGAGCGAACGGCTTGTCTGCCGCCTGCCTGCCCGCGCGCCCGCTGCTCGCCCGCCCTTCGCCCGCCCACGCCGTTCGCTCGCCGCCGCTTCCCAGCTGAGTCCTGAAGCGAATTGGCTTCAGGACTCAGCTGGGAAGCGGCGCGAAGTGAACGGCGTGGGCGGGCAAAGGGCGGGCGAGCGGCAGCGAGGAGTTTGCGTGGGCGGTGGGGAAACCCCAATCTTCGGCTCCTCGCTGCTGCTGCGGAAGTAAAAACACCATCTGCGCATGCGCAGATGGTGTTTTTACTTCCGCAGCGCTACTTTGCGAAAAACCGGTCATTGCGAGGGGTCATTGCGCAATGGGGTCATTGCAAGGGGTCCTGGAACGGAACCCTCGCAATGATCGGGGGACCACTGTATATATATATATATATATATATATATATATATATATATATATATATATATATATATATATATACACACACACACATGCATACTTACATACTTGTAACCTATTTTTGCTGATAATGAAAATGAAGGAGACTAGTATATATATATATTTCAAGCTATTTAGCTCTGATCAGCTAGCCATACCCTTGCTAGGATTTGAACCTAGGCAGTCTGTCTATAAGTCTGCCTATTCCTGTGTATATTCTGTAATCATTTATACCTAGTGGAGCAGGAGATATTGTGGGTGTTCTGTTAGCTCTGTTCAGCACCGTTTTCTATAAGAGATCATCCTATCAGCCAACCTAGAGTTCCATACTTAGCTCAGATCCATCCTACTGCTTGTGGAATGCACCATAAATATTGTCTTGTAAAACACACATAGAGAAAGAGAGAGAAAAAGAGAATTTTTATTTATTCAATTTTTATGCCGCCCTTCTCCTTAGACTCAGGGCGGCATAATTTTAAAAATCCTGGTCCGAGGTGCTTCCAAAATTTTCTTCCAGTGCTTTTGTTCTTGGACTTCTTTCATTAAATTTTGCCACCAGATATTATGAAATATTCAGGGGACTCGGGAATATTTGGTTGAACTTCAAAAATATTCCTTCAAGGTTAACACCTGCACTGCTGGCACATACAGATGTACAGTATAGCTAATCTTAAACCCTGTGCAAATTGTACCAAATATGCAGTTTTTAAAAAAATGCTTATTTTGGGGAATTAACATAGTTGGCCTAGTGGTGAAGAAAATTAACAATGTTTTGACTCTTGTTTGTTAGATTAAATGATGATACCTAGGATGCCAATAAGCACAGCCTCAAAGAATGTAACCTTTTCTCACATTATCCTACAAAATTGCTCATTATCCCAAGCTATTTGTTTCTACAACCTACCTACTTTATATTTCAGTTTGCAAATACTCATGAAAAATAGTTTTTAAGGAAACCCCAAAATTTCTATTAATCAAAATGTTATTTTTCCAGAATATTTATTTGGTTGGCTAACATGGCTTATGCTTTTCAGAAAAGAGCTGCTGTAGGTCATAATTTGAGATGTGCACTTCAAATGGAATCAATATATTCTATCCTAAGCACAGACTTCCTGGAAGTTTCAAATTTCTGGGACACAGAAAAGCATTCTTTTTGTCCTCAGAATACCTTCCTATGCTGCTGCTGATACATTTGCAGTATTGCTGGAATACAACCAGCCTGCTACTTTGCTAAGGAAATTTGTGCTCAGAAAAATAAGTTGGAATCCTTAGAATGCCAAGTGAAAAGTCCTCCTTATATCAAATAAAGATGATGATGCAACATTTTTCCTATTCTATTATGAATAGGAAATATTATGGAAAATATAGAAAATACTACTTAGAGACACAAGTGAAAAATATCCCAGAAATCTCAGCTTAATTTTTTTTTACTGTCCTGTAAAGCCATTAATTTCACTATGAAGATAACAGCTGTCTGTTAGTTGCTTTTAGCTGTATTTTTGTTTACAGTTCATATTATTTGTAAACTTTTTGGAAGTATTTTTAGCCTACAAGAAATAATATAAATAATAAAAGATACATAAGGGAAATCAGTGTCACTTTTTGTCCCTTTGTCTTAGAGTGGGATGTGGGACCGGTTGACCTTTTTAAATTAATTTTTCAATTTTTATATACTTTTAAACTAATTTATTGGGGGGTAATTTTAGTGATGGATGTTTGGGACCGGATGGAAGGTATGTATGAAATGAATGGAATGAATGATTGGTGGTGTAATTTTTATGATATGAATGAGTGGGGTGGGTGGGGTGGTATGTATGGGAACAATGGGGATAGTATGAATGTAGAATTTAGCCTACCTGGCGGTAGAGAGACAGGAGGGATGGGGGTATTTATCTCTGGGGTGACAGAGGGCCAGAATATTCCGGTCCTGCTGGGGAGAGGTAGATATGGCGGGAGTCACGGGGCTAGCCATTCTGGAAGAAAAAGATATTGCTGCTTAAAAGCAATCCCTTGTTCTGGTCCCGTGAGCTCAACCCGGGGTCCTGGTGACAAGTGTAATCCGGGCCCTGGGCTCAAGCTGCTGCTCCTCAATGCCAGATTGGTAGTAAACAAAGCTCTCCTCATCCGGGATTTGATCCTGGATGAGGCCGATCTGGCATGTGTGACTGAAACCTGGCTGGGCCCGGAGGGAGAAGTTCCTCTCTCAGAAATATGCCCAGCCGGGTTTCAGGTATGGCATCAGCCTTGACCCCAGGGAAGGAGGGGAGGAGTGGCTATTGTAGCCAAGGAGAACTTTTGCCTGCGTAGACTCGTTGCCCCTGAGATTGCGGGTTGTGAATCCCTCCTGGTGAAGTTGGACCTAGGGGTTCAGGTGGGCTTGTTACTCACGTACCTGCCTCCCAGCTGCATATCAAGAGCCCTGCTTGTGCTGCTCGAGGAGGTGGCTGGGTTGGCGGTGGAGTTCCCCGGACTTATTGTCCTGGGGAACTTCAATCTACCGTCACTCGACGGTTCCTCTGGACTAGCACAGGAGTTCATTGCCACCATGACAACCATGGACCTGACTCAAATAGTTCAGGGTCCGACTCACGAGGGGGGACACACACCCGACATGGTATTCCTCTCGGGACAATTGAGTAATGGTCTGAGACTAAGGGGTTTAGAAGCATTGCCTTTGTCATGGTCAGACCATTTCCTAATGCGGCTTGATTTCCTGGCTCCAATCCTCTCCCGCAGCCCCAGATGCCTGATGGACCCAGAGGGCTTTCAGAGGGCACTTGAGATTTTACCAGATTCACTCATCCACAGCTCGGCAGAGTCTCTTGCTGAGGCCTGGAACAAGGCTGCAGCGGAAGCTCTTGACTGAATTGCACCATTGTGACCTCTCTGTGGCACTAGATCCTGTAGAGCTCCATGGTTCAACGAGGAGCTCTGGGAGTTGAAACGCCAGAAGAGATGTCTAGAGAAGCGATGGAGAAAGAGTGAGTCCGAATCCGATCGAACACTTGTAAGAGCTTTTATTAAGACCTACAAAGTGGTGCTCAAGGCGGCAAGATGCGCGTACCATGCCGCTTTGATTGCATCAGCGGAATCCCGCCCGGCCTACTCTGTTTAGGATGATCCGCTCCCTTCTAAATCGGGAGAGTTGGGGAGCCCTTGCAGGGCAGTGCTGAGGAATTTAACTCGTTTTTCGCTCGGATCCAGGCAGACCTCGACTCCAATTGTATAGCAGTATCGGCTGACAACGAGTCAGTCGAGGTTACTGAGGCTAAACGTCTTTGTCCATCTGTCTGGGAGGAGTTTGACTTGGTGACACCTGATGAAGTGGACAAGGCCATTGGAGCTGTGAGTTCCGCCACCTGTCTACTGGATCCGTGTCCCTCTTGGTTGGTTTCGGCCAGCTGAGAGGTGACATGGAGCTTGGTCCAGGAGATTGTCAATGCCTCCTTGGGGAGGGGGTCCTTTCCGGCTCCTTATAAGGAGGCACTTGTGCGCCCCTTCCTCAAGAGGCCTTCCCTGGACGCAGCCATGCTTAATAACTACTGTCCAGTCTCCAACCTTCCCTTTATGGGGAAGGTTGTTGAGAAGGTGGTGGTGCTCCAACTCCAACGGTCCTTGGAAGAAGCTGATTATCTAGGCCCTCAACAGCGAGGATTCAGGCCCGGCTACAGCACGGAAACTGCTTTGGTCACGATGATCTCTGGCGGGCCCAGGACAGGGGTTTATCCTCTGTCCTGGTGCTTCTTGACCTCTCAGCAGCTTTTGATACCATCGACCATGGTATCCTTCTGCGCTGGCTGGAGGGGTGGGAGTGGAAGGCACTGTTCTTCAGTGGTTCTCCTCCTACCTCTCCAGTCGGTCGCAGTCGGTGTTAGTGGGGGGTCAGAGGTCGACCTCTAGGTGGGGTTGTGGGGTGCCTCAGGGGTCGGTCCTCTGCCCCCCTGCTATTTAATATCTACATGAAACCGCTGGGTTAGATCATCCAAGGGCATGGGGTGAGGTATCATCAATATGCTGATGATACCGTTATACATCTCCACCCCATGTCCAGTCAACGAAGCAGTGGAAGAGATGTGCTGATCCTTGGAGGCTGTTGGGGTCTGGATGGGTGTCAACAAGCTCAAACTCAACCCAGACAAGACGGAATGGCTGTGGGTTTTGCCTCCCAAGGACAGTTCCATCTGTCCGTCCATTACCCTGGGGGGGATTATTGACCCCCTCAGAGAGGGTTCGCAACTTGGGCGTCCTCCTCGATCCACAGCTAACATTGCAACACCACTTTTTGGGCTGTGGCAAGGAGGGCACCAGTTGCGGCCCTACTTGGACAGGGAGTCATTGCTCACAGTCGCTCATGCCCTCATCACCTCGAGGTTCGATTACTGCAACGCTCTCTACATGGGGCTACCTTTGAAAAGTGTTCGGAAACTTCAGATCATGCAGAATGCGGCCGCGAGAGCCATCGTGGGGCTTCCTAGATTTGCCCACGTTTCTACAACACTCCGCAGTCTGCACTGGTTGCCGATCAGTTTCCGGTCACAATTCAAAGTATTGGTTATGACCTTTAAAGCCCTACATGGCATTGGACCAGAGTACCTCCGGAACTGCCTGCTACCACACGAATTCCAGCGACTGATAAGGTCCCACAGAGTTGGGACCTTATCCGGGTCCTGTCGACTAAACAATGTCGTTTGGCGGGCCCCAGGGGAAGAGCCTTCCCTGTGGCGGCCCCGGCCCTCTGAAATCAACTCCCCCGGAGATTAGAACTGCCCCCACCCTCCTTGTCTTTTGTAAATTACTCAAGACCCACCTATATCGCCAGTCATGGGGGAACTGAGACACCTTCCCCAGGCTTTTATATTTTATGTTTGGTATGTACGTGTTGTTTGGTTTTAAATGATAGGGTTTTATATGTCTTCTTCTCTTTTAATATTAGATTTGTTCCACTGTAACATTGTTTTTATTATTGTTGTGAGCCGCCCTGAGCCTTCGGAGAGGGGTGGCATACAAATCTAATAAATAATAATAATCTAATAATAATCTATAATAATAATAATAATAATCTAATAAATAATAAATAAATAAATAAATAAATAATAATAATAATAATAATAATAATTATTATTATTATTATTATTATGTGAACTGTATGACTACTTTGATAAGAGCCAAGGTGGCACAGTGATTACAGTGTAGTACCAGGCTACTTCAGCTGACTGCTAGCTGCAGTTCTGCATCTCAAATCTCACTGCTCAAGGTTGACTCAAACTTCCATCCTTTCGAGGTGGGAAAAATGAAGACCCTGATTGTTGGGGGCAATATGCTGACTCAGTAAACCACTTAAAGAGGGCTGTAAAATCACTATGAAGTGGTATAGAAATGCTATAGCTATTGCTACTGCCTCAAGAATAAAGAGCTGCTCTAGGCATATTAAGGCAAGAATCAGGTAGCTATAGCTGTCCAAGTATTATTGAATTATAATTCCTGGTAGCAAGACATTTGGCCACAATAATCAGAACTTTCAGAAGTTCTAGTTAAGTTACCAGATGTTCCCCCTTCTCATATTATTAAAAATAGGACTCCTTCAAACAGCATATTAAAATCTCAAACAAGATTTTAAGCTAGCTAAAAAGGACAGCTTTATTCTAGTTGGAAGCTTCCTTCCAGTTTCTTTCCTTATATTTTTTCTGTTCTGTTATACAGCTTAAAAGTCTTCTCCCTAAATTTTCTAATGTTATAATGTTTCTAATTATATAATAGTAGAATATTATACTATTTCAAAATGTTATTTATCAAACGTATATACCGCTTATCCCACATGCAGTCTGCTATTTAATATTTTTTAATTTTCATCTGAACTTTTAAATATACAGTATATGATGGAGGCTTGTCAATGTTTCTTGGGTAAGCTGTGGTTTCTTAAGCTTCGTTCTTCAGTATCATTCAAGGCTAATTTGTCATGTATGAGGACTGCACATGTGAAAACATGTGTACAAATTGGCATATTTAATAACATACACTGACAGCAGATCATATCAAAATTTCTTCAGCAATAGCTTTTTACAACCTAGTTTTAACCACACAGGAATATTGCCTCTTTAAAATATTTTTGGTAATAAGATTAGTTGTACTAATGAAGCTAAGTGTTTTAATGTTTGCTTTTTGTTAATTAAAAATATCACTTTTAAGATTTTTGGTGATTCTGAAGGGCAGAGCAAAGTTTGTAAAATAGTTTCACTGAACAATTTGTCTTTTGAAGTACACTAATATGTAGTCTTATAAGATTATTATAGTTCATTATTTATGTCAATTTATTAACAAGTGTGACATTTACAGAAAACACCACAGGTTTCAAATAAGTTAACAATTTTCTTCAATTTTATATAAAAAAGTACTGTTAAATTAAAAGTCCTGACAATTTGCCAACCACAAGCATTTCCCACACTATTGAATTACCTAAGCAGTTTGATTTTAAAGGAATTCATAAGATTACTGCTGTGATTACAATTCACTATTGAAAACTGGTAATATTCAAAGAATAAAATGAACATGCAATGTGGAAATTGTACCAGAATCAGTAAACCTAGCACAACATCAAGGTATGGCAATACAACAATCAATCCAACTCAGTTTCTTCCACAAAATACATATTGTGAAAAATAAGGTCTTTCATACATTTGCCAAATCTGTTACAAGTTAAAATGTATTCTCCTGAATTAGACTGAACAGAACATATACCTTAATTCACATGTAACTAAGAAGACAAATAAAAAGTAATTTACAAACACTGCTTGTAAATATTTAGCTTATAATTGAGAAATATAAAGGTACTGCTGTATTGGAGCAATCTGAAATAACATCACAGAAATTTGGCATTCTACTATCTTTTTAAACCTTGTTCATTTTTATTTCAATTTTTAACATCTACAGATTTGATCCACACAACTTTCTATAAATGTAGTTAGTATATTTAACAATGGAATAGATGTATTCTTGAAAGGCAAATTCTTCAGCAGATTTCTATAATCACAATAGATGGACTCCATGATCCAAACTGTTTATTTGATCACAAACAGAATTATAGCTAAGTGGGAACAACAGTGAAAATTCCCTATGAGACAAACTTAATAAAACATCTGGAAAGTGACTGATTCAGTTTATGTCTGTGATACAAAATATCTATGGCCTTTTGAGTTTATGTGCAAAAACAAAATAGGGTGGCAAAATGTTCTCTTTTACAAGTGCCAAATGATTCTTCTTGCAAATATAAAAACTTCATAGATAAAGCCTGAGATCAAGATTTTGCAGGGAAGTTATATCTGGGGAAATTAATTTGGGAACTAGAGACCATTTAGTTAAAGGCAGTTAAAAGGACCATAAATCACAAACACTTAAGCATTAGCATAGACAAATGAACTACAAATGAAAATGTCATGTTTTAGGATGCAAGTCAACCCAGCTCATGACTGTAAAAGAGTTGGGTGTACAAAATTGAATATACATGGAAATAAACACATAATTGGACTTCTAGTATTACTCTATACACCCTCTTTTCTACATATGGCACACAGAAAGCAGGAATGGGCCAGTCACTCATTCTCTCTTAGCCCAAACCACTTAGCAGAGTTATTGTTGGATAAAAGAGGAAGAGACAGAAGTTTTAGGTATGCTCACCACCTTCAGTTACTTATAAAAGTAATAAAAGTGGGATAAAAATATAATAAAGCAGGAATGTGCTAGTCACTGCTTAACTCAATGACTATTAAACTGTTTGATTCAATTATTCCTCTTCCCTGTTCCAAGTAAGGTCACTATCCCCATCAAAAATATATATCCAAACTGTTGTTTTACACAGATATCTTGGCAGCTTCAGTCCCAGCTGGATCCTTGACTCACAAACATGCAATTGCAAATTGCTTCATTACTCTCAACTATACCCTTTGGGAAAAATTACACTCCCCCACACACCCGTTTAAAAACCACTGGTATAACTGAAGTTTTTTAATAGATAAAAGATTTCTTGCTTCTATTGATACTATAATTTAAGCAAGCAAATGACAAGTATTTTTAAAATTAGAATATCTTTTAAAAACTGTGACGTGTAGTCTAGTCAGCTGAGTAAAAATCTATATTTCCTTTCTGAAATGGGGAGGGTTGTAGAATAATCCTCTATCTATCTTTATAGAGGATAGTAGTGGAAACTTGAAGGGAACAGCACACTTCTGCTCTTAATTTAAGGGAACATCCCCTTCAACTAATTTGAACATTTTGTCTTTTGTTCCACTAAGATATAAAAGAACACCTACTTTACTGGTATAATGGAGGAATTATTTTTGCTTAAATATCTGCATTCATTCTTTAGAATTTCTCAAGCATAACTTACACAAAATATTATATAATGGAAAATGTGAATTGCATAAGGCAGCAGCATGTGAAACTTTGGGCCTTTTGTTGATTAAACAGATTTTTTTCACAACCTATCTATAAAATAGTGCATTCTCTTTTTGATCAATTATCCAGCATCAGCTTCTTAATCCTATTATTATTGTCACTGGAACTGAACAAATATCCAGTCTGAAAATCATAATGCACAGCTCAGATACCTGTACGCTGGAAATTTCACAAGCATTTCACCTTATACACATGCTGAACCATACCACACAAGGCTCAAAACCAGAAAAATAAATCTATCTAACCCCCAAACTATTAAAGTATTATGAAGAAAGAACCCACAGGCACTTTTAATAAATACAGTGCACAGAAGTTACAGGCCACAGTTGCATGATGGAATAATTCAGTACCAATAGCATGAAGCAGAGTTTGTTCAGTCTTTTACTGACCAAAATATTAAATGGGAACCAGTTACAACTCACTGAAGGGGAGAGGAGAGGGGAGATCACACAAGAGAAAACAAAATTTGGAACAATAGTTTTAAATAATTACTGCAAAGCCCATTATAAAATATTTTCGTTAAACCTTTAAAAGATTTACTAGTTTATGTTCCCTAGTTTTTTAAAAATCTACATAATACCTTTATTTTGATGGTCCATCAATATCCAAATGTGCAAAAGTTACAATTTATTTTAGGAGTGCATCAAAAATAGGTTTAATATTCAAAATAGCTGTATTATGGTAATGTAAATTTCACAGCACCAGTTTTCTGAAATTCTAAAGGATTTAGATTCTATGGAAGGGCAGTGATTTACAAAGTATTTATCAGGAGCTCCAATTAAGTCAGCACATTTAGATTACCGTAATCTGTGGGCCTTTCTTATAAGCTTTCTTTTCTCATAGAGATTCTCACTTATTGTACTTTAACAAATATTATATTTGCTATGAGCAGTTTTTGTGCCTTGAATACATAGATTGCTCAAATCTAAGCATTCATTGTAAGGAAAACATACCTCATTTCAGATACTGCAGCATGATGTTTTTCTTATTCTAAACATGAGATATTCTTAACATGAAAAATCTCTTTGCATAGGAAAAGTGCATTACATTGCCTTCACTGTTATGCTCTGCAGTCCTGACAATCAAAGAACACTGTATACATAGATGCCCAAAAAAACTGTGCCGGTATTTTTAGAAAATAAGCCGATTTGGGTTGACAATAGCCTGAATTACAAGATCATTAAGCTGGAAATTGGCTTTTAAAAATAGCATTAAGGAGATGGTTGCTGTTGGGTTTTTTTCAGTTTTGTCAAACTGATTATGAAGAGCAGCTGGTACCTTGCTTAATTAAATAACTTTTAGATCAAGTATCATATTTCAGCCCCTTGCTATCAAAAAGATTTGTCATCCGGGTACAGAAAAAGCAAAAAGTCCGTTCTGATACACAGTGCAAGGTAGCATATAACTATTAAAACATACAAAATTTTGAACATATGCATACACAAAAGTCAACATAAGCAACATTCTATGTTTTGTTCTTTCTATCTTTGGCTAAAAGTCTGAGAAAGGAAATTCAAGGACCAAAACAATGCTTAATTTTCCAGACTCTTCCCCATCATTACACATCACTAACTGGAAGGCTTGCATCATCGAGATCCACTGGATCAGGATCCTGTTCCTGAGTGCCATTTTTATTTTGAGGTTCCAATAGGGCCTGCTGAGTCACTTTGGAAGTTGAGTTTCTTGAAGGGACAGCCTGGATCTTGAAGCTCCCTGGTTTGGCCGTGGTAAAAGATTCATGAAATCTTCGCTTCTCCAAGACAGGGGGTTTGCTGTTAAGGGTTTGGACCAAAGTGGAGCGGTGAGTGGTTGTGGAATGTGAGGTGGCTGCTGCTGTTTTTGTAGGACAGCTGGATTCTGAACAGCTGGAATGCTCCTGTAAAGGAGAGGTAATTATCTGATTAAGTTGGTAATTTACTCCATGCTAATTACTTAATTCAGACCTATGTCATTGAAATAATGAAAAGGAAAATACAAAGCAAGGCATAAGAGCACAAAGCAGAAGCTTCTCCAATGCAGCACAATGTTAAGACTGTGAGCATACAGTGAAACAGCAAGCTGAAACAGCCAAGACAAGTCCCTAAATCTAGCGTGATATCTTTTAATTCTGACAGTACAATTGCACCAAGTTATTATGCCCAATGCCATCAATCTTCCAGAACAGATTTATCCCTTACTTGCCATATGCCCATTATAGCATACCACCGGCAGCATTTTGAAAAAACTGTCAATTTTAGGAATTTGCAAATAGGATTAAATACTTCTTAAAATCTAATCCTAAAAGAATTTCAATAAACTAATCCCATAAATACATGCAAGTATATTCACTTGTAAAAAAATAAGTATAATTAAATTCTTAAAATTTTATGTGAATTAAACGTCCACTGTTAAGGCACTTTATCTTTTTGTTCATCTGTCCCTTATTCTTTAGTTATTTGTTCTATGAAACTGTAGTAATATCTGATTTTGTTGGTCAATATTTCCAGAAAGTAATATAATGTTATGTAGTTCGGATATTTCTATATTGTACTCTATAATGGTAGCTGTTGTTTTGGTAATGGACTATTTATTATATTCAGTATTTTTCATTTTTTATACTTATTAAATATGATCATACCATTATTGAGTTCTGCATTTTAATGCCACCCTTAAATGAAATCTGCAGAAAATAATTTCTACAATAAGCAAGAAACTTCAAAGAATATTGTCTAGACTTTGCTAGGCTATGAATATTGCAATTAATTTTAAAATTGAGAAAAAAATGCAGAAAAAATTCTGAAGAGTATTGAGTATTCATCAAGTAAAAATCAGCAAGATATGCTGTAAATTGGCAACTATAACTGATCCTGTAATGGAGCAGTTGGGAATTTCATCTAAAATTATATCAGATTATGAAGCTTCTTAATGACAGATTATAAGACCATAGTAGTCTACCTGTCTGTTCCAGAAATGTTATGTTTCCTGGCAAATTTTGGAATTAGTGTTCCAATGTTCTACATCTATTTATCAATCAACCTAAAGTGGAAACTTCTGACAATCTGAAAATGCTAACATTTGCATTAGACCAACAAGCAAAGACTGGTTTAGGATAACATTCCAGAATGTACTTCTACTTTAAGCTATATTGTGCCTCATCACATGTTAATACTTCTATCAACAAAATATCTCTTATTTTGAATGGTAGGCTTCACAGAAAAATTCCCATTTCTATTACACAAATCATTAGCTGGAGAATGTGGCTGCTTAGCTAGATTCAGAATTAGCTTGGTCAACAAACGTTTATATAATAAGCAGATTATCCAGATAGTAGACTAAACCATGAACAGGTCTAGAAACATTTATAGGAATCATCTAAGTGAAGGAAGATAAAGAAGAAATTTGGTACTTCGTTTTAAATGTGATCAGAAATAAATATGTTTAACATAAAACGATTGTGTAAAATAATTTTCAAATACAAACTTCTTTTCTAAAGTGAATGCTATATAAATATTTCTATAACATTTTTAAATTGAACCCAAGCAAGATTTGCTGCAGCAGCATTTCAAATATTTCAATTTTTAGTTTTGTGATGAGATACAAAATTTGTGATTAGAATGTAAAAGAATTATATTATTTTGATTAACCATAAGCTAGTTAATCAAACTATTGCAAGCTATAACAATCCCTGCATCTTGACTAATGATCCCATGCATAATGTAAAAACCATGCAGGTTGGTTGTTTTTCTTAGTGTGCACACCTATGTGCACACATTTAACTATTAGGTTCTGAGAGGGTTTTACTTAGCTGTGTTTTAAAATGATTAAATTCAAATATGAACTCTCATGCAAATTAGGCCAAACATAATTTCTGTCTCCATGTATTTGCCACTAGAGCTTTTCTTCTGAATGAAAGGAACAGAGATTTCAGCAAGTGAATGTTTGCCATTCTGAAAAAATAGATTTTATTTAGAAAAACCACATTTATTAGCCAATAGAGAATGTTTCAGAAGTTAGTAATTTCATGGTGATAATGATCAACAGAAGAAACCACAAGATGAAATTCATCATTTTATATAATGTTAATAAATGGTTTGGATTTCAGCCCTCTGATGAAATGGCAGGTTTACATGAGAGCCCACATACGTGCTGCATTCACCAGTTCTTGATGTATACCTCTGTATACAAGGATTCGACAGCCTTCTGGCCTGCCGCATCTGGAACACAGTGCAAAGCTAAGATTAGAGTAACCTAAACTTGAAAAGAGGAAGGGACGAAGAGAGGAAAGGACAGGGAAAGAAAAGAACTGCTGATAGCCACTAGTAGAGTTATCCCACCACAAAAATTGAAAACAGGCCAAAGACACAAAGGCATACCCATTCCCAATAACCTTTCCACCAACCGGAATGTATTTATGCCCAGAGAGAGTTTCTAAAGGATAGTGCCAATTAATAAGACTGTTTTAATCAATTTTTGAAAAAAAGGTGAAATTTGGTGTAAGAAACACAATTATTTTAATATCCCCAGGCTGTATACAAGTTAGAATAAACTTCTAGTATATTGACAGAAGTAAAAAAAAATCCCAATACTGCTATAAACGAATGGTTGCGAATAGCACTACATTATAACAATTATACTCAGTAGTATAAACATATGTTTGATTAAAAAAAATATGCCATCTATGGAACAACAACATCGTTGCTGACACTTATAACAAACAGTTTGGCAATGTTAGCCATTGTAACACCAGCTGTTCAAAAAAGAAACCTAGAATCTTTTTGAATTACAATTCTGTGCTAAGCGGACTGAAAACTAAATTTCAAATAATTCTATTCAAAGGTACTTTAAATCGGTTTAGGGGTGTCTCAAGCACAAAACTCAGAAAATGATCATATAAATTCACAAATTTCATTGTAGTTCAATTAAGAGAGAAGAGTTTAACTTCTAAATATTAAGATAATAAAGAAAGACAAAAATAGTGGGGGGTTTTATATTAGCATTAATAAAAAACAATGGTCATAGTTGTAGTGCATGCAAATGTGTTACTCCAGATCTAAGAAAGGGTTGACTGATAAAAGAGTATGAGGAGTACTGGTTATTGCTGAAGTGTCATAATTTAAGATGTTTAAAAACATACGGAAGCTGCTGATCTCCCAGGTCCCCGTTGAGCTACTATTGCACCAGAAATTGCTTTAATCCAACTATGCATGTCTTCTGGGCTATCGGCCTAAAATAAGAATATAAAACTTGGGTGGAATTTCAGTTTTAGATTTAAAAGTATTTTACCTATACAATATAAGAATATGTCAAACATTTTCCTCATGAACAGATTTCAAACATTTAATCTAGACTGGTAGAAACAGACTTTTTCATGAAAAACATGAGGATTTACTACAATAGTGTATTTAAAGCACAGTTCTTGACATTGTGGTCACTATTTTGGAAATACTGTAGTTATATAAAGCCATTTTCTACTTCCTGCAAAGAAAAATTCTGGCAGGTGACCATAGCTATTTTCAGATATTTTTCAATGAATAGGGATATGAAAGGCCCATTTACAACTTCCTTGTTCTCAACCTAACTACTGAAGAGGATTCATCAGTATGTTATTTAACCTCAATATGCACTGAAATTATGTGAATAATTTATAATGTTCTAAAAAAGGAACACATACACACATACATGAAGAAACTAAAAACTTCATTGGGAGTAAAAGTTTATAAAACTCAAGTAATTATAATGAAAAGGATAACACTGCCATACATAAAAAAGAATCTTAGATAACACTGCCATATATATAAAATAAATCTTAGAAAATATCAGAAACAATGACATGGCATCACCATAGCAAACAGACCAACTAAAACTCTCCAAAACATTTTAAGTAACTAAGAATCCCAATAGTCAAAATGAAAAAAGAAAGGATGCATTGTAAG
Source organism: Erythrolamprus reginae (assembly GCF_031021105.1). Taxonomy (NCBI): domain Eukaryota; kingdom Metazoa; phylum Chordata; class Lepidosauria; order Squamata; family Dipsadidae; genus Erythrolamprus; species Erythrolamprus reginae. The sequence continues at coordinate 50,122,161 of NC_091954.1, forward strand.
AACTGAAAAAGCCACTATGTAGGACAGGTAGGCAAAGATTAGCAGAGTACATCTATAAAAACCAACTATGAGCAGAAAGATATGATGAAACACTTACAATACATGGGCTAGACTCAACCACAGTTTCAACTGGGAAACTGGGAACATCCCACATTAAGGGAAATCCAAAAATATTGAGGAATTCTTGGTTACTTGGCATTGAGACAAATCAGCCACGAATAGACCCAGAAACCACATTTTCACACCATCCAAAATAGATAGGGTAATTAAAAAGCTACAAGGAAACAAAAAGACCAGAATCCATTCTTTCCAACAACCAACATCTAGATAAATTAATATCAGACAATCAATCAAGTAAAAAATAATACCTTAAGCAAGGAACTGCACCAAGGAGAAAACCAATCAATACTGGCAGAACAAGCTATTCTATATAAATAGGGAGCAAATCCCACTCTATTTGTACTAAAGATATTACCTAATTATGTAATGAAACACCTGTAAGCAACTGTTCAGTAAGTACCAAGGACTTTATAGTTCAACCCTGAGCTAAAAATATTCTCTTTTATTACTATAGCACACCATTGGAAAAATCCTCTTAGCAGGCTTTTTAAGAAGTTAATCAAAGCATTTCACTAGACCAGTTATGTCACTCTAAAATACAGAAGATCTAAACTGAAAATGAGAATCACTCAGTTCTACCAAACTACAGAGATATTTGTTACAAATTGATGGGTAACACAATTCATTAGCATCTTCCTTGATATTTATGAAGCTCACTGCCCTGACCTAACAATCCCCTAACCATGGGATTGGGCGACATATAAGTGAAATTAATAAATAATAAATAAAATTAATAAATAGTAAATCATGAATGGACATATGACTTATTGTAAAAATAGTTGGGTTTTTTTTTTTTTAAAGTCATGGGTACTTGCAATCAAATGCTTTGCAAGCTGGATGGCTAATTGGTTGTGGTAGACAGCAATCTTCCCAGCTTCTCTTCTGATAAATGGATATTTTATTGCTAATCACAAAACATTCATTCTGTGAATTTCCTCACAGTAGACATTTTGTGAAAACACCTACTAAACGTTTTCAATTTCAGATGTTCCCACTAATTCTTTGCATATTGGGAGCCTCTAGTTCACACCTTTTTTTAGTTGCAAAATTAAATTAGTTGTGGCTATATGTTTGAAAGGAAATTGAGTATGTGATCTTACATAAGATGCATAAATAGAAGACTTACTTGTACATAAAATGTTCGAGAACTTGTTACAATTTCAAAAAGATTGTCTCTCATCATAATATCACTGAAAAACATACAAAAATGTAAATGGACAAATTGTTAAAATCAAATTCTACCTCATGTATCTGACATATACAGTTTTAAAGTATTTGGGGGTAGTCCTCATTTAAATATCACTATTATGACCAGCAACTTTAAGCAAAGCAATCACTAAATGAAACTGCTAGTGTGCTTATGATTTTATTTCGGCTTCTCTTTGCTTTAGGACCTGCAAAGATCATAAATGCAAGGACTGACCACAAAACTATTTTTTCACCAGCACTGTAATTATAAATAATTGTTAAATGAGGACCACCTACACTATATAGATAATCCTTGATTTATGACAATTGGGAATTTCTGTTGCTAAGACAGTTATTATACTAGAACTTTTTTTTGCTAGTTAGTTAAACAAATTACTTTAGCTGTTAAGTGAATCACATATTGTTAACTAAATCCAGTTTCTCCCATGGACTTTGCTTGTCAGATCCAGCTGGAAAGGTCACAAATGATGACTATGTGGCCCAGTACACTGCAATCATTATGAATACCTGTTGGTTGACAAGAGCCAAAATTCTGATCACGTAATTGTGGGAATCTGTGACAGTTGTAAGTGGAAAGACTAATCATAAGTCACTTTTTAAAATGCCATTATAACTTTGAATAGTCACTACAAATGGTTGTAATTCGAGAACTACATGTATTGTACACCACCAGCTCAAAGCAGTTACATTATTAAAACTCTAGATAAGCAGGTTAAAGCCACTGTATTTGAAGTTATGACCTGATTGGCTAGTGTTTAGATTATACCTAAATTATTATCATCTTTTTGGCACAACCTCCATAATAGCATTTAGACTTAGAATTATATACCACTTCACAGGGCTTTGCAGCCCTCTCTAAGTGGTTTACAGAGAGTAAGCATATTGCCCCCAACAATCTGGGTCCTCATTTTACCGACCTTGGAAGGATGGAAGGCTGAGTCAACCTTGAGCCTACTGAGATTCGATCTGCCAAACTGCTGGCAGCTGGTGATCAACAGAAGTAGCTTGCAGTGCTGCACTCTAACCACTGCACTGCCAAGGCTCTTAAGGCTCATAAGAGTGATAATCAGACAGACAAAGCTAAGACATACACTTGCACTTCCAGATTTACCCACTGTCTCCTTCTTTCAAACCTCAAGGCAAATATGGCCACTGTTGAATTTTAACTAAGCTTAGTCCTCAAGTTAAACAATTTATCCCAAACATGGAATAAAAATATACATAAAAGATGTCCTAAGAAACTTTATAATGCTGTCATAGAATCACCTGGTAACTTAATAAGCTGCATGCTTTGATGTATTATTTGTGTTTGTAGCTAGGAAATCTTTAGGAAAGAGTTTATTTAGTTCCAGACTGATTTTTAATTCTTTTACAAATTATTGTTCAGGATATTTATTTCATTCTTTTATATTATTGTTTAGGATATTTATTTGAAATATCCTAAACAGTAATGCAATCAACCCTTTCATAAGAGTATAAATGATATATTCCCCTACTTTTATCCATCACAAATGCCTTACATATGAACATGTGGTGCCCTTCTAATCCAGAAGACTATTTTCACTTTGACCAACCAACAGCACAAAGAAGCCTAGTCCCCCAGCAGATAGCTGCCAGAAGCAGTCAAACTGCTTTCAAAGCTAATACTTATTGTTTCCCTTGATTTTCAAGAATTGATATTCACTTCGTTAATTTGTATAGATCCCTTTGAGTTCCTGGTAGTCCTTTACTACTCTGAAAAGTTTAATATTATCAGCCAATTTAGTTCCTCTACTAGTTAGACTTAATTCCAGACTATTTTAAATGTGTTAAACAGAATGAGTCCTTTTAAGTCATAATCAAGATTACTATTTCTCTGTAGTTTTTTTTTCTCCTTGGAAATGAGTTGGTTTTGTCTTCTCATTTATTTTAAAACTGCCAATCTAATCATCTTTTTTTTCCTAATCATAAAACAAATAAAATGCATTAAATTATAATGAGAAACAGAACGATCAGGCTTTCTTATTCCAGTTACATATGATTTGATACCTTTACAATTCTCACCTTTGTTTACATTCTTGGACTTTATGAACTTCTTTCAGTGGTATAATCCGAAGAGGCTCCTTATCCTGAAAAATTAGAATCATTAACATTTTAGTAGGTACACCAAAAATATGTGTTGTACAAACCTGTTTTGAAGGGGGAGAACCATTTATTGACAAAATAAAAGCTATTATTATTATTATCATCATCATCATCATCATCATCATCATCATCATCATCAATATTATATTTGTATGCCGCTCCTCTCCGAAGACTATATGGACAAAGGGATGAAAACATACACATTTTCTACATGAGTTTGGTTAACAGTTTCTTCCAGTTTCTTCCATTCCAAGTTGATTCCCTAGAGAAAGGAGCAGCCCAGAAAGACTTCAATTAAGTAGTTAATAACAGTTTGTTTCGCTTTTCCACAATTAACATTCTGTAAAAAGAATACCTACTACAGGTATCCTCATTGCTGACTCCAACTGGGGACCAGCAACTTAATTTTAAACAAAGCAATTCTTAAGACTTTTTTTTTAAAGTGACAGCAATTGTGCTTTTGATTTTACTTCGGCGTGACTCCAAACATATAGTAAGCCCAAAGGGCAAGAAAAGTTTCCAGAACATGACTCATAAGAAACTGTGTAAAAGAGTTAATCTTATAGCCCCTTTTCTCCACTACTCTGGCCTTTGGAATGCTCACCCTGATGCTGATATAATTAGAAAGAAGACAATGTTTCTTAATGTTTTTCCCCACCCTCCCAAAGACACCCAGCATTTACTTTATCATGCTGTCTCTTCCCTTAGGAGCTGAAAATCCTTCCTGCTGAAATCCCAAGAAGCATTTTCAACCCTTGAATTATGAGACACTCATGTGTGGCCTGCAAAAGGCCTCCCAAGACATTCCCATGAGACAACTTGTGCTCCTTACTTTACCTATGCTACCTTCCTGCTCAGAAGCTAAGACCTTAGCTTAGATTTGGGCTCCCTTTCATCTCTAGATAGTTGAAAGAGCTGCCTGTAGCGGTGGGCTATGAGCCGGAATGCTAAATTACGCTCGCCGCCGTGGCTCATAAGTTTGTTTATTTATTATTTATTAATTGTATTTGTATGCCGCCCCTCTCCGAGAACTCGGGGTGGCTCACAACATATATAAAAAATATAATGGTACATCTTATCCAATTAATGTAATTAAAAACCATAAAAATTCTAAAATAATTTAAACCAATTTATAATTGCTCATTCCATAAAACAGTGCAATTTTGCTGCTACACCTGTGGAGGTAGCAAAATTGTGCCCGTGTTTCGGCGAGGCTTTATCTGCGGCTCCATGAGCGATTTTGCTACTTCCATAGGTGCAGCAACGTCCCGCAAGAACTTATGAGCCATGGCGGTGAGCACAATTTAGCATTCTGGCTGATAGCCCACCGCTGGTTGCCTGCCAAAGAATGTGAAGTCTCCTTCCTGCACTTTACTTTCTCCTGAATTTTAGGTCGCCTGTTCTTGCATTCCTACAAAAGATGCAGGGGGAACATATTTAGTGGGGTGCAAGTACAGACCTCTGAGCTTTAGGACCTGAGCTCTGTTTCCCTGCTTCACTAGAGGAGTTTAATTCCTCTCAGCAGGCAACTCTTTCAGCTAGTCCCCAGAAACCTCCTCTTGGAGACTCCTCTTAGCAAATGGAGGCAGCAGCTTATAACCTTCCTTCCAGGTTCCCCATTGACTTTCTGGGAAGGCAACAAAGATTGTAAATGGCAATTGAATGATCACGGGGTCCTTTACAACCTATCATAAGTATGAACATGACTTGGGGGAAGGGTACGGTACTACATGTTATGACAGACTGAAGTGCTTTACAAGCACCTTTTCAAGGCCATTGTAACTTCAAACCAATGTTAAACAATGGGTGGCTATATTCAGGACTATCTATAGTGAAAAATGGATTAAGGTGTTGTTGATTTCAGGCAGTAGCTGAATGGCAGGGACTGTTGTAACCAAATAATTAAAGTTATAAAGAGAGAACTTGTGGCTTGCAAATTTTAGGGACATGCTGCGTTCTGGAAGAAAGAAGTTCAGAAAAAGGTTACTTATTTAGGCAATCCCTCTGCTCTGACAGAAAAAGGGAAAGGGGAAAAAAGTCACAATTACTTTTTATTATTGTCACAACTACAAATGGAGGCTCTCTATGTCAGTCACTAAACAATATATCATGGTTACTGTTGTGGTTGGCTTCAGGCCAGCTCCTTTGGCTGCTGATTTTGACAGAGGAGTGGGAGCTATCTGATTACAGAAGACCCATCTGGTTGCAGGAAGAATCAGACAGTGAACTAGAAGGAGAGGCAGAGAGGAGAATGGAGTCAGTCAGTCAAATCTCCAGCCAGTTTCATTTGACTCAGAAGGGGAAGAGTTAATGAACAATCCTATTCTGAATGTTCGGGTCAGGAGAATGCTAGGAAGACAAGAGAAGCTGCACAAACGCAGAAACAGATTATAGGTAACAGTAGATAAGAATTAATGATGCTGCTGCAACCTTGAAAAAGGGGAGGGTTGGAGAGGCCTGTGTGGGAGTCTATCGTTCAGTTTTGAAAAAAGCTTGTTCAATTGTGGTTTTGTGTTTGCTGTGGATTTCTGGACATTCTTACTATTTAAGAATGAGTTGTTTCTGGCTGACGTAAGCCTGAAAGGCTTCTGCATTGACTGGAGTAATTAACTCTGACCTATTGAACTCTTAAACTAACATTGCTCTGGAACTCCATGGTTTGCAGTTTTCTGAATATAAAGAACAACCCTTTTTTTTTACTTTTACAAGCTTACGTGGGTGTATTTGATTAATCACTTTGTTCCTGGGTGGCCTGCGGCCAGCCAGAACAGTTACCAAGTGGTATTACACTATAATCTTCTTTCTCCTCTTTATTACTTTATAGATAATATAGTAATGTTTTATTGGGAATTACTTACATTCTCCAAACTTAGGTGCCTACTATTGAAAATTTTCCTTACATTAAAATAATCTAGTTATACTGGTAGTACACATTAAAAACATACTGTAGCACTCAAATGTAGTAAAACAATATTCCAAGGAGCTTGTTAAATACAGTAATCTAATTCACCCATAAAATTAAACTAGGTTGATTGATAATTGCTTGAGTACAGTAATCCCTGATTTTTCACGGGGGATGCATTCCAAAACCATCCGTGAAAAATGAATTTCCGTGAAGTAGAGGAAATATTTTTTTTAATGTATTTAACGAGTATTTGGACTTTTAAAACCCACCCTTTGCATTAAACAGTCATTCTATAATGTTTCTCAACTGGAACTACATGTGATATTCTACCAGTTTCTTTAATAGAGTACAGTAGTACTGTAGAAGAATTTTATGAATTTTTAATGGATTTAAAATTTTCAATGGATTTAATGGATTTAAGCTCCCTTTGAAAACCCATGAAGTAGCGAATCCGCAAAAGATGAACTGTGAAGTAGCAAGGGATTACTGTACATCTTTCTTTCTTTCTTTCTCTCTCTCTCTCTCTCCCTCTCTCTTGCAAAATTGAAATGTAACTAAGCAGAACTAAGGTTTGAAAGAGGACTGGGAGATCTGAAGAACACTACAAGTATCATTTCAGATATACCTTCAGGATAGAAGTTCTCACTTTCACTGTAGGATAAAAAAACTAGGATCTTTTCCATATGGAATAGAGATAATACAATGTTATAATTTACTTGTCTTATGGAATGGTTTACATATATATTTTCTGTTTATTCCAAATCACGTAGAGAAGAGAAAACTTATGAGCTTAATAATAACTGAAGGATATAGAATTACATCTGATTGGTCTCTTTAAAGTAACAAGGCAATCTATAATTTGAAAGCACAAATATTATTTAAATGTTCAGGCACTATAAAATATAAACACTGTGATGTTCGAAGAGACACCATTGTGCTTAACAGCTACAGAGTTCAGAAAGACCTAAGCATATAATTTTCAAATGTGCCACACAGAAAACTGCAATCCGTATGGAGCTCTCAAAAGGATACAGAAAAATTATATAATTTCTGAAGTGTTCAGTTAAGTTGACCAACATGTTTTCTTGACAGAAGTAGCAGCCTTTTTCAGGGTTGTTATAAATATTTCTTGGTAGTTTCCATATAAGTATTAAAACATGACTAACCCTACTTAACTTTTTAGCTAAATATTGTGGTCAAACAAGTTGACTGGGCCTACCTGCTGAATTTCTGAACCCACCCAGCTATGTGATGTTGCTATATGATCTCCCAGAGTAGCCTCTCTTCAAAATGTGCCATCTCTTGACCTCAAAGATTGGTCCTGATGTATTTAGAGGAAAAGAGGCATATTCAAAACAGAATAAAAAGGAGCTTAGTTTGTGATAAGTATATTTTAATTACAGTAATAAATTATTATAAATGCTTTATCAGCTAATATATAAATCAAAGCCTGATGGTTTAAATTAACAAGGACAAGAAACAAATAATTTAAAAAGAGCACATTTCTAATCTCTGTAATTACTTTTGGTTATCCATTCACAATTAACATAATCTGGCCAAATATCACACCATTTTTTAAAATAGGAATTAAAACTATAATTAGTTATCTTAAATTTCTGACCATGTTGAGTGATTAATGGAAATATGGATTTGATGCATACTAATGTATTCAGGTTCTGATCTAATGTTAATTCTTGTGTAAGCAATAAGTATTGCTTTAAACTTTACAGCACTAAAAAGAACACATGAACATATTTGAAAACATTCTAATTTGTGATAGAGTAAAAGACTGCATAAATGTATTAATTTTTACATGGTTTTCTTTCATGTAATATGGTTCAGAAGATATGCATCGATCTTTTTCTCAAACTGGCAAACTATAATCTTTGAAAACCTTTTCTGGGCGCCATCATGTGGTTGCTGTAAGGAAAGCAAGTGCACATTTAAAACTTCACTGTTAACTCCAAATAAAGTTAACATGGTAAAAGGACACTTCAGAAAAGTTTCATATTTCAAGAGAAAACTTGCTGATCGGTTCTTTCAAATATTAACTGCCTGAAATGTGTCTATAGTTGCATTTTCAGAAATAGTCAATAGTAGTATTTTTTTCTTTTATCACAATGCTTCACTTTGATTAAGATCCTGCTGGAGGCATCTGTATTGTATTTTATTATAAAATTTTCAGAAATGGAATGCTTCTTGATGTCCTGTTAGTATTAAAAAACATATGCAATTTGATAGTTTTGAACAACTTCACTTATACTTTCCTAGGAATAAATATTTGGAGGATTGTTTCCAAGTACACTTATTTTAATACTGGTAATTATTATTGATAAACCATTCTGTAGCCATTGACACTATATAGTCTAGTAGTGCTGTATATAGGAAGAACTAATCACCTGTGAAATTTCTTAATTGTCATACCTCTTTCATGCATCCTGTTTAAACAGGAAGAATGCTTAAGAGCAAGTAGCAAATTTGAATCTAGTACCTCTCATACAAGATTTAAGGTGTCAGCTCTTCATGGGAGTCTAGACCGGAAACCAAAACTATAAGTATTCATATTACTTTCATTGTAAGAATCTTGCAAGTGTGAAAGCATTTCCCTTTGCTTTCATTTTCTAGAGAACTAGAAAACAGCTTTTGCCTGTTAAAAATTTGCCTGTTAAGAGGTTTTAACAGGTCTATGTAGATAAAGAACAAATAAAAATGTTATTGTTAGCTTATTTCATTCATTCATTCACACATGGAAGGATATGCAAATTTGCTTTGCATGATCCCATGCATATCCAAGCATTTTCTGGGATATAATAGCATAATAAAGGGTAATAAATCTCAGGAAATTATAATTCTCAAGATAATTAATATATGGTCAGCAAATTTCATAAAGCAAGACATAATTCCCGATATTCACTTAAAAGCAATCTGAGAATTGAGAGCCATTCCTTGCAAGTTAGCTCAGTAACCTTTCAAATTCATTTTGAAAAATGAAGATGAACATCTGTATGGAATGGGCAGTGAAATTCAATGAAGAAAGTAACAATAGCATTTTCAGGGGAAGTTCAATGTCGTAAACATGTTTAATTTAATGTATTTGATTTAAACAAAATTTTAGAGTCTTAAAATTATTTTTTCCCAAAGAACAGTGCAAAAGGCTTGAGGGCAGAGTAGGGCAATCATGATTTGCCCACTGTCCTTACAATCTTCAGCAGAAAGTGTTAGCACGCTTGTGCAGATGGGGGTACCCTTATTCATTATAATAGTAGCAATAATAACATTCCCACAGTAAAGCCAGAAATATATTTTACTAAAATGGAATAGCCCATATATTCTAGAGTTGGATCTCTTGTCACATTTGCAGATTGTACACGTGCTGAAGCACAAATGTCAGTTCTGATGCATTAATATATAAAGACAAAAAACAAGAAAACTTCAAGGAATCAGTTGTAACACCCCCACAACAGAAGCAGAGAGACACAATTTGATCCACCTTGATATTAGGGTGCTGGATATTCTCTTACCAATGGTGGATGAGACACAATCTGAATCATGAAACCCCCTTTCTGAGATGCTCCTTAATTATTAGCCAATTTAGGCCATTCTTCCACCTTCAGGTGACAAAATGAAGGTTGAAATATGTTCCCCCTTGATAGAAAGAAAGGGTCAATTGTAAGATTACTGAATCACAGCTCCAAACGGGTTGAAAAAAACCATTACGTTTTGAGAGCCTATAAGTAGAAGTCAATGGAGTGTCCCATTCAAAAAATTGATGAGTTGATTTTATTTTGTATTTTATTCTCACTGATAAAACATAATGAATATATTTAACCAAAAAGGAAAAAAATAGTTGCATTAACTCACGGAGGAATAATCTTGGGTACCATTTGCTGGTGGTCAAGGGAAAGGGAGGGTTTTTCCTTCTCTTTCTGCTCAAGATCCCCATGTACAATTGGTGGGCCACTGTGTGACACAGAATGCTGGACTTGATGGGCTTGGCCTGATTCTGCATGGCTCTTCTTATGTTCTTATATTAATCAGGAATACTTTGTAATGACTAAAAGACATGTTCCTGCTTTAAAGTCTCAAATTCTCCCGCTGTCATTTCTTCAGGAAAAGTTTCTGGAACTATTGAATAACATTCATATGCTCAGACTGAAAACTTATCCACCTGTTATACCTCCCTATCCCCCACCTAGTTCTCATACTTTTTTTGTTGTTGTTATGATGCCGGATTCTTCTCACCCTAATTATCTAAACAGAGGGTAGGATGAATAATTTTAGAAATTTATTTTAAAAAGTGTCAATTCCTCATCATGGCCTGAGACATTTATCAAAGGAAAACTATAAAACAGGTTCTTTTTCTTCAATTATGCAAAACTAATCTACAAATTCTTAGCCACTGCAGATAATAGGAAGACCAATCCAAATAACAACATTATCTACATTGAAAAAAACCCTGATTCTTTCTCATCTAAAGCAAGATTTCCCAACTCCCGATCCGTGGGCTGACATGTACCGTAGCATGCCAGAATCCAGGCTGCGCAAACAAGCAATGCCTCATCCATCGGATGCAGGCAGCATGTGAAACTACACAACTCCAGTCTGCAGAAAAACCTCTCTCCTCCTCAGAATGGGTCCCTAGTGTCCAAAAGGTTGTGGGTCCCTGATCTAGGGTATTTATACTCTATCAAGAAATCTTCTAAAAATAGAAACACTAGTTTATGAATAATTGTTAGACCTTTATTGCTACTCATGTCTTTTGAGAATAAAGCTCAAGACCAAGTAAAGCTCAAACAGAAACTAAAAGGAAAAAATAGCAATGATTAAGAAAAAAACCCAGTCATGTCAACAAGTGTACATTTTTCATGCTTAACTTTACAAACTGTCATCATCAAGAGTCACAAGATAAATTATGTTTAGGAATTTTTTTCTATTTTTTTCTGTAAAATAGAAAAAAATATAATATACGGTAATAAACAGAATAATTTCAAGGCATGAGTGAATCAAAAAAGTATATAATTATTTGTTCAGTTATAAATCAACAAGACATACAACATTGTTTATAAAGTATATTAAAACTATGATTAAAACCAAAAAGATTACCGTATTTTCCGGCGTATAAGACGACTTTTTAACCCCTGAAAATCTTATCTAAAGTGGGGGGTCGTCTTATACGCCGGATACTGATTCCACAGATTCCGCCGCTTTGCCGCCGCTCCCGCCGCCGGCTTTCCTGGGGTCCAGCCCTCTAGCCGGTGCCTCGCCAGCTATCCGCCGCTTCTTTCTTCTCCGCCTCGCCTCCGCTACTCCCGCCACCACCTTTGCTCTCCCCGCCGGGCAAGAGGCAAAGGCGGCGGCGGGAGTAGCGGAGGCGAGGCGGAGAAGAAAGAAGCGGCGGATAGCTGGCGAGGCACCGGCTAGAGGGCTGGACCCCGCAGCTTTGCCGCCGCTCCTGCCGCCGGCTTTCCTGGGGTCCAGCCCTCTAGCCGGCGCCTCGCCAGCTATCCGCCGCTTCTTTCTTCTCCGCCTCGCCTCCGCTACTCCCGCCGCCACCTTTGCCTCTTGCCCGGCGGGGAGAGCAAAGGTGGCGGCGGGAGTAGCGGAGGCGAGGCGGAGAAGAAAGAAGCAGCGGATAGCTGCGGCAAGGGCTCGTTAGCCGGAGCGTACGGCGGCTACCCCCCGCAGTTCCTGCCGCGTTGCGCTTTCCTTTCTCTTGAGCTCGGCCCGACGGCACGTGCTTCACCCGTCGAGCCTGCTGGTGATTGATCTCGCTTGTGAAAGCACCTTTTCCTGGTGCAACATCTGAACCGAAGTCGAAAGGGTAAGACAGCGAGGGGAACTTTTTTTTTAAGGCTGGGCTGTACGGACCCGGGATTTAGTAGTTTTCCACCGACTCTGTACCCAAAGCTCCGCCTTGTACCAGTCAGAGCTGCAAAACACGTGCTATTTTATTTCATTCATTCATTTATTGATTTGTCAAAACGTGTACAAAAATGTGTATTCAGGTACCAACTTTTCCCTGCTCCCTAGAAGAAACCCGCTGCAACTTATTCACTAGTTTTCATTCATGGATGAGTCGAAAGTGAGCCTAAAGTTTACAATTAGGGAATGCAAACAAAAGAACTACTCATTAGAAAATTGCACCTGCAGGATTTCTATTTATTAAACTTCTTGTAAACAAACAACATCTGATCAGTAGATTTAAAGACCGCTACTTTTTAATTATGCTTAGTGCTGGTTCTCATTTGTGCAAGAAATAAAAGCAGGAGAGTGTTAACTTTGATAGGGGTGGGGTTACACAAAAGCCTATTTGGCTAATTTGTGGCACAATTTATTTATTTATTAGATTTATTTATTTATTAGATTTGTATGCCACCCCTTTCTGAAGACTGAGCAGCTCACAAGAGTGTTGTCTGAATTCACTCAATGTATGGGAAAATCAGTGCAATTAGTTAGTCATCAGTGTGGCTGTGTGGAAAGAGAAAGAGAAAGCTGGCACCAGGCTGCGTAGTCTTATACGGCGAGTATATCTCAAATTCAATATTTTAACTGGGAAAGTTAGGGGGTCGTCTTATACACCCAGTCGTCTTATACGCCGGAAAATACGGTAATTTATTTTTAATTTAATTTATTAGATGTGTATGTCGCCCCTCTCCGATGACTCAGAGCGGTTCACAACAATGACGATAATGGAAACAACTCTAATACATTTAAAAAACATCTAAAAACCCATTATTAAAACCATACAACACATACCATACATAAATAATATAAAGGCATGAAAATGTTTCAATACTTTAAATTAATGAGTGATTGTCTATAGTACTAAAAACCTAGAGATAAAGGGAGTGGCAATTTTCTAATATTCTAATTTATTGTCCTTTAAAATTGCCCTCCATCTTCTTTAAAAAAAAATCCCACCACTATAATCTATTATCTCTGGTGGATAAATACAGATCAGGATTTATTATCTGCTGTAAAGGATTTCATATAACTACAAGGTTTTGGCGTGTGTTTCAGTTTGGAGGAGAACTTCCTTTTGAAGATTTTTTAATACATATTTTACATACAGTAATACCTCATGATACGAACTTAATTGGTGCAAGGAGGAGGTTCGTAAGACGAAAGGTTCGTAAGACGAAACATTGTTTCCCATAGGAAACAATGTAAAGTCAATTAATCCGTGCAACCAAAAAAAATCCCCGCAAAAAAATGGCATTCGGCAACTGCTGGGAAGCCGCGCGGCTGTTTTAAAAGGTGACAGCCGGCCTGGGGGGCTTCCCAGCACCCCCCGAGCCCCGAACCCGGAACTTCGGCAAAAGTTCAGGGTTTGGGGGGATGCTGGGAAGCCCCCCAGGCCGGCTGTGACCTTTTAAAACAGCCGCGCGGCTTCCCAGCTGTCTCCCGAAGCCGAACGCTAAACCCGAACTTCCGCGTTCGGCATTCGGAGACAGCTGGGAAGCCGCACGGCTGTTTTAAAAGGTCACAGCCGGCCTGGGGGGCTTCCCAGCACCCCCCTGAACCCCGAACCTGGACGTTCAGCAAAAGTTCGGGGTTCGGGGGTGCTGGGAAGCCCCCCAGCCCGGCTGTGACTTTTTAAAACAGTCGCGCGGCTTCCCAGCTGTCTCCTGAAGCCGAACGCCAAACCCGAACTTCCGCGTTCGGCGTTTGGAGACAGCTGGGAAGCCGCCCGGCTGTTTTAAAAGGTGACAGCCGGGCTGTGGGGCTTCCCAGCAACCTCCCGAACCGAACTCGGGGTTCAGAAAAATTTTGCCTCTTCTTACAAACTTTTTTCGAGTTATGAACCGGCGTTCGGGAGGCTTCTGGGAAGCCCCGCCGCCCAGCTGTCACCTTTTAAAACAGCCGTGCGGTTTCCCAGCAGTCTCCGAACGCCGGTTCGTAACTCGAAAAAAGTTCGTAAGAAGAGGCAAAATTTTTCTGAACCCCGGTTCGTATCACGAGTTGTTCGTAAGACGAGGGGTTCGTATCTTGAGGTACCACTGTATGTGGAAAATAAGGGACTGTCTTCTAGATATGGAGATACATCAAATGTTATGTTCACCACCTGATAAGGATTCAGAAGAGAACTGGGCAAACATTAACACACACCTAAGAATCCTTCTGTGGTTTGGGGAATAGACAGAAAGTATACGGTTCAGAGAAGGAGCATTAAAAAAGTAAATGAAAAAGTATTTTCCCTAAAAAGATAAATTGGGTTATAAAATGAAAGTAATCCAGTTGTTGAAATTTCTGTAACTTAATATCTGTCTCTTTTAATATATTCTCCTGACTTTATTTTCTCAAAGTTGCTCATTCCATGTTTTTATTATCTATTGGCAGCCTTGAAATAACGAAGAGTATATATACAATGCAATTCTAAAAATTGGCATTATGTTCAAACTAAGATAGATAAGTATAATAACTGCTTTTAATTATTCATCTTTAATTCAAAATGAAATCAATGTGCATAACAGAAAAAGAAATAAAGTGCATACATTATCTCTTTGTGTTTAGTTATTAAGATTGTTTTCCCCAGTTTATATTTTAGAAACATGACTTATTCACTACTAAATATTCAGAGCACTAGGTTATGTATGGAAAATGATAATGCTATTATTAATTTCACATTAAAACTGTCAGTAGTATCATTATATTGGCATCTAACAATTGCTCCATTAGAATGGAGCATTAGCGTGTCCACCAATTAAGGCCAATGGAAACAAAGGCAATTATGTTCTAAATTCTGTTTCTAAAAATTGATTTTTCTATCAAAATAATGTCGACAAAGTAATTATGCATTAACACATTTGGTCAAAATATTTCTTCTGAAGTTTTGTTTAATCAAATAGATATAAATGGATACCTACCAGTTCTGATTTAAAATAGCCAACTGAGTTTTCATCAAGCTGGAAATACCTTCTTTTCCAGTTCTTCATCTATGTATACAGACAAAAATGTAATAATTTAAATATATATTTAAAGAAACATGTTATTTTTTTATTTATTCATTATTTATTCACTGTATTTTAGGCTTTCTATCAAGACTACATGTTACTTTTCTCATATTCATATTCTGTGCACTATTCAGGTCTAGTTCCTTAAATCAGAAACATTTTTCTGATTCAATATGAGTATAAACTAGGATGTTCCCACTGGGTTCAGAAACTGCTTAGGTTTATGGTATTCATTAGATGAAAATGGTTCTAAATGAGCAGGAAAAGCTGATTGTTGTAATATACAACAATAGCGACCAGAAACATTGCAATTCATTAATAATAATAATAATAATAATAATAATAATAATAATAATAATAATTTATTAGATTTGTTTGCCGCCCCTGTCCGAAGACTCGGAGCGGCTCACAACATCAATGCAAAATACAAATCCAATGACTAAAAAGCCAAACAGTTAAAAACCCTTGATTTAAAAACAATCATACAACCCAAACAAACCATACATAAATCGGAGCAGCCGAGGGGAATCAATTTCCCCATGCCTGGTGCCAAAGGTGGGTTTTTAGGAGTTTGCGAAAGGCAAGGAGCAGTCCTAATCTCTGGGGGGAGTTGATTCCAGAGGGTTGGGGCCGCCACAGAGAAGCTCTTCTCCTGGGTCCCACCAGATGGCATTGTTTTGTTGACGGGACCCGGAGAAGGCCAACTCTGTGGGACCTAAGCGGTCGCAGGGATTCGTGCGGCAGAAGGCAGTCCCGAAGGTATACTGGTCCGATGCCATGAAGGGCTTTATAGGTCACAACCAACATTGTGACTAGAAACTGATCGGCAACCAATGCAGACTGCGGAGTGTTGATGTGACATGGGCAGATCTGGGAAAGCCTATGATTGCTTTCGCAGCTGCATTCTGCACAATCTGAAGTTTCTGAATACTCTTCAAAGGTAGCCCCATATAGAGACCGTTACAGTAGTCGAACCTCGAGGTGATGAGGGCACGAGTGAGTGTGAGCAGTGACTCCTGGTCCAGGTAGGACCGCAACTAGTGCACCAGGCGACCCTGGGCAAACGCCCTCCTCGCCACCGCCGAAAGATGGTTGTCTTATGTTAGCTGTGGATCGAGGAGGATGCCCAAGTTGCGGACCCTCTCTGAGGGGGTCAATGATTCCCCCCTCAGGGTAATGGATGGACAGATGGAATTGTCCTTAGGAGGCAAAATCCACAGCCACTTCGTCTTGTCAGGGTTGAGTTTGATTGTAAGAGTCATCCTTTACAACAGGGGTCCCCAAACTTTTTACACAGGGGGCCAGTTTACTGTCCCTCAGACTGTTGGAGGGCTGGACTATAAAAAAAACCTATGAAAAAATCCCTATGCACACTGCACAAATCTTATTTAAAGTAAAAAACAAAATGGGAACAAATACAATATTTAAAATAAATAAGTAATTAAATAATGAAGTAATAAAGTAATTTATACTTCTTTATTAACAAGTAAATTTAAACTTAAATCAACAAACTCCCTCCATTTCTCCTTCCTTCCTTCCCTCCCTCCTTCCTCTCCATTTCTCTCTTCCCTCTCTCTTTTCTTCCTTCTCTCTCATTTGTTTCATTTTCCTCTCCCTCATTTTCTCTCCATCATTTTCTCATTTTTCTCTTTTCTCTCTCTCTCTCAGTCTTTCCATCTATCCCCCTTTCTCTCTTCCTCCCTATCTCTCCCTCTTTCTCTCTCTCTTTCTTTCTTTCTCTGTCCCTCTCTCTCTTTCTCTCTCTTTCTTTCTCTCACTCATTCTCTTTCTCTCTCCCTCTTTGTATCTCTCCCTCTTTCTCTCCCTCTCTCTCTATCTCCCTCCTATCCTCCCCGTCCCTTGCCTCTGTACCACCTCCTCGCTCAGCAGCAGACCGCGGTGAGTTGACAGGAGATTCGGGAGCTTATTATATCTATTGATAAAATCTTGTGGGCTGCCGCGGGCCGGATAAATTGCCTCAGCGGGCCGCATCCAGCCCCCGGGCAGTAGTTTGGGGACCGCTGCTTTACAACTTGCCCTCGTCCACAAGATGAGAAAAAAACAAAAACAAATTGTTTTCTTAATTGACACCCAAAATTTCCCAGCCAGTATGGCCATTGCTAAGAATCCAAAGAGTGGAATGCTACAGAGTCCCCAAGATTGGGAAACAGTGGCTGATTAGTTCAGTGCTCAGATAAGAAACACATCTTCGTATTCAGTAACAGAGATAAACAGAGATAAACTGGTCATCTGCAGAAGCTGTTGCAAGTACTTTTTTATGCTCTAATTTGGCATCAAATAGAAGTAAAATGGAGGACTACTTTATATCACAGTTACTGCTCAACCTACGACTACAATTGATTCCAAAATTTATTTTGTTAAGTGAGTCTTACTCTATTTTATGATTTTACTTGCCACAGTTGTTGTGACTCACTGAGGTTGTTGAATTAGTAATAATAATAATTTATTAGATTAGCCACTTGTAACATGGCTGTTAAGTGAATCTGGCTTTCCCATTGACTTTGCTTATCAGAAGGTTGCAAAAGGAGATCACATGACCCAAGGACACTGTAATCGTCATAATTATAAACCAGTTGTCAAGAATTCAAATGTAAATCATATGATTATAGGGATGCTGCAATAGTCCTAAGTGTGAAAAATGGCCAGATCACTTTTTCAGTGCTGTTGTAACTCTGAATGGCCAGTAAAAGAACTGTTTGTAAGTCAAGGACTGCTTGTATATTATTGTCAAAATTTTTAACATGGCAAAGTTTCCATACAGGAATTACATTACAGTGATCCCCCGGTTATTGCGTCCCCGACCATTGCGAACAGGGTAATTTGCGATTTTTGAACCCGGAAGTTAAAACACCATCTGCGCATGCGTGCCCTTTTTTTCTATGGGCACGCATGCGTACATGGCGCCTGGCAGATCAGCTGCTGGGCGGCTTCCCTGGGTCTTCCCCCTCTTGCTGGCGGGAGGGCGAGCGGCGGGCATCAGCAAGGAGTTTCCCCACCGCCCACGCAAACTCCTCGCTGCCGCCCGCCCACGCCGTTCATTCTCATCCGCTTCCCACCTGAGCCTTGAGGCGAATTCGCTTCAGGACTCAGGTGGAAAGCGGCGAGAGCGAGCGCTAGCGAATGGCTTGTCCGCCGCCCGCTCGCGCGTCCCGCGCCCACGCCATTCATTCTCGCCGCTTCCCACCTGAGTCCTGAAGCGAATTCGCTTCAGGACTCAGGTGGAAAGCGGCGAGAGCGAGCGCTAGCGAACGGCTTGTCCGCCGCCCGCTCGCGCGTCCCGCGCCCACGCCGTTCATTCTCGCCGCTTCTCACCTGAGTCCTGAAGCGAATTCGCTTCAGGACTCAGCTGGAAAACGGCGAGAGCGAGCGCTAGCGAACGGCTTGTCCTCCGCCCGCTCGCGCGTCCCGCGCCCACGCCGTTCATTCTCGCCGCTTTCCAGCTGACTCAGGTGGGAAGCAGCGAGAATGAACGGCGTGGGCGCGGGACGCGCGAGCGGGCGGCGGACAAGCCGTTTGCTAGCGAATTCGCTTCAGGACTCAGCTGGGAAGCGCGAGCGAGCGGCGCCAGCGAACGGCTTGTCCGCCGCCTGCCTGCCCGCTAGCGAGGAGCCGAAGATCGGGGGCGGCGCGGCTGTTTTAAAATGTCGCCGCTGGCATGGGGGGCTTCCTAGCAGCCCCCCAAACCCGGGTTGGGGGTCTGGGGGGTGCTGGCAAGCCCCCCATGCCAGCGGCGACGTTTAAAACAGCCGCGCCGCCCCCAATCTTCAGCTCCTCACTAGCGCTGCGGAAGTAAAAACACCATCTGCACATGCGCGAAGTAGCGAAGTAGCGCTGCGGAAGTAAAAACACCATCTGCGCATGCGCAGATGGTGTTTTTACTTCCGCAGCGCTACTTCGCGAAAACCCGCTCGTTGCGGGGGGTCCTGGAACGGAACCCTCGCAACGAGCGGGGGATCACTGTATATTATACACAGCAATTCATGGAGCATATTGCTGTAATCTATGGAGTTCCATATTTGGTTCGTGAGTGATAATATGTACTAAAAAATCATTATAGAGATAATTTCAAGTGGATTATCTATGGTCCTATTTTCATATCCAGTACATATTACTCAGTCCTGTTATCAAAATATTGTTCACGTGTCTGAAGAAGAAGTTGAATCAATACAGAAATATCAGAAATATCTGAAATAAAGCCTTGAAAAGCCTTGGCCTTGAATTTTTTTTAAATTAACTGCAGGTAGACAATTCAATTCAAATAATTCTATATATCTATGAAGAATAAATAATCCTTCTTCAACAAGAGTTATCAAAACACATGTACCTAATAGTACCAAGTAGTATTTTATTTTATTTTATGAACCTTTTGCCTCCAACAAACATTTTTTCTTTAGTGTTTTGGGAAATCTGGTCTGCATGGGTTAAAAAATAACACCTTTGCATTATGTATTGCATAATATATTTTATTAGCCTCAATCTGCTTACCACTGCTCCCTGTTTAACACAATAGCCTGCTTTGATAACTGGATTGTCTGGAGGATACTTAGTAGTAAAGTATGGAAGATGGCTTTGGGACCGTTTCAAGTAGCTTTTATCAGTTTCAGCACATTCATTTCTCTCTTCTTTCTAGAAAAAGTAAACAAGATAATTTAGAATAAATAAAGAAAAAAGTTGGTTTTGCCATCATAGCTAGAGAGAATCGGATTTATACAGCCATGATCCTTTAATCCATGTTTGCATCAAATAAGTGGTATAAAAATTATTTTCACTAAATAAATGTACATTGAAAAGCAAACCAAACACTTTAAAGATTCTGGGGACAGAGTTCCTTCTGGAATTACATCCTCAGTACAGTATACCCTAAATATAGATATCAACTATTTCATGTTCCTTGGAAGCATCCTCACAAAATTTAATAAACAACATTCAAAAACTGCTTTTTAAATTCTAACTTATCACACAAGTGAGCTTTATAAGTTCCACAAAGACCCAGAAAATAATATAGCTACAAATCAAGGTATCTCATGTGCAACCACAGATATACACTAAGTTTCACATTGACTAGAAGAGCTGAAGAACAATCACAATTCAGTCAGTTTCCTCCTTTCATTGAAGGCAGCATATTATAAGCTAAAAGAGTTGAAAAATATAGGCAGACTAAAACTTTCCATCTAAGGACTACTTTTATTTTTCCTTCTAATATGAAAATTAAGAGGTATCTTAACTTCTGCAAACATTTGGCAATGAGGTATCTTGACAATTTTTTTCAGATTCAACTGTCTACACATCAATAAGAAAGACAACATCCTAAATGAATTGAGTAGGAAATGTATTTTAAAATTTCTAACAACAACCCTTCCTCCTATGTATATAGATTAAGAATAGTGTTTCTTCTTTTCTTTTCTGCTTTTTTTCCTTTTTTATTTTTTTTTCTTTCCTTCCTGCGCTTTTAAAGAGATGTAAATTTGGATATTTTCTATTGTTAAGGGCAGCTACGATAAAATGTGGGTTTTTTCCAATGAAAGTAGGAATGTGTTTTCTAAGAATGCTAGAAAGGGACTGAAGCACGATGGCACAGTTAGGAAAAATAGCAAACAGCCAAGAGAAATTTAGAAAGCTATAGCTATATAGCTATGAAAGCGAAGAACATTATCTAAAATCCGGATGATAGCATTTGGAAAGGAAGTAGCACAGGATGAATGTTATATCCCAGAAATAATTGGATAATTAGAAAAATTTGATTAATTTGACTAAGAATTTGGCATTTGATATTGTATTGTATTATATTTTAATTTGAGGTACCGTATATACTCGAGTATAAGCCGAGTTTTTTAGCCCCAAAAATGGGCTGAAAAACACAGCATCGGCTTATACTCGGGTCATTGACAAAGTCACCACACGAGGGCGCCATTGCTTGAGCCAGAGCGAGGAGGCACCAGCTTTTGTCCCCTCTCGCACGCCGTAGTTCCTCTCACTAGCTCAAGCAAAGAAGGCAGCCATTTGCAATGGTGAGCCGGATTAAAAAGTCCCCCTGCTGTCAGATTCTCCTCCCCCTCCTTTGAAAGGATTTAAACTGTTTAAAAAATGGTATTTTGTGGTAGTTGCTGTCCTTGCTTGGATAGGATCTAATAATGTGTTATGAGGCAGAGCTAGACAGGAATTCTTTTTCTATCTGTCTATCTTTCTATCTATCTATTTTTCTATCTATCTATTTTTCTATCTATCTATCTATCTATCTATTTTTCTATCTGTCTGTCTATCTTTCTATCTATATCTATCTGTCTATCTATCTATCTATCTATCTATCATCTATCTATCTATCTGTATCTATTTCTATCTATTTTTCTATCTAACTATTTTTCTTTCTTTCTATCTATCTATCTATCTATCTATCTATCTATCTATCTATCTATCTGTATCTATTTCTATCTATCTATCTATCTATCTATTTTTCTATCTGTCTGTCTGTCTATCTATCTTTCTATCTATATCTATCTATCTATCTATCTATCTATCTATCTATTTCTATCTATCTATCTATCTATCTATCTATCTATCTATCTATTTTTCTGTCTGTCTGTCTGTCTATCTATCTTTCTATCTATATCTATCTATCTATCTATCTATCTATCTATCTATCTATCTATCTATCTATCTATTTGGTTTTCTATGCTGATAACCTCACAGCAGCTAATGCTGAAGCTCTTCTTTGGATACACTTATTTGTTTGTTTGTTTGTTTGTTTGTTTATTTAATTGGATTTGTATGCAATCCCTCTCCAAGGACTCAGGGTGGCTCACAGCATATATAAAAACAGAACAATAATGTAAATCCAATTAATGATGAGAAGGAATCCAGTTTTGAAGGATTTTAACTCTTAGGTTTTAGCTTTGTTCCTGATCGAGCTACTTTTTTTACTTTTTAATTTATTGTTAATATTGTTAATTTGTTTACCCTCTTTTAAATTTACAGAGCTAGTTTACTGGTTTTCTTTAAAATAAATATTCTAAAACATGTCTCAATTAATGTAATTTTATTGTTTTCCATTTTTATAAGTTACCAGTAGCCACTGCATTTTCTAACCTCGGCTTATACTCGGGTCAATACGTTTTCCCAGTTTTTGTGGCAAAAATTGGTGCCTCGGCTTATACTCGGGTCGGCTTATACTCGAGTATATACGGTATGTAAATTGGAAGGTGTGAAAAATAATAAAAAAAATTATACCCAAGAAGGACAACATCCCAATAATATATCTATTATCTTGGAACTAGTATTATTACCTGAGTAGGAGTGATTATGGGAACACCACCAACAATTTCTGTTCTGTAAGACATTTGTTTTCTTATTCCCAAATTTTCAGAATGACGCAGTGCATTATCAGTATGACAAGAGTCAGCCTGCTTTGGTACCTGAAAATAGAACATTAAACAAATACTGAAATGAAATGTATCTTCTAAATCAGGCTCCCTCAGAATTATTATTCTTGTCTATTTTTAATTATTCACAAGTAAGAGAAATGAGGCAAATGTTTATCATTTCTGGATATCTTTCTTAAGACATTGCTAAATTATTTACTTTCCCGTCTTTTAAATGTTGCTTTAAAAAAGCTATGGACATAGCTAAACATTTTAATAGTATTCTGTGAGGTTCTTTAATAACTTAACTGTTCTTCTATTGATTATTTTTAAGATTTCATTCTTTTACCAGGAAGAGATCATCCAAGGGCATGGGGTGAGGTATCATCAGTATGCCGATGATACCCAGCTGTACATCTCCACCCCATGTCCAGTCAAGGAAGCAGTGGAAGTGATGTGTCAGTGTCTGGAGGCTGTTAGGGTCTGGATGGGTGTCAACAGACTCAAACTCAACCCTGATAAGACGGAGTGGCTGTGAGTTTTGCCTCCCAAGGACAATTCTATCTGTCCGTCCATCACCCTGGGGGGGAGATTATTGACCCCCTCAGAGAGGGTCCGCAACTTGGGCATCCTCCTCGATCCACAGCTCACATTAGAGAAACATCTTTCACCTGTGGCGAGCGGGGCGTTTGCCCAGGTTCGCCTGGTGCACCAGTTGCGGCCCTACTTGGACCGGGAGTCACTGCTCACAGTCACTCATGCCCTCATCACCTCGAGGCTCGACTACTGTAACGCTCTCTGCATGGGGCTACCTTTGAAGAGTGTTCGGAAACTCCAGATTGTGCAGAATGCAGCTGCAAAAGCAATCATGGGCTTCCCTAGGTATGCCCATGTTACACCAACACTCCGCAGTCTGCATTGGTTGCCGATCAGTTTCCGGTCACAATTCAAAGTGTTGATTATGACCTATAAAGCCCATCATGGCACTGGACCAGAATATCTACGAGACAGCCTTCTGCCGCATGAATCCCGGTGGCCGCTTAGGTCCCAAAGAGTTGGCCTTCTCCGGGTCCCGTCGACTAAACAATGTCGACTGGAAGGACCCAGGGGAAGAGCCTTCTCTGTGGCGGCCCAACCTTCTGAAACCAGCTTCCCCTGGAGATTAGGACTGCCCCCACCCTCCTTGCCTTTCGTAAACTTCTTAAAACCCACCTCTGCCGTCAGGCATGGGGGAACTGAGACATCTCCCCTTGCCTATGGAATGTTTGTGTGTATGTTTTTATATAAGGGTTTTTTTTAAGGTTTTTAATGTAAAATTGTTATTTTAGACTTAATATTAGATTTGCCATTGTATACTATTTTATCACTGCTGTGAGTCACCCCGAGTCTGCGGAGAGGGGCGGCATACAAATCTAATAAATGATAATAATAATAATAATAATGAGGCAGACTTTTTAAAAAAATTAAAAAATGGTGCAGAAACAATAGTGAAGTAAATTACATGGTATGTTTTTCCATCACTTACTAAAATCAATATTGATGCAAGAAATTTTTTCACATTCTTTTAAAATATTTGTTTTGTCATTTGTCATTTGTCATTTTATGGTACTCAACAACAAATGCAGAGGGGTTTTTTTTAGAAAATCAAAAACAAACAAAACTACAGCTATTTTTCATAGAAGTTAATTTTTTATAATTTCATTGAGTGAGGAATAGATACAGCTGTTGTTGTATCTATATATCAAGATAATTTTTTTAAAAAATCAGAAGATTCTTTAGCAAGAAGCACGATAAAGCATAATTCTCTTCCAAGTTGAAGAAATTCCAGTCAAAACTATTTTCACCTGATTGATTGATTGAATGAATGTGCTATTGCTAATTATAAAAAAGTTTAAGTAACATTTGCTTTCATATAGCTGATTTGCAGGACCACATGAACACAAGTATAGAATTTGATGTACCATTTATACAACTTACTGAGATCCTGGCATGGTAACTAATACATATTTATTTTTACTTATTTATTTAATTTTATTAGATTTATAAACTGCCCATTCCTGATAGACTTAGGGAGGTGCACATGAATAAAAGAGTTCATAAAGTTCCTAACCTGGGATCTTAATAGAGGATCTTAATGAATTTCCTTAAGTCTATCTTCCTGACTACTGGAACCCTTATCCTACTCCATGTTCTAATTGTGCTATTTTTTCCAATCTAATGGAATGCCAAGAGATTAAATTCCATCCAATTATGTCAACAGGATAACTCTCCCGAAACAGAATGAGATTAAATTTCAGAATATTGTTAATTCCTACATTCCTAAATCCTCCTCCTGGTAGGTCATAAAATTCAGGATTGAGTTACTAATGGAGCAGAAAAAAAGCTTTGCTTATAACTATATACCACTGCTCAGAAAAAATGTATATTTTATAATGAGTATTTTGAGCGTTAAAGGTTTTTGCAAATGGGCAAGATCCCATAGCAGCCATTTTCTTTTGAGTGCCCGTGACCATCCCTCAAAATGTCAAGTGTGCCTCCCATCCCAGAGTCTGCCAAAATAATATAAACTTGAAATATTAATGAAAGTTCTTATAGTTGCCCCATTGTAATGAGACCCTATGCCCAGATTTCAAACCAATGGCATGCATGCCAGAGGTGGCACACGGAGCCCTCTCCGCTGGCACGTGTGCTGTTACCCCAGGTCAGATCTCCGTGATGTTTCTTTCAGGAACTTGTGTTTCCTTGTAATAAAACAGAAGCTCACGAAAGAAAAAGATCTTACCTCTTGCCGCACTGGCGGTGTTGGAATGCTCTCCATCCCACCGCTGGGCAGCTAATCTTTGGGTCTCCGCTGAGCATGTTCGTGCATGTGGGCAAACACAGTTTGGGCACTCGGAGTCTAAAAAGTTCGCCATCACTGTCCTATGCAGAATAACCCAGAATTCAAAATGATCACTTACTGTGATTTTGGTAGCTTTGTTCAGGACATTTACCCATTCAAATAAGTCTTGCTGATCATTGGCTTGTAAAAAGTACTTCCTCATTCCTGCATTCATGACTGTTGGAGAAAATATATATATATATATAAACAGATAAAAAAATTTAATATGTACTTGTGAGAAAAGTAAAGACATTTTTACTTTGTCTAGATAAAGACCATAACTTTTGATATTAGTACATAGACTTCACATTCATGAAGATATTTTTATTTAATTTTTTTAGTTCCCCTGATGTCCAATATCCTAATACACAATTAATTAAAAAAAATACCAAATTGTACTTTAAGACTGATTTTTTTCAAAAATCAAGAAAATAAATCCAAAAAAGCAAGTCACAAAAATATGCCATAACAAGCAGAATTCGAAATCAAAGCTTGTAAAACAAAAAGATTGTTATTTTTTATATATAGCACTGGCAACTATCATTTTTATTACAGAATCAGCAGAATCATCCTGGTCAATATTTGATCCATAAAATACAGTGGGGTACCTCTACCTACAAACGCCTCTACTTACGAACTTTTCAAGATTTTTTAAATCTCTTCTCAAGAACCATTTCCCACTTACAAACCCGAGCCTCTGAAACTGTAACTGGAAAAGGCAGGGAGAGGCCTGCGTGGGGCCTCTGTAGGAATCTCCTGGGAGGAAACAGGGCCAGAAAAGGTGGGGAGAAGCCTCCGTGGGGCCTCTCTAGGAATCTCCTGGGAGGAAACAGGGCCTCGATCCTCCCTATGGTTTCCCCAATCACACACATTATTTGCTTTTACATTGATTCCTACGGGAAAAATTGCTTCTCTTACAAACTTTTCTATTTAAGAACCTGGTCACGGAACGAATTACGTTCGTAAGTAGAAGTACCTCTGTACTGGATTTTTATTTTTTTTAAAAAAAACATTGTTCTCTTTATATTAGAAAGAAAACATAGAATAAACTGGTATTCAAAAACATCAATGTTTTAAAATGAAAAAGCTTAATTCCATAACAAAAAAATATTTATGGTGCATAATTTAAAGCCTTTTTAAAACTTACCAAAACAGAATTCTGCCTTTGGCCTCAGTTTAGTTGCATCACTTACCTAATAAAGTGGAAAACACTGGCATTATATTGTGTAGTATGTATAAATACTATATATTTCAATATAAGTTTATTGATGTAGATAAATCAAGCACACTGCTGTTCATGTGGATTTATGAAATGAAGCAGTGAACTGATGCAAGAACAGCAATTTTTTCATCTTTGTTTTATATGTTCCCTGCCACTAATCCATACTTTCTGAAAAGTTAATCATGTGTGTGAATTGGGCAGTCATATAAATTTGTTGAATAAACCTCTGTAAAGTGTTATATTTACAAACAGCAAGCTACCCTATATGTACATAAATTTCCTATTGAAGATATATCATGTTCAACTTCCTTCTATGTACCTAATATAATCTCTGAATTCCTGGATGTTGTTGAACTGTAAATCATAGCATTCCTTGCACTTGGTCATGCTACCTGGGACTATTGAGAGTTATCATTTAGCTATGTCCAGGATTCTGCATCCCTATTAGCTATTCAGAGCCCTGAGCAAAAATTGATTGTGAATAAAGTATCCTATAATAAAAGCATGTCTCACTCTTTCTCTAAACTTGCACAGAGCGAAGAGAATAAATAACATGGTATTCTTATTTGTTTAAAAGATTTGTACGGCTACTTATCTCAAAATACTGTATAACTGCTTTATCTTCTGGATTTTTTTTTTTGCAATGTATTCCTTTCTTTTCTTCTGAAGTAAAAATGTGATGCACAATTGTACCAATTCCCCCCCACACACCTTATCTATTTTACATATTTCATACTTAGCCATTCATTGCTATTTATCATATCCATTCAATAAAAAAAACTAGTTTTCTGGAAATACGTGTACATTCTAGTAATGGACACATTTTATCACAAAATTGTTCAGTGACAGAGGAACGAATATCTTAATTTAACTTTTTGATAAAACTGGAGCTAAACAGAAACTAATGACATTACAATAAGCAAATGGATATTTTATTATCTGATATTACTATTATAAGCTTTATTTATCATGGACAAATTTTAAAAATCTTGAAATATGAATTACTACATAATAAAAGAAAATTATATAGTCAATTAATCTAGCACATCTTAATTTACATAACAAATACTATGAATGGTCAATAAAATCAGACATATGTTTTTTTTTAATATCTTATTTCATGTTAGAAGAATGTCCGTTCAAGCATAATATTATACAGTGTTCCCTCGATTTTCGCAGGTTTGAACTTCGCGAAAAGTCTATACCCCGGTTTTTCAAAAATATTAATTAAAAAAATACTTCATGGTTTTTTCCCCTATACCACGTTTTTTCCCGCCCGATGACATCATATGTCATCGCCAAACTTTCATCTGCCTTTAATAAATTTTTTAAAATAAAATTTAATAAATAAACATGGTGAGTAATAATCTAAATGGTTGCTAAGGGAGTGGGAAATTACAATTCAGGGGTTTAAAGTGTTAAGGGAAGGCTTGTGATTCTGTTCATAGCCAAAAATAGTGTACAGTAGACCCCCGCTCGTTGCGAGGGTTCCGTTCCAGGACCCCCCGCAACGAGCGGGTTTTCGCGAAGTAGCGCTGCGGAAGTAAAAACACCATCTGCGCATGTGCAGATGGCGTTTTTACTCCCACAGCGCTAGCGAGGAGCCGAAGATTGGGGGCGGGGCGGCTGTTTGCCGCCGGCATGGAGGGCTTCCTAGCAGCCCCCCAAACCCGGGTTGGGGGTCCGGGGGGCGCTGGCTCAGCTCGAAAGCGCCGAGACAAGCCGTTCCTTGCCGCTTGCTATCGGCGGTTTTGAGCTGAGTCCGGAAGCGAATTCGCTTCCGGACTCAGCTCAAAACCGCCGATAGCAAGCGGCAAGGAACGGCTTGTCTCGGCGCTTTCGAGCTGACCGGACTCAGCTCGAAAGCGCCGAGACAAGCCGTTCCTTGCCGCTTGCTATCGGCGGTTTTGAGCTGAGTCCGGAAGCGAATTCGCTTCCGGACTCAGCTCAAAACCGCCGATAGCAAGCGGCAAGGAACGGCTTGTCTCGGCGCTTTCGAGCTGACCGGACTCAGCTCGAAAGCGCCGAGACAAGCCGTTCCTTGCCGCTTGCTATCGGCGCTTTTGAGCTGAGTCCGGGAGCGAATTCGCTCCCGGACTCAGCTCAAAAGCGGCGAGAATGAACGGCGTGGGCGGGCGAAGGGCGGGCGGCAGCGAGGAGTTTGCGTGGGCGGTGGGGAAACTCCTCGCTGACGCCAGCAAGAGGGGGAAGACCCAGGGAAGCCGCTGCCATCTACGCATGCGTGCCCGGCACGCATGCGTAGATGGTATTTTTGACTTCCGGGTTGAAAAATAGCGAAGTACCCTGTTCGCAATGGTTGGGGACGCAATAAACGGGGGATCACTGTATTTACTTCCGCATCTCTACTTCGTGGAAATTCAACTTTCACGGGCGGTCTCAGAACGCATCCCCCACGAAAATCGAGGGAACACTGTATATGTATAGTTGTATCAGAAGCCCTTATAGTCTCTTACTAGTTCTGCATTTTCACTGAATCCATTTCACTTAAATTGAACTTTAAAAAACGAAAATGTCTTTCAACTCTTTCAAACTATGGTAGTTTTGAAATATTGATCAGTAATACTGCTACATAACCTTGAAAAATCTAAAGCAAAGAGAAGTCAATTTGTGTTTAAAAAAAACCTTGCCCACAGATTTGGAGTATAATGGTATTTCTTTACAAATACTTACTCTAAAATATATGTAAGTGGTTTTGTACCTTTATTTGAAACCACTTAGGTACTCTGTTCAATTTTTGTTTATACTTTAAATTTCTAAGAACACCTACTCATTATAACTCTTGGTAGTTTACAAAAATTAATGATAGAAACTGTGTATTAAAACCATAGCAATATGCTGAAGAGGATAAAAATGTGGTTATTTATACAGTATAAACAGAATCCACAGAAGATGTGTACAATACTTCTTTCAATCCTAAAATGTGGGAATAGAAACAGGTCTTTAAGGGTTGAGGAGTAAGAGGATCAATAAATCTCTAAATCAACAAAAATTGATAATCTCTACAATGCACAGTTAACCTGATATTCTGAAAATATGATGCATATCCATTATATAATTGTTTAAATATTCAAAATAAGTAAACTATAACTATAGTATATGCAAATGTTTAAAAATCCTTCTAAGTGAACTGATACTTTTTTCTCTTTTTCTCCAAGAGTACTTTAAACCTTTTAATAAGGCTCTAAAACACAGGTTTCAAACAGTATGTCACGTTGCTGTCACATGATGTTTGGCGATGTTTTTCTCCTTCGTGGAGCTGGGGTGGGTATGGCCTCCACATGATGCATCGGGCCTGTGGGCTGCCAGTTTGATTAGGCCTATAGTACAATTCTGCAACTATTCTGACTCTTCTATTTCATTAGGTTGTGACTGGTGTCTCCTTTCAATAAGTGTGGACTCCTCTAAACAGCTTAAATTCGAAGACAGCAGATTCTTAGAAAACGTAGAAAGACTATTAAAGTAGTATTTTAAATACTCCCAGCTAACAATCTCAATGGTGAGAAAGGTAAGAGCTGATGAAAGAGTAAAAATTTTTGATCCAACTTCCCCCAAGCTAGCAACAGATTATTACAAACAATCTGATGAACAGTGCATATAATTCTGAAGTAGTACTCCAGAACAGAAAAACTGTGTCAGAAAATTTTTGTAGGGTTAGTTTCATCAGAGAAGGCATTGTATAAAATATGGAGAAGTGCAAAATATTTGCAGTAAAAGAAGAATACAAGCTTTGTAAGAAAAGAATACCTTGCCAATTATAAAACACAGCAATGGTCTATTATACTTTGGAACTACACAGAAGCTAGTGACATGGGAAATATTGTGTAAGTATAAGGAAGGATGGATTAATATGAAAACTATCAAATCCTAGAACAATGTCCCTGTCTCAGTGAAGAAATTTCAACAGTAAAAGAGCTTCCAGGAAATCAATGATCTGAAACACACTATCAAATTCACTTAAGGAAAAGTAACATAAAAACGTTGAGAAGACTTTCAGTCCTAGACTGTCTTATTTTGAATCTGTAAATAAATAGCAAGTACGTGTATTTTTATCTTTCTACTACTTTAATTAAGAAGATTGATATCAGTGATGATTATTATTTTATTGATTTATAAGAAGGAGAGAAGTGGGGTAAACTGATGTGAGTTAGGGTGGAAAACATAAAGTAATATTAAGGAAATAATATTAAGGAAATTAATATTAACAGACTTTTCTTTTATTAAAAATAATTGATATGGAGCAAATATAGAAATAGAATTATGAATGTAATGAATTTTAATGGGTAATTAATGAATTGTTTTTTTGATACAAAGTATTGGGATCTAGAATTAAGATATCTAAACTTTTGATTTTAAAACATAAAACTCACTGATTCAAAAAGATGAAAACAATGAAATAATGAATATAGAGATGGGAAATGCTTTTTTTGTATTTTTATCTTTGTACTATTTTAATTAAGAAGACTGATATTAATGATGATTATTATTTTACTGATTTATAAGGAGGAGAGAAGTGGGGTAAACTGATGTGATGATTGTTGATATATATATATATTGTATATTATTAATAATAAATTTTAGAAATCATTAGAATGTTCAGATTTTAACTTTTGAAAAATCTATTAATTTACAAAAAGGTATAAAATTAATTTGGATTCAGGAGGGGGAAATTTTTTTCATCAACTACTGAAATCATATCTATTAGTATAGGGCATGAGAATTCCACTGACTATGCAGCGCTCATACTAGAGTAGGGCACAAAGATATAGAATTTGATTGCAGTGGGTTTTTGGGAAAGGTTTTTCTTTCCCTAATGACCTTTAGAATATTTAGAATATAATTTTTTAAAAGTGAATTAATTTACAAAAAGGTAGAAAACTGATTTGGATTTGAGAGGAGGAGGTTTTTTGTTTTATCCATTGGGTCATTAATACTAGAATAGGGCACGAGAATTCCACTGGCTATGCAGCACTAATATTAGAGTAGGACACAAAGATACATAACTTGACTCCAGTGGGTATTCAGAGAAGTTTCCTTTTCTTTGATTAAGTTTATTATTTTTCTTTTTTTTCCTCTCACCTCTCTTTAAGGCATAAGGCAAGAGAAAGTTTTATAAATAAAATAATAATGGATTATAGAAATTAGTAATTAAAAAAAGATTATAATTTTAGAAAGATGTACTGAAGGCTCAAAGGTTTTTTAAATTGAATTAGGATTAAAGAAATGGAATTTTTCCTATTGGTTATCGGGATTAACAAATTTGGAATAGGGCATGATGATTTGGCTGGACATGCAGCATTAAGGTTAGATTAGGGCATGATGATTTAGCTGGGTATACAGCATGTTTCTCTGGAGTTGATCCCAGTGGGCCAGTGGGGGAATTTTTCTTTTCTTACTCACTCCCTAATTTTATTTTTTATTTTTTATTTTTACAATATTTATAGACATATGACTTGGAGAAGATTGGAGGTAAAAAGGAGTTTAAGGCTAAAAGTTAAGGTTTCATGAATGCATTGGTTCTATACGAAGGTAGGAGATGACGTATAAGAAGAGGAGGAGGTTATTTTTCCATTTCTTCCTCCCCTTCTTTTCTTGTTTTTATCCTCTTTTCTTTCTTTTTTTCCCTTGCTTTTCTTCTATTTTCTTCTTTTTATGCTTGTTTTCCTTTCTTTTTAAACACTTCTTTCTTTTTACTTTATTTTTCAGCTTTACTCTTAAATTTTATTTCCTTTTTGTTAGTTAGTTGTTATTTGTTTATAATTTTTTATATAATGGAGTTACATATTAGGTTTTGTAATTCTGCAATTCGACTAATTGCTAATTGCTATTTTAGGAGATGCTATTTGTTGGTTCTTTTTTTGTCAGGCTCTCTCTCCTCTAGTTTGTCACCTGTAGTTTTTTTGGTTGATGTTCTTTTTTCTTTAGAAGTTCTTTATTAATGGGCGATTATCATTTTAAAAAGGTTATTAATTATACATGAAAATTGATATAGAAGAGATATGGAGAAGTTTGAATTTCATAGCCTAACCAACTTGAGACATTTTAAATCTAGAACAGCTTAAAAGAGGTTTTAGCTAACAATATTTTTGTACAATATAAGAAATTGACTAACTAATTTTTATCCAGATGTTAAAAGTCTAGGAGGCAGCACCGATCTTTGCATAAATACAATTTGTAAAAGTGAACTATTGTAAAGCAACTTGATGTTTTTGGTATTTTTTAACTGTACTATGAATGGAGAGAAAAACAATAAAAAATTCTTTGGAAAAAATAAAAATAAATAGCAAGTACATTTTCAGATTTACAAAAATATATTGCTTTTGTATTATGTAGAGACTGAATGTGTAAGCTTTTATTCATTTAGGAATTCCCTGAAATACAGTTTCACCTGGGAACTTACTAAAACACAATTCAACAAATTGTACAAAAACCTTAACATACAATTGTATAGGTGTTGACCTAAACATAGATTTTAATAATAATAATAATACTAATTACAA
The DNA here is from genome assembly GCF_031021105.1 of Erythrolamprus reginae. Classification (NCBI taxonomy): domain Eukaryota; kingdom Metazoa; phylum Chordata; class Lepidosauria; order Squamata; family Dipsadidae; genus Erythrolamprus; species Erythrolamprus reginae. The sequence goes on from NC_091954.1 coordinate 50,155,470, forward strand.
TAAAATGTATCCAGTAACATTACAAACTTTAATTATTAGATATTAGCAGTTTGTACATCTCCCGATTTATTTAGCCAACCATCTTTATCTGTATATAATTTGGGTAAAAACTGGTTTCGCTAGTTTTTTTTAAAGAAACCAACTTTTAAGCATAGATTACATACTCATTTAAATATAATTACAACTCCTATTTTGGAAGTTAGAACATAGATTAATAAAGTTGGAAGGGACATTGGAGGTCTTCTAGTCCACCTTGCTGGAGTAGGAGACCTTATACCATTTCAGATAACACAGCACATATGGCATAAAATATAGATGGGAAGGGTTTTTTATGCATTATTAATTTAGAAATTCAATAATCTGAGAAACATACACATACCTTTGAAATATAGGTAAGCTTAATAGATCCAACTGGTGGAGATCCAGAGGGAAGGTTCTGTAGTTAACAATATAGTATAGCAGTGTAAAAGAAACATATACACAAACACATATATACATAACAACCCTTATAATTTCAACCCAAATATTTCAAAATTTATCCAACTGTAAAATGCAGATAATTCTTAACTTAAAGCCAGAACTGGCACTGGATTTCTGGTGAAAAATCATTATGGTCATAGAGAAACACATGTGACTAGACCCAATTTCATATTTTTTTTGAACTGTCATCAAGTATATATTCATTAAGTGAACACCACAATTGTACATGCAAACTCATTCTTCCAGATTTCTTCTTCTTCTAAATAGATATTTTTTATGGTAAAAAGAATTGAAAATCAATTCATCACAAAGACAAACTTATTGCCAACTGTTAAAATGTGGTAATGTGGCTTTGGCCAAAAGTGCTTTCTGGGTCCTTGGTAATTCTGAACGATCATTAAGTGACCAGTCATATGTCGACAGCTACCACTAAGGTTCTAACAAGCTTTGTTTTGTTAGCATAAGCAACTGCACTGCTGCATATTATCCTAAGTTGCAAACTTTTGCAATTATTTATTTTCTCAAGTAGCAACTAAAACTGGAATATACTTTTAATGTTACATTTCTCTAAACAACACTCAACTCTAAATATCACTCAAATTGACTCAACTGTCAATTTTAGCCCATAATCAAATAATAAGCACATTTATACACTTGCTAAATTATTGATTTATTTCCACAACATGAAAGCAGATTAAGCAATTACTGATGTTTCAGGTTGCAGCTTTTATTATTCCTTGCTGTCTAGGTTGATAAGAATGCCTATCCACAGTATAAGATATACAAGTTTTAAATGATTATCAGATGAATTATGAAAATAAATGTTCATTATGCTGCATAATTCTAAAATAATATTTAGCACATTAAAAATATGAAATGACTAACGATTAGTATTTTCAGAATTTCCAGAATCTTCCAGAAACTTACAAATTATACATTAATAAATATAACAATATTTATCTAATGTATATAAATAAATTTTTTAAAAGTTGAAGTTTACCTGTGGATTATCCATATACCACACCAAATTATCTTCTTTTGTATCCAGTATGAAATATCGCCGCAGAAATTTACCACTGTTTTCATTTTCTTCAATATCTAAAAAACCACAAATACGATTTTGACGATCCGCATAAGGCATTTCTGAACCTGAACATTACACTGCAAAACAGAAAGATTGTTTTACTATAAATATGTGAATTAAAAGTGCTATATTTTTAGTTTTGTTTAATAAACTCGGCTTTTCAGTTTAATTGCAGGAAATGTATTGCTTGCATAAGCCAGCATTTTATGTGCATAAAATAGGATTTAATAAACAACTGCATTTAGCAGGTTTTTAGATGTATGTCATTGACCTTTAAAAAAAATAACAATATGACCAATGTTGTAGGTCAAAATTTTACTTTTCTAGTAGCATTAATATTATAGGATTGTATTAAGTTGATTCATATATTAAAACCATTCTCACATAATTAAAATTCCTTATTTCTATCAATAAAGTCATGTAGCAATTAAATACATTATTGTATCTATTATCATTAATTGAAAATATCTAAACTTGGAGCAAAAATGAAATAGAGTACAGTTTGGGAAAAGGAGATACTACCAATTTATAAAACCCTAATACTGTACTTGCATTCCATGTTGTTCTACTTTGAGTGCAACACTAGCAGTATGAAATAAAAAACAATATTGCCTCAAAATCAACAACTGAAACCAGTACCATTCTGTTCCACAGCATTCATAGATCCAAAAATCTATTGATCTACCCAAATAGAGAATTTATTGCAGGCTTGATATGTAAACAATTCACACGGTACTAGTATGAATTGAAATTTTTTTAACTACATACAAAACGTAAGCCATTGGCTCTACTGATAAATTGGGTAAATGCTGATAAGATACCAGAAACTTTTTCTCCAGATATTTTTATATAATACTCATACTGAATATCACTGAGGCAAAATACATGCAGTAGCAAATACTTTGTCAAGATACCCAGTACTAATTTTATTACAGATTTGTATTAGTCCCATATTTCTAAGGAAACAATCTAGCACTGTTTGCAAACCAGAACAATTTTACTCAGATTATACATGTTCTTACTATCCACAAGCCAATAGAGAAGCAAAAAATAATAATTTAAATTGCAATGTGAATGTTAGCCTAGCAGTTCACAACCTTTTTGGGTCCACTGATTGGCGGCAGTGGCAGCAGTGGCTGTAGGGGTGGGGAGGGATGGCTGTGCATGCACAACCTAATTTTATGCATGTACAAATGAAATTCACTCACCCCTTGCGCAGTTTGGTTCCCAATAGTCCACGGTGTGTTGGTTGGGAACCCATTTTAGCCCATAAAAATCCATTCTTATCTTTATCTTTGTTAAATTATAAAATAACTAATATCCATTCAATAAACGTAGTCATCACAACATACCATGATAAACAAATAAGAAGCAAAATCCCAAGTTTTAATATACAGTGATCCCCCGGTTATTGCGTCCCCGACCATTGCGAACAGGGTAATTTGCGATTTTTCAACCCGGAAGTCAAAACACCATCTACGCATGCGTGCCCTTTTTTTCTATGGGCACGCATGCGTAGATGGCGCCCGGAAGATCAGTTGCTGGGCGGCTTCCCTGGGTCTTCCCCTCTTGCTGGCATCAGCGAGGAGTTTCCCCACCGCCCACGCAAACTCCTCGCTGCCGCTCGCCCGCCCTTCGCCCGCCCATGCCGTTCGCTCCCCCTCTTGCTGGCGGGAGGGCGAGAAGCCCTCCCCAGCACCCGCTCGCCCGCCCTTCGCCGCTCGCCTGCCCTTCGCCCTGGCCGCTTCTTCCCAGCGGAGAAATTCCAGCCCCCACCTAGTCCCGCCCGATCCTCCTCCCTGAGGCAGCTCGCCCTCCCATGGCCGCTTCCTCCACCCTCCATCGCAAGCCCTCGCCACCGCAGCCAACGCGCGCTGCGATCTTCAAGCCCGGCTCCTTTCGGCCCAGCATCCCGGGCCAAGCGGCTGCCTTCCGTCACTGAGCCTGGCTCGCCCGGAAGATCGTAGCGCACGTTGGCTGCGCTGGCGAGGGAAGCCAAGCAGGCGCGCCGTTCTCCGCTGACTCCTAAAGCGGGGAAGTTCGCCAGGAGTCAGCGGAGAACGGCGCAACTGTTTTAAAACGATCGGAGCTTTCCAATGAGTCCCGAAGACAAACGGCAAACTTCCGCGTTTGTCTTCGGGACTCATTGGAAAGCCGCGCGGGTGTTTTAAAACATCCCCGCCGACATGGGGGGCTTGCTAGTACCCCCCCAAACCCGGGTTGGGGGTTCGGGGGGGTGCTAGCGAGCCCCCCATGTCGGCGGCGATGTTTTAAAACAGCCGCGCCCCCCCCCAATCTTCGGCTCCTTGCTAGCGCTGCGGAAGTTAAAAACACCATCTGCACATGCGCAGATGGTGTTTTTACTTCCGCAGCGCTACTTCGCGAAAACCCGCTCGTTGCGGGGGGTCCTGGAACGGAACCCTCGCAACGAGCGGGGGATCACTGTAAACTTAAATGTCCAATGGCATGATTTCAGGAGACTATGAACTTAAAATGCAAAGCAGCCTACAAATTCTTCTTTGATCATGATCAAGGTACTTCATGGAAATAACAAATAGCAGAATGAAGAATGAAACTTTGCCTAATTCCCTCATTCAAATGCTGTGGGGTCAAAAATACTGGTCTTAAATCTCTGTTCTGGTAATGGTCCTGCAGGTAAAAATGGATGTATAGTACAACTGTTTCTTCAATGCCCAATACACTGATTTATTCCAATGTCCCATGTTCAAATGCTACCGAGAGATCTGAAAGAATCATTGTCATTCACTGCTTATAATACAATGTAGAACTCTAATGTCTCTTTCCCAATAGAGGCCACTAAGGTCAATCAGGAGTAGTTTCCTAGATCTTTTCAGAGCTAATTCTACAATCTGGTCTACAAAGCTATCTGTCTAAAATTATTGTATTTTATTCAAATAAACTCATACTAACAGTCATCTTCTCCAGGACTTTGTCCAGCAAAGGGATACTTACAACTTTCCTTTTTTAAAGCAGTGTAGGACACTCTCTCAATTAAAAGGCCCTTTGAAATTTTATCAGTTAAACTTTCCATGCTGCAGCTGTACTGGCATGCTAGCAAGAGCCTAAAGTATGATCACTGGCAATATTAATTGTGCCTACAAATTTCTGGACAGTCCCATTGTGCCAGTAGTTATAAAATCCTGAGATGGCTTTGAATTAACAGCAAGAGCACTGACATTGAAATCAAGACAATTTTCCTGGGACAATTTAGGCCCAGCCCAGAGATAACTTCTTCAACTGCAAAGATTTGCAAAAGCCTCAATATTCATGATTGCTTTTATTTATGTTTGGTTTTAATAGTATTAAAGATTAAATTAATTACAGAGAATGCAACTGTAACTGTAGAATGGCAGCTTTTCATTCTTGCCATTCTACATGCTTTGCACATTCAAGAGAATGTTATGTCCCATCTAATTTAATTTATTAGATTTGTATGCCGCCCCTCTCCGGAGACTCGGAGTGGCTAAAAGAGAAGCCCTTTCGAGTGTACGGAGAGGGGCGGCATACAAATCTAATAAATAAATAAGTGGATTTATCAACATATACTGTATAAAATATATCAACATATAAATATTATTAATTTATATCCTATTTTTATTTTGTCCAACCTAAGGCAGTATACATAATATTCCTTAACAATGGTTGGCCCACATGTGCAAAGAGAGGAAGTGAAGAAGATTGTTGGATAATTACTGATATCCATTCCACCAACTCCAATATTTTAAAGTTATTAGTTTCTTCATTGATTTTAAATGCCAATTCTATTAGTCTGGCATTGTTCTTATTGTTTTTGTTTGTAAATTGTAATGTTTAACTATTGCAAAAGTACCCGACAGCAGGTTCTTGTCAGAAAAGATAAGTCTGTAATAGATAAACTAAGTAAAAAAGAAATTAAAATGGGAGGAGGCGGAGAGAGAACAGGATTAGTTAGTAGTCTAAAACTAAAGAAAGAAATACAATAGAAGTTATAAAATGATAAAACATATTATTTATTTTATGGATTTCAGGAAGCTTGAAGGGTTCACCAGCTGTAAAATATTTTGTAATGCAGATTTTCCAAAAATAATGTTTAACAATATTTTTATGCCATTTTATTATAAAGTTTTATGAAATTTATTTTATTTATTTTGCAAGTGAGAACAGTTCTGTATATTTATGGTTACACATTTTACAATGCATTTTATTTGTACCTCACTTTTATTATTTTTACAAATAACTCAGGGCAGCAAATAAATCCAACATATATTTATTTTTGTATTTTCTCCACAATAACCCTGTGAGGTGACTTGACCTGGCCAAAAGTCACCCAACTGTTTTTATGGCTAAGGTGGGACCTGAACCCATGGTCTTCTGCTTTCTATTCTGGTACTTTGACCACTGGGAAAAATGTATTTATATTATGTTATTGAATTGTAAAACTGAATTGAACAGTAGACTTTAATAATCAAAAATCTATTTTGGTTTAGAGATATATAATCTTTGGATATTTTATTCAATATACTCATACTGAATACAATTCAAAATATTTACTGACAAAGAGACAATATAACAATTGTTGAAAAGCTACTATCACTTGTTCAAAATGAGACATTTGTCATCTTTGTATTGTCTGTCAATAGAATTAGACATCTAGGGCAGTGTTTTTCAACCAGTGTGCCGTGGCACACTAGTGTGCTGCGAGACATGGTCAGATGTGCCGCGAAGCTCAGCAAGAGAGAGAAAGAAAGTAAGAGAAAGAAAGAGAAAGAAAGCAAGAGAGAGAGAAAGAAAGAGAAAGAAAGCAAGAGAGAAAGAGAAGGAAAGCAAGAGAAAGAGAAAGAAAGCGAGGGAGAGAAGGAGGGAGAGATAGAAAGAGAGCAAAAAAGAGAGGAAGGAAGGGAGAAAGAGGGATGGAGAGAGGAAGGAAGGGAGAGAAAGAGGGAGAGAAATAAAGCGAAAGGGAGGAATAGAGAGAGAGAGAAAAAAATTTGCCCAAACTTTTTTTAGCCGCCCCCCCCCACTTCCCCCCCCCCGCTCAATGTGCCCCATAATTTTGTATATGTAAAAAATGTGCCACAGCTCAAAAAAGGTTGAAAATCACTGATCTAGGGTATATAGATAAAGATAAAGATCTATAAGCTAAAGTATTTTTGAAATGCTTAAAATGCCAGAAGACTATTATTCCCTGCTATAGCTGGCTGGAGAACTATATTGTGCTAGAAATTCTATGTTGAAGCAAGTTACAACATTTCACCACTATGCCTTGGAATTGTAGACAGAAACTGTATATTTAAGACCAAACTAATATTAAAAGGAACAGTATTCTCAAACCTAAGAGCTGACAAATACTTCACATGCTCTCTAGATTTTCTAAGATAAAACAAGCACAGACCTATTTTCAACCATTATGTTGCTTTTTTTTGATACTCTTCCTTTGCAAACTATGTCACATTTTTGTGTAGATGGATTCCAGAACTGCTTTACCTGCTGCAAACAAACATTATTCCCTGGGGGAGGGGGGGGGTTTAATTTGAATTAACATGGAAAAATGAAACAAGAGTCCAGATAGCTGACTACACTTATTTGTGAATATTTGTGTACAAGCATACAAATTAGTTTTTGACTCCTGGCAATTGCCTTGGCTATTCCAGCAGGTTTGGGGGAAGTGCTTTGCCATTGCTTCCTTCCTTGGGCTGAGAGAAAATGAATACCCAAGATCACCCAGCTGGCATTGTGCTTAAGGCTGGACTAGAACTCTTGGGTCTCCTATTTCTAGCCTGATGTCTTAACCTATATACACCCAAACTGGTATTATTGCTTTTTAACAATAATAAAAACAACTCCAGCCAACGATCAGTAAATCCTTTAACCATAAAAAAATGTTTTCACTTGAGCTATGTAATCTATTCTATACACAATGTTCTGTAAATCCTTAAACTTAAAATTGTTTTCATTTGGGCTATGTATTGATCTATTGGTAACAAAATTATCAACAAACACATATTTCTAAAAGGCTTGTCGGGTCTCTGTTTAAAAAAGAAACTAAATCTACATATCTGATATAAACATTTGTTGCTATCTGATATCTGCTGCTTGGCAATTTACTGAAATTCTAATAGCTCAAATATAAAAGCAAAGGATTCAACATATCAACAGGGCTCTGCATATTGGTCAAACTGAGAATGGAAACAGCAGGGCTAAGGATAGGGTTAGGGCTAAGGACAGGACAGGACATAGAATGCAGGAAGAACATTCTTTGTTGTGCCTTTTTAATGATGATTCTAATGTTAGGTCTCTATTTAAAATTCTGGAAGATTATATAACCCAAAAACTTGAACAATTCTGTTGGTACCACGTTGTCTAATTCCTCATAAAATCCATTCTCATCTTTATAGTTTTAAGTATATTCAGCTTCAGATTGTTCAGTTGTTCAATTTCCCGTCTATATGCAGACTCACTGCCGTCTCAAATGATACCAATGACTGTTCCATCATCTGAAAAAATTCACTACTTTAACAGAGGGATCCATACATTAACAAATGTATGGATGTTTAGACAATTCATTTGACCTAGATTCTTTTTAGTGTTATGTTGATGCTTTGTGTTCAGAACAAAAACACAGATTTTTATTTTGACTGGTATCTGACATCCTACCAATATTTTTCCTTATTAATGATCTTACACAGACTGTTTTGCCAAGCTTACACTTCAATACCTACTACAAGATCATCTGGAAACATTTAATGTTTGTATTTTTTATATGTGAAGTTTTCCTGGAGGTTTATTCAATATTTTTTCACACTGAAAGGAAGTAGCTCTATCAGGCCAAAAATTCAGAAAGACACTTGGCGATTCTTCCCAGCTTGAGGATTTTTTTTTAATTGTTTCACACCTGCTGACAAAATCTTGCCAGACAGAGCACTCTACTATCTGTATCTACAATATACTTTGTAAAGGGAGAGGCTATCCTCACCTTCTTTCCTGCACAGATAATATCTGGACTGGATTGCTTTTCACTCTTCTGGATTGCACATCATCTCTTCACAATTTACAAAATCACATTCTACAGGAAAGAAATATTATAGAGTACATGTTGGAATAGAACAAGGAATACTTATGTATGTGAATATATTGTAGGGAAAGGTTTCTGCAAATTAAAAGTGATGAGTATGTGTATGTGCATTACCAGATACAGGTAGTTCTCGACTTACAAAAGTTCCTATAATAACCCTTCAAAGTTACAACAGCACTGGGGGGGGGGGGGAGGACCTTTATGATAAAAAATTCAGATGCTTGGCAACTGGTTCATACTTATGACTGTTACTGTGTCTTCAAATCATGTGATCACCTTTTAGAACCTTTTAACAGGCAAAACCAACTTATCAGCTACAACAATTCACTTAACAACTGTCAGTTGTAAAATGAGCAAAACTCATTTAACGAATGTCTCACTTAACAATATAAATTTTGGGCTCAATTATAGCGGTAAGTCGAGCACTCCTGTATTACTGTACAGTCTTATGCATAATTTGAACAACCCAACCACTGAATTGTACATTTGAGAATATAAAAAAAACAGTGGAATGTTAATGTGAATATTCCTTCAAGTCTTTGTTCAGGTTTTAGCCTGCAGACCTGATATTTCTCATACAGTATTCCCCCATCTCTCCCCCCCCCAAAAATACTTAAATTTAAATTTATATAAATATTTAATTGTTAGGCAAGCCTTAGCACACTACTAGTATTAGTAGGTGTGATATACGTATTTTTCATTTTTGGGGGATCAAGGAAAATCCTCTAGTTAAAATGATAGTGGCACTTAATGCTTAATGTGTTTTATGGAAGCCTTTAGCTATTTTTTCATTTCTATCTACCCTTCAATCTTAACCAAATTTCTTCATACACACACATGCGCGAGCACGCACACACAAACACACACGTATGTATGTATGTATGTATGTATGTATGTATATATGTGCTTTCCAGTTAGTGCCTTCTAGATGTGGTGATCAGCATATTGAAGATTGAAATACTGTTTTAAGATCCACATTATAGTAGCCTGATTCTTTCTTCAGTTAGTCTGCTTCATTTGAGAAGTTAGCCAAAAGTAAAGATGCTATGTTTTAATATTAGGGCAAGCAAAACAATTCTCTGGACATTTTGCTGGGATTTTTTTTCTGTTAAAAACTCCAAATTGTATTAACTAATTTTAATCATATACCGGTAATCTTATCAGGAAAAGTGTTCTGCTTTCTTAGTCCACTGTCAATGCTTGACTACTTCTAACCTCCCATAAAGTAATTTATATTATTTTTCCATTCAGCAAAGATTTGAGTTTATAAATAGCTTTCAACAAATAAACCATCAATAAGACAACAGAAAATTTAAAACACATAAGTAAACAAAGCAGTATAAATTAAAAAGAAAATGTTCCATAAATTCTCAGATAATGTCACTTACATTCATAAAATTTCAAACTCAGATATTAACCAGATATATTATAGGCCTTGTCTACTTCCCAAAGGTGTATAAGATATTAAACATCCAAATATAAATACAATAATCCCTCGCTACTTCGCGATTCATCTTTTGCAGATTCGCTACTTCATGGATTTTCAAAGGGGGCTTCTCCATTAAATCCATTGAAAATTTTAAATCCATTAAAAATTCATAAAATTCTTTTACAGTACTACTGTACTCTATTAATGAAACTGGTAGGATATCACATGTAGTTCCAGCTGAGATATATTATAAAATGACTGGGTGGGTTTTAAAAGTCCAAATACTCATTAAATACATAAAAAAATATCTTTCCTCTACTTCACGGAAATTCATTTTTCACGGGTGGTCTTGGAACGCATCCCCCACGAAAAATGACAAATCACTGTATCTATTCTTTACATGAAAAATCATGTTTCTCTTATACTGAGGTCTGTAAAACTAGACTACCACTGTCATTGTATTTCCGTTATGAAAATGCATCTATTTTAAAGATAAATCATTAATTTCCTTTTTTATTTTAAAGAAATTGGCAAAAATTACAGTACATTGCGATTCAAATTTCAAAGTTCAAGTTGCCTTAGGATCAATTTTAATTATCTATAACAGTTCTTTAAAATAATCTCCCTCTCCCTTTCTCGTGTATGTGGGTACATAATAGCATCGGTTTAACACATAACTACCCCATTTTCACTGGAAATAGTAATTAAAAATGCAGTTTATTTTATTTTTTAGATTTATGCTGTATAAAACCGATGTTCATTAATATTTTTAGTTTGAGTTCTTTTTTGATGTAATGTGGAAACTGAAAAGCAGTTGAGATATAACTACAGGTAATTCCTGAGTTACGAGCATTCCCTTAGCGAACATTCAAAGTTACACGATAAGCGCTTCCTAGCATTTCAAACAAATCCTGAAACTATGAATCTTGCAGCACCAAGGTGGTTGTTCATCCTTATGAACAACCTTAGAGACTCTGCAACATTCATCCTGCATGTCAGAGGAGCGAATGCAACTGAGAGGCTGAAGAGAAGATTGCTTGCTAGATCTTCACAAGATAATTGACCTGGTGTGGCAGGTTGGGTGAAAGGGGGAAGCAATTGTGGGGAACATGAGGTATTTCAGTGGGTTGAGGAAGCCTCGGGTGGTCTTAGACAGATGGTCTGTTCCATCACTAAGTCTCCATGGCCTTCCCTACTCTGAAATACCTCATGTGCACTTAACGAGCCTCACATTTGATTAGCAAATGTGTGGGCGAAAGGAGGAAGTGATCCCGTTCATGGTACAAGATTCACTCCCATGAATCCTCAGATTACGAATAGAATGGGCAGGCTCCATTGCATGAGTAACTTGAAGACTACCTGTATTATCCTAAATAACTATCACTTAATAATTGTGCAACAGCATTTTTAGGAACATTTTTAATGTATAGTTCAATGATGGTGAAACTTTTTTTCTTCGGGGGCTGAAAAAACATGGGTGCGCGCTATCACACATGCACGAGTGCCCACACCCATAATTCAATGCCCGGGGAGGGCAAAAAGAGCTTCCCCTGCACCCCAGAGGCCTTCTGGAGGCCGAAAACAGACTGTTTTCCAACTTCTGGTGGGTCCAGTAGGCTCATCAGTAGGCCCAGTAAAAACACATTTCCCCATCCACGTGGAGGCTCCCTGGAAGCCAAAACGCCCTCCCAGAACCTCTGTGTGAGCCAAAAATCAGCTGACCAGCATACACATGAACGTTGAAGCTGAGCTAGAGCAACAGCTTACGTGCCAGCAGATATGGCTTTGTGTGCCACCTGTGGCACCCGTGCCATAGATTCGCCATCACTGGTATAGTTATTGTTTTTATACTGCATAAAACATGCATGTTTATTATCAGCCTAATTATTTTGTAAATATAAAAATAGCTAAAATAACAGGAAATAATTTGGTTTTAGGAAATACTTAATCAAGAATTCAGTAATCTAATAATCTCTTTTTACACAAGCATTTATGGGGAGTAGCCAACCTTCTTCCCTGAAAAGCAGATATAACTTAATTTTACTCATAGCAGGGACAGAGTCCATAGTTTGTCACTGAATAAATGACATCTAGACTTAATTGTACACTTCTCAATTAATGCTAAAGGTTAAAATATTATCTTTGGAAATGGTTAATTTAATAAAAGCAAACCATGTAAAGAAAAATTTGCATTCAATTTAACAATTCTATTTAAAATGTATAAAAAACAGCGTTTGTTAGCAAATGCACTTAGCTTATGCATAAAGCTAAGCCACATCATATTTTATAGTCGACAACTGCTGTTTTAAAATATTGTTCATTTTTGTTCTTCATGTTTCAAAATAGGGTAGTATCACATCTTGGGTCCCTTTCCCCCCCCCCCCCAAAAAGTGGCTACTGATTTTAAAAGCCATCTGTTAATACTACCCAGAGCTATTGCAATATGAGAAGGACATAAAACATTGTTCATTTTTATTCTACATGCTTCAGAATGGGGTATTATCACATCTTTTTTTCCCCAAAAGTGGCTACTGATTTTAAAAGCCATCTGTAAATACCACCCAGAGCTATTGCAATATGAGATGGACAGCCAATAAATTCAATAAATAAATATGGCCATAACTTTAAAAACACTTTTGTAATCATGATGTGAACAATGGAAAATATTTTTTCAATACATTTCTGTTGAAAATGTAGAAAAAATATTTTCTTTCAATCAGCCCTTTGAACTTTTGTGAATTTATTTGTTAATCAAATTCATACAACCATCTCCCCAAAGTGGATTCTAGGCAGTGCATATTTGCATGTAACATGGAATTATTCCACACACTACACCAATATTGAAATTCACAGTTGTTCTGTAAAAAATATATTTATCATTTTGTAGACTCGCCTACATTAAAACACTGCAATTTTTAAAAAAGTTTCATAAGTCTCAAAGTATCCTAAATTACATTCTATAAGTATCAATAGTAGGCATAGCAACATTACTAAATGGGTTAAAATGGACACAAAAGAAACAATGTAACAAAAATCCACAAGCAGTAGGCTTTTTCAGCCATTAAAAATGTACTCAAATCCAATGTGTCCTTTATTAGCTGTTCTAAAATTTCAGCTGGCTAGGATACATTGAAGTGCACAACTTCTGAAAACTTAAGAGTTGCAAGCATTCATCCCCCACCCATCCTTTATAAGAAAAAAAGCATGCAACCACAACTAAAATCACCTTTACAATACTAGTCGGATAAGATCGGAGTCTCTTACCAGGTCACACTAAATATTAAAAAAAAGAAAAAGAAAACCACTGAAGTTAACAAGAATGACACAATCAGCCTTTTTGGCCACTAAGGAAGCTACACCATCTTCAAATATTTAGCAGTTTAATTATACCACGCAACTGCAACATTTCCCTCCCAGGTAAAAAAGCTACCAAGAGCCCTAATCAAAAAATAATAATGATACATAGGCGTTGGTGGCAGAGGACAAGCCGGCATGCTACATGACCAAGCCAAGCCTAATCGTGCTTATTAAACAGGTAAACCTTCACACACATTATTTCCCCCCCCCAAACTCATGCTTTACCTCCTCATCCTCCCTGAGCAGGTTACCTTTTCCCAACAAACACCCACCCACCCAACTCAGAGCAGATGGGCTTATGTGTTCCACCATACCCTGCACCTGAACTCCCAATGCTTCCCCAGCTTTGGAGTTTCTCAGCTGCTGCTGCTGCTCTTCCACCTCAGAATAGAATAGAGCTGAAAGGGACCTTGGAGGTCTTCTAGTCCAGCCCTTTGCTCAACGAATGCAGAAGAAAGGGGCTGTCTATGGAAATTCTTCTCTCAGCATCAGAGCGGAAGAAGCTTTTTGGATGAGAAGTGAAATGTCTTTAGAGAAAAACCAGAAAGTCCAGGGGTTTTTTGGGATCAGATGGCTCGATGAACTTAAAAACGACCTCCAAAAGCCCCAAGCACTTTCTTTCCTTCAGAGGCCAGCCAATAATAATATTTTTAAAAATAAAAAATAAAAACGACTCCTGCTATTTCTGCTCAGCACCGGACATTCAAGCAGCAGCATGCTGCCCCTGAACGTTGAGGCTCCATCAGGGCTTGTTAGGGGTCCCCAGCTCACCCCCCAATCTTAACTTCTCTCGAAAACCGACCTTTCTGCACACATGATGAGGTAAAGTGTCCAAGGAACTGAAAGGGGCGAGGAGGGTGGCATGGGGGGGGGGGGAGAAAGACCACCTCGGCCCCCTATCCGGAGCCTCCGGACCCTCGGAGAGTTTAAAGCGGCTTCCCGAGCCTTCCCCTCAACAGGCTCCGCAGCGGCTCTTTCCGCATCCCTCTCCAGCCCCGCTTGGGGCTTCCCCCGCTTCCTTCGCTCTCCCAACCTAGGCGTACCTTCGCCCGTTCGTCCCCCCGGCAAAGCCCTCCGCCTCCACCGAAGCTGCCCGATCCTCTGGCGGGGCGCAATAAATGGGCGGGAAGAGCCGCTTCGGCCCAGCTGGTCCTGGCTCCCGGGGCAAGCAGAGCCGCCACACCGCTTCGCTCCGTCCTCGGCGCCGTCCCGCCCTCTTTTTCCCTCACAGCGCTTCGGCTCTGCTCTTTCCTCCCCTCAAAAAAAAAAGAGAGAGAGAGAAACTTTATGACATCGCTAAGCTACAATGAACGGCCTCCCTAAGAGCCGTGCGCCTGCGCAGAGCTCGGAAGCGCGAGTGAACAAGATGGGGTGGAGGCATCCGGACTACAGATCCCATAAAGGCGCTAGGCCAGAAAAGTGATAGGAAAAAACTAGCCGGGCTGCCGAGAAGCACTGTGGGGTATGTAGTCTAGGATGGGCTCTCTGCGTCGCGCGATTCCTTTGAAGCGTTGCATGCTGGGATTTGTATGCTCCATTTCGCAGCCTCTCGATTTGAAGTTGCATGTTTGTACTTGCCATCTGTTCAGGCAGTGACCCTTCCGTGTACTTAGCGACTGCAGGGGAAAAAATTCTTCTGATGTTAGGAAAGACACAGAGATCGCTATCTGCATGGCTCTTTTTACGTACACAAGCCGCGCATAAAAAGTGATTCCTTGTACTAAGCATTATTGGGATGTTGGCTCATTTAGCCATTGGAGAAGAAAGGGAAGAAGGAAGGGAAGGTTTTTAAAAGATCGCCTCATAACTTCCACCCACCCAAAATTTAATGCTAACTATAGCATTTAAATCATGCTCAGGAAAGGCCAGCAATACAGTAGGCGGGGAGTGGACAGGGAATTTCTAGAGAAGGTATGTGGGCAGGTGAGAATTGTACAGTTGTCTTTAAAATAGCTTAAAACACTGAAGAGAAGGAATATAGTGTAGCTGATAGGAAAAGAAATATTTGCTGCTGTTCACCAGATTGTCCCTGGTTGCTTGTTAGTTTTTTTATTCATTGAAAAAACAACCCATATTAGGACCATGTGTACTTCCTGGCAAGCTTATAAAGTAATAAACTTTTTCAACAAATCTTTATTGTATAAATACATCCAATATTTATACTCAAATAATGTTCACGATAAAGCCAACAAATAATTTATTTTTTAGATGTAAAAATTTTAAGTGTTTCTAGATTAATATTTGTTTCTTTCCTTTAATATTATTAATGTATGCTAAGCCATAAACAAACAATAAAAACATGATATATTGCTAATTTATAGAGTCATATTTACAGATCAAGGGTTAACTGCACTGTGTGTTATGGCAATGGACAGGCTTTATCCTTTATTATAATGAAAGTTTTTGTGTTAAATATGCTAGAAATAATAATATATTAATTTTTTAAAATGCTATTGATTACTACTCGTAATACTTAGGCACTTCCTGACATTTTCAAAAAGACGATGCTTGTTCCTGACAAAAATGTAGTAGGTGTGTATGGCTAATCTCCAAGTTAAGACCACAACTGGAATTGGGAATTGCAGAATTTCCATTGCTAAGCAAGTTGGTTGTTAAGTGAGTTGGACCCAAATTTACGATTTTTTTGCCTTGGCTATTAAGTGAATCACTCTAGTTATTATGTAAATTATGCATTGTTAAATTTGGTTCCCAGCACCTTGACCTTGCTTGTAAGAAACCAATTGTAAATGGTGATTACATGAGACAATGCAAAATTGCAAATCTATTGTTTGCCACCCCGGGTCCTCAGAGAGGGGTGGCGTACAAATCCAAATAATAATAATAATAATAATAATAATAATAATAATAATAATAATAATAATAATAGGTGATGCAGCAGGTAGAGTGCTGTACTGCAGGCCACTGAAGCTGACTATAGTCTAAGGAGAAGGGCGGCATAAGAATCGAATGAATGAATGAATGAATGAATGAATGAATGAATAAATAAATAAATAAATAAATAAATAAATAAATAAATAAATAAAATAATAATAATAATAATAATAATAAACAATAACAGCAATAATAATATTGCCTAACACCCACATTTAATCATGTGGTTGGTTGTGGAAATACTCTGATGATTCTAAGCATGAGGACCTGTTGTAAGTCACTTTTTTTACTACCATGGTGTCATGACCCAGATCACCTAGGCAGAAGCAGGCTATTTTATTGCTCTGTTAAATTCTACAACAAATTGCCCTATGCTAGCAGTAAACCAGTAAGAAACCAAACCAATTTACAAAGGCATAGAGGAAGTCCAGAGACAGGATGTAAGCTCACAGGGCAAGGTCCAGAGCCAAGGTCCACAGGGCAAGGCAAGTTCAATAACACATGGTAACTTTGAATAGTTGCTTGATACCCCACAATCTTACAGCTGCACAGAGAGATCTGCATAACCTCCAGATTGTTCCCTGTTTTTTTCCAAATTTGAACCATGTACAGTACTGGTTTATGGTAAACATAGGGTTACCAGATGTTGGGGAAAAGGAGGCCTTGTCCTTTATTCCTCAGTATATCAGGTATAATGAACAATTAAATATTGTCTCAGTTTTTTATTGTCTCTTCCTGAGCAGGTTTTCTTAGGACACAATTCTTCCCTAAAAGTTCTAACTGCAAGTTAACAAGCTCAGCTCTGTGACTTTAATTAATTAAATAGTACCCTCCAGCCAGCTTGCACTGCTGCCTAAAATTGACAAGAGCTTAATCAGTTACAGATTAATGTCTTTTGCCTCCTAACTGACTCTAGTCTAGACCAATCCTGCCATAGAAAACTAGTTTTTCTGCTACTGGAAAAAAGAATTTCATGTACGTATTCTGGTTTGCTGTTTTTCACTGTGTTTTTTGTCACAGTTGCCAAGAAAGTTAAACAGAAAGTTTCTCTTCTCTTTCCACCCATATTTCTTCTTTTTCTTTCCCCTGTGCAGATGTCTGGTAACCCCAGATACATGGTGCTTTACCTGGGATTATATATGCATCAAGCAATGGAGATGTTCCATGGTACATAATCTTGCATTCCTCATGATGGTGTTAAAATGCAATGTTTGTTTAGAAAGTGTAATCTTGCAGCAAAAATACTTTAGTTCCAGTGGTTTGTTGCTGTGAAAATTATGGAGAAGGTGCTAAAATTAACTATATACCATTCCTGTCTCCTGGCAAACGTATGCCATCCCATAAATAGGGATCTTATCCTGATGTGGGTATGCAAAATGAGACCTGATACTTAAGTGTATTCCACCACTGGGTTGCTCCCAGTTCAGACTGGTTCTTAGAGCCAATAGCACGGGCAGCGGGAGGCTCTGCTCACCTGACTCATCGTGCAACAAGTAATCGAAAATTGAAAGGCTCTCTTGCCCCCCGAAAAACAGGGAGAGATACTGTAAATCAAGTTACATAATACAGTCTGGAAATATTTGCTGACAAACCTCCAAACTTTTATGATTATTAATCCGAAACACATGTCATGAAATTGCAATACATCAGTATTTTTTCATGCAGTGAGGTTTTTAATAATGTGTTTACAAATTAAGATAATGTATCGCCTATATACAGTATGTTACTATTGTTTTTCTTTTATATTCAATAATTATTTTCTTTTCCTCTCTTTTTCATATGTTAAAGTTTCCTATGTAAAAAAGAAGAAAATGGAATACATATGCCCTGTAATTAGTTTGTGAAGCACCCCAATTAATATGTTCATTGAAATATAGAAATGATAGGGGTAGTCATACTGCTTCTGTGTGGATTGAAAGGTCCCCTACCTTGATTTCAGCTAATAGCACAGGGAGTAAGTGTGCATGTGTGTGTGTGTGTGTGTGTGTGTGTGTGTGTTTGTGTGTGTGACAGAGAGAAAGAGAGAGAGAGAGTGAGAGAGAGGTTTGCATCATTTATTTCCACCCCATTGCAAACAACGGGGAATTGATTCAGTCCAGCTAAAGGGAGGTGAGGTATGCAGCAGATCCATAGATTTCTAATGATATGTTTTTTTTCTCCTTTGTCTTATTTGCATGAACAATACAATGGTGGGAAGGAAAAGGGAGATTGACATAGGAGTTTTTCCTCCAAAATTAGATTTCTATCTCAACCCTTAGTGCCTCAGGTAAAAACATTTTGGAATTGCCATTGCTACTGTGGAATCTTTTTCTGTCACTTGAGGCAATCAGACCTTCACATACACATATTATCATGCTTTACAGCCATGGCTTCCAACCTTCTGGGGACCAGGGACCAGTTCCATGGGGAGAGTTTTTTCAGTTGGACCAGTGACAGTGTGGTTTCATACTGCCTTCTTCCTGCAGATGGGGTTTCACTTGTTTCCCCACGGATCAGGGGTTGGGGTGGGACCCCTGCTTTAGAGCCTTGGCAACATTAAGATGTCTGGAGTTAAATGTGCTGCCTGGAAATTCTGGGAGTTAAAATCCAGACACTTTAAAAGTTTCCAAGATTGAGAAACATTGCTTTGGAATATGGTATATAAATATTTCATAAATAGTTATTTTTAAAATACCCAGTGGAAATTGATAGTTATTTTACTTGTCACGTAAAGTCAATCAATTAAGATGCTAAAAGAAATAAGAATAGATTTTTTAAAAATGTAACCAGATATTAAATTAATTTAGAATACCTCTACACATTCTATAATTATAAAATGTTTTGAGTAAATGCTTTTTTTTTGCTTTTTTTTAAAAACCTTTTAGTTTTGTTTCAACAGAAAAAGTTAGGAAGGCTTTGGTACAAATATTTGGAAATTCTTAGACATCAAAAAAAAAAAATCAACTGGTTCTTTCCAGGACCATTTACTGCTGTGACACATGAAACAATATTTATAACTATCAAGATTTACCCCCCTAGAATATTTAAATTTGGCCACGATGGATTAATTTTAAAACAGTGACTCTCATACACCAATGATGAAACATTTATGCTTAACATTTCTCAAAGATTTCCTGAATACTCAATTCTTACATATAAACACATCTTTGTTGCAAGCAGGCATTCCATAATTGTATTTCATAATTGTGGTTCATAATGAAACAAAAGGGTAACCACTTCAACAATGAATGCAAAGTCAGCTGGAAACAACCGATTTCCATTACCATAGCTGCTTGTCTACCAAAGCTATGAAGGGTCACATATTGTGTTTCTTTCTGTGTGGGCTTGCAGCTTTTCATAGACTCACAATTATTCATACAGTTCAAATCATTCTTCAGTAGGAGTCCCCATAGCCAAGTCTCCTAAGGCTATATGATGGGATGACTCACAAAGAAAGGAAGGAAAAAAAAAACCTTCTGCCACAAAGCTTCTCTTTATTCTTGTGACAACAACACTTGCATTGGCCATTTATATAAGAGAAACTCATTATGGTGCTTTTGATGTGTCTTGTTCACAATATTTTGCATACTACCATTTGATGCGTGATGCTATTAAAACTCACGTATCTCCTTGTTGCGGATATATAGGAAATTTTATCTCTTATTTTATGTATTGTGGTTACAACCAGGAGTGGGTTCCTCCTGGTTCGGACCAGATCGCCTTAACCGTTAGCGCCCCACTGGTGACGTGAAGATGGCATCACGGATCCGGTTCTGTCTGTGCACACCACCATTTTGTATTGTGAATTTTTGCCAATTTTTTGTCTGTTTGGATGGATTCTCCTCATCCTCAGCTTTGAAAAAATCCCTCCTGCCACCCATGGGTTAATACCAGGGCGTATTGCTCCTACTGTCACTACTGCGTGCCCAGCTTTGGGTGTCTTGCATGGGCATGCGCACACGTCCTGGTGTGGTTTTGCTTCTGCTCATGCGCAGGAAACAAAATCTCATGACGGGACGTGCATGGGGGTGAAATTTCGGCAATTATTTTGCTTCTACATATGCACAGAAATTAAAAAATCACCAAAATCTCACACGCTCATGCATCCTCTCACGAGATTTTGCTACAACATGCTGTGATGCGTACATGTGCATGCAAGACACGCAAAGCTGCATATGCGCCTCAACTTTTGCTACCTATACGGTGTCCTTTACCGCAGTGTTTCCCAACCTTGGCAACTTGAAGATATTTGGACTTCAACTCCCAGAATTCCCCAGCCAGCAAATGCTGGCTGGGGAATTCTGGGAGTTGAAGTCCAAATATCTTCAAGTTGCCAAGGTTGGGAAACATTGCTTTACCGTTCCGGTAGGAACCCACTACTAGTTAATACTAACCCTTGTTTCTTCTCCAAAAGCACAGCTGAGCAGCTCCTCAGCTATGTTTCAGGCTGAAACCAACTTCTGAGCATGCATGGAAGTGAATTCACACAAAGTCACCCGAGTCTTCAGAGAGGGGCGGCATACAAATCTAATAAACTATCAACTATAACTATAAAGGGACTCATGCACGCGTGTGCGACCAGAACAAGCGAACCGGTAGCGAAGGTGAGTGGAACCCACCCCTGGTTACAACTGATCCCGAATCCATAAATTCTTCATTTAGAAAATAGAAAACAAATAGGAGTAGTCCTCTATTTACAACCATTCGTTCAGTGTCTGTTCCAAGTTACAACGACATTGGGGTGGGAGGAGGGACTTGTGACCTTTGCAGCATTCCTATGGTTATGTGATCAAAATTCAGGTGCTTCGCAACTGGCTAGTACAGTGGTACCTCTACTTACGAACTTAATTCATTCCGTGACCAGGTTCTTAAGTAGAAAAGTTTGTAAGAAGAAGCAATTTTTCCCATAGGAATCAATGTTAAAGCAAATAATGCATGTGATTGGGGAAACCGCAGGGAGGGTGGAGACTCTGTTTCCTCCTAGGAGATTCCTAGAGAGGCCCCACGAAGGCTTCTCCCCACCTTTTCCGGCCCTGTTTCTTCCCAGGACATTCCTAGAGAGGCCCCACAGAGACTTCTCCCTGCCTTTTCCGATTACAGTTTTGGAGGCTCGGGTTTGTAAGTGGGAAATGGTTCTTGAGAAGAGGCAAAAAAATATTGAACACCCGGTTCTTATCTAGAAAAGTTCGTAAGTAGAGGCGTTTGTAGGTAGAGGTACCACTGTATTTAAAATGGCTGTGCTGTCCCAGAATCATGTGATCACCACTTTCCCAGCTAGCTTCCAACAAGCAAAGTCATTAACCAGATTTACTGAATGATTCACTTAACAACTGCAGTGATTCACTTAACAACTCTAGCAAAAAAAAAGGGGTCATTAAAATGGGGGAAAACTAACTTAACAAATATCTTCCTTAACAATGGAAATTTGGGGCTCAGTTGCATTTGTAAGACAAGAACTACCTTTACACCAAAGCAGAGATAGCTTAGTGAAAGTGCTTGTGGAGGAAAAATGGTTTCTAAATCAACAGTATGATGTGATTGATAAAAATCAAGATGTACATTATGCTACATCATTAAAAGTACACTTATTACCATACATTATGCTACATCATTAAAAGTCCACTTATTACCATAATTGAGCCCAAAATTTCTGTTGTTGAATAAGACCATTCCTTAATTGAGTTTTCCCCCATTTTATAACCTTTCTTGCCTTAGATGTTAAGTGAAATACTGCAGTTGGTAAGTTAGTAACCAAGTTGTTAAGTTAAACTAGTTTCCCCATTGACTTTGCTTATCAGAAGATCGCAAAAGGGGATCACATTACTCTGGGATACTGCAACATAAATATGAACCAAGCATCTGATGCCAATCTTCTGAATTTTAACGATCATGGGAATGCTGCAAAGGTTGTAACTGTGAAAAAGTCCCTTTTTTCAATGTCATCGTAACTTTGAACAGACGCTAAATGAACAGTAGTATGTCAAGGACTACCTGTATAAGTTTCAAATCATGGAAAGGAATAGTTCCAACGTATCCTACATTACTGACACTACAATGCCTATAAACACTTAAGCATTGCCTGTCTGCTACAATGTCCTTTCTGTCAACGACTACTTCAGGTTCAACAACACGAGCACACAACAGAAACAAACTTAAGTAAACCGCTCTAATAATAATAATTAATAATAATAATTTATTACATTTCTATGCCACCCCTCTCCTTGGACTCAGAGTGGCTCACAATAAAATAACACAGTACAACAAATCTAATATAAAAAAAACATTTAAAAACCCAACATTAAAACCATGCAACACAATCGTTCCATGCATAAACTATATATGCCTGGGGGTATCTTAGTTCCCCCATGCCTGGCAACATAGGTGGGTCTTTAGCAATTTATGAAAGGCAAGGAGGGTGAGAGTGGTTCTAATCACTGGGAGGAGTTGATTCCAAAGGGCTGGGGCTGCCACAGAGAAGGCTCTCTCCCTGGGGATTACCAACTGACATGGTTTAGATAGTCGACGGGACCCGTAGAAGGCCAACTCTGTGGGACCTAATTGGTCATTGGGATTTGTGCGGCAGAAAATGGTTCCGGAGGTATTCTGGTCCAATGCCAGGTAGGGCTTTAGAGGTCATTACCAACATTTTGAATTGTGACCGGAAACTGATCGGGAGCCAATGCAGGCCGCGGACTGTTGGAGAGACATGGGCAAATCTAGATAGCCCTACAATAGCTCTCCTACAAAACTAGGCTGCAGGAAATACAACTTTAATAACTGAGTAGTTGATGCATGGAACTCACTACCTGACTGTAGTTTCATCACCTAACCCCCAAAACTTTACCCTTAGACTATCCACTGTTGACCTCTCCCGATTCCTAAGAGGTCAGTAAGGGGCGTGCATAAGTACACTAGCATGCCTTCCGTCCCCTGTCCCAATGTTTCTGTTTTACTAGTATCATGTATATAGATATTGTTATATCTTTATATACCACCAATATGTACTTGACAAAAAATAAAATAAAGATGGCATCCAGTTCTGGGTACCAAACATCAGAAGATATTCAACTATCTGAAACAGGTTATCCCTATTATCTCAGGGGGTATCCCAACAATAATCAATCAACTTTATAGGAAGGCAGATTCTGGATGCAGTTGAAAACTGGAACCAATAATCCAGGAAGGGACGTGGCTTCCTTTTGCTGACTGTGATGGAGCAGAAGATGGGCAGGCACTGTGAATGCTTTTGCTTGGATTCTTGCACAGAGTACACATCTGGCCTCAGTCATCTAAGTGACAGCAACACCTACCTCTATGTACTGTCTCTGTGTCTGATCTTGAAATGAATGTTATCAATATTATCAGATGGAGGCAAGAAAGGATTGTCTCTACACGAGCTTCAGGAATACAGATTAAAGATGTCATTTTTTTTCCTTTAGCCCACAAATGACTACCTAGCTGTGCTGCCTGGCTCATGATGTCTTGCTGCTATTAAAAAAACAGCCATTTCTTTTTGCACATAACCTATATTTAACTCTTAAGGCTAATTGTATGCATTCCTGCTGCAATTTTCCACTTCGGAGGGAAAAAATGCAGGAGCATATTCACTTCTGCGGCAATATCCATGTATAGGAGTGCAGGCTGCACACAGTAAAAGCCTAAAATAGCCCCATTGTGCTTCCTTCCTCCATTGCTTGTTGTTTTCCCCAGTTTCTTTTTATTCCCTTTGTTTCTTTCCTGTTGTTCACAAATGACTATTACAATACACAACTCCAGTAGGAAGGGCACACATAGTAGCTCATTCACATACAAACAACTCTGACCTTTAGCTTAGCAAAGTTGTTTGTTTTTGATAGGAGGAGAGTTGCTATGTCACTCCAGGTAAAGGGTTTGCCCTTAATCTATTCTTTTCAAACAATGGCATTTCCTGAAGCCATTGGATCATCTTATGTCAATGAATTTCTGCTCTGGGTTATCCTGTCATTTTATTTAGGATTACTCAGACAACATAATCAGTTCAATTCAATAAATCATTTTCATGTCATATTTGTTGTTCACATTTGTTGCATACTTAACACAATCCCTTTGTATACTTTATGAGTGCCAAGAATGAGCCAACCAAAGTTTACTACTGTTGCCATTCTGGGTCTTCGGTTTTTCCCATCTTTATTTTTCTGCTTAAAATCTCTGTAGCTATTGTGCTGTTTACAAATTGAGCCCTTATCCTTTTCTAGTGAAACAAAATCAACCATTCCAGTTCTAACTTGGCCAAAAAAGAAGAAGAAATAACAGTGGTTTTCTTATTTTAATACTCAATCTGGGAAGATTTGTTCTTCTTTCTCCTGCAGAAATATAATTACATGTATTGGAAACCATAGTTCCCTCTAAGCTGAGCAGTGAGCAATCGCTCACTTAAAAATCATCATCAACTCAGAGTTTTCCAAACCTGCCCAGAAGCCGAGAGGGAAAGAGTGAGAGGGAAGGAGAGAGAGAGGAAGAGAGGAAGAGAGAGAAACAGACAGAAAAAAGAGAGGAAGAAAAAGAAAAAGAATGGGAGTAAGGAAGAGAGAAAGAAAATCAAAATCTAGTTTGAACTAGCTCAACTATTTAAGTGGCATTTTGATATTGATAGAGTTGCCCTATTATGAGCTCACTGTTATAGACACACAGTACAGTACAGTACAGTACAGAATTTTATTTTGAAATTCTCTGAGGCAAAACAGGGTGGTTTTTTAATTTGTTTGTTTGTTTGTTTGTTTGTTTGTTTGTTTGTTTGTTTGTTTGTTTGTTTGTTTATTTATTTATTTATTTATTTATTTATTTATTTATTTATTTATTTATTATTTCTGTGCCGCCCAGTCCCAAAGGGACTGCCGCTCAGACACTATACTTTTCCGCCCACCCCCCCAAAAAATTAGAAGGAACACTGTTGGAAACTGTTCCTGAATAAATAATTTTGTAAAATCTTCTATGTAATGAATGCAATAATAGAATTTATCAATATATTGTGCTACAGCTTGTGCTCTCCTGTGGGTATGTTTTTCAGTGCTGTTGTTTTACATACAACAAGTTCTTTTTCAATGCCTTAGTTATGCTTCAGCCATAAGTGAATGAGAAAGTTGTTTGATAACTAAGTAATACAACAAAAGAGTAGTTGCAGCTGACAAAATTCATTGGTTCTGTACAAAATTGTAGTGGGCAAAAAAACCCTCTGTTCAGCTGTTGTGTAAAGCAGGGATCCCCAACCCCCCAGGCTGTGGCCCACTACTGGGCCTTGAGCCTTTTGGAACTGGGCCACAGAAGTGGCAGGCAGGCGAGCCTGCGCATACACATTCCCACTTACGCAAACAGTAGGTGAATGCATGCTACAAGTGCACTCCGTTTGTTTGACCTGCAATATGTGTCCGGAACCATCACCTTTATACACACACACACACAGCTGGTTCACAAAGCCAAAAAGGTTAGGGAATTTTGATGTAAAGCATTTGGCTAGTTCAATCAATGTTAATGAGTATATTTAGCATTTAACTTTGAATCCATAAAGAAGTAGGTTCAGCACCTAGACAATTTCCTTATATATCACCTAGATCCAAGACATAGAGATGAGGCAAAGATTAGGCAAAGCAATAATGCTTTTATTTATCCTCCACAAAAGGGCACTACTACTATTAGTACTGCTACTACAAAAAGAATGAAGAATAATGCTTACCTAACAACATCCCAAAAGAGAGTACAGTAGTCCCTCGCTATATCGCGCTTCACCTACTGCGGCTTCACTTCATCACGGGTTTTCAAGAAATATTAATGAGAAAAATCATTCCCGGATCTTCGCTGGTTCACGGGTTTCTGAGGAAGTCGATCAGCAGATTTAAACAGCCCGTGGAACTCGATCGGCAGGTTTTTTAAAAAAAAATATCTAAAATTGTAAATACTGCATTTAAATACTGTATCTAAAATAAATACTGTGTGGGAATGGTTTATAAACATTTAAACAATTAAAACTTACCAAACAATTACAATATAAATACTTAACTAAGTACTATCAGTCGATAAATTCCCCATCGCAGATTTCACCTATCGCGGCCGGGTCTGGAACGTAACACCAGCGATAGGTGAGGGCTTACTGTACATATGAACTCTCACCAAATATAATGAACTTGGAACATATTCTGAAGCTCGAGATTTTATTCAAGCCTGTTGTCAGTAATTGGCTTAAGCTAGGCTTGTTATATTAATCTGGACAAGTGCTTGGTAATTCTTTCCTTCCTTGGTGTTTCCTGTACAGCCTTTTCCACAATAGATTTCTTTTGATGTCTCGTGTCTAGTTTAAATCAGTATAAAGGAATTCAGAGATGACCTTAATGGAAGTATAAAAGACTCACTAAGACTTAGAGGAAGGATTTTATGGGAAAGATCATCCAATCGAAGAACCGAAGCAAGAATAAAAAATGAAACTCAAAATTATTCTTTCTTGAGTTTAGTACTTGGATTGAGTATAAGATGGGACAGAAAGAAACGTGAATAGGGTTTCAAGCTTATGTTACATTGATGTACCCCAGAACAGTAAAGCAGTGTCTTGGAATTCCTGTGGGGGATACTTTGGCCCAACTCAGCCCTAGGTCTAGTTAGTTAAAATAGAATTTCCATTTCCAAAACTTTATGGCTGTATAGCTACCTCTTTGTGTATCAGAACTGGCACAGAGTTTTATAAGTTCTTTAGTTCTGAACTTTGGACAGGAACATCCTAAGGATCTTTCTTTCTGTTTTCCTAGAGCTAGGCTAAGGGAAGAAGTGCTGGGTAAGAAGATTAGAACTTTCCAAAAGACAATTAGTGCAGTGTTTTTCAACTTTGACATATTCAAAATGGCTGGTCAGGGAATTCTGGAGGTTGATGTCCACACATTTAGGTGCCAAAAGGTTGAGCCTTACTGGTGCAGGTCTATGGAGTTTGTGAGTGAGGTGTAATGTATCCTATTCCAACATCATAACAAATCTGTCTAAAAGTTGGCCAAGCTACAAGATATTTGCAAGGTTAATGTTGCTGGTAGTTATTATCAGCATAAGATTAGTGGGCCTGTCTATGAAATCAATAGGAAAACTTTAAAAACTAAATAAAAAGTTTAAAAAAGGAACAAAATAAATAAAAATTAACCCAATGTAATTTGAATAGAAAACTGAATAGATTCTGTTTGTATACTTCTTTTAATTGGCTGTTCAATTTATTATAAAAAGTGGGTATATATAGGAAAAGAACATTTGGCATATAGTACAGGACTTCAGACAAACATCTTGTTGTTGTTGTTTTTAAAAATCAATCTTATCAATAAAAATATATTTGTTTAGGAAGGCACTTTGGATGGCTGCAATTGTACATGAAGAATTGTACAAAGATACACTTGTCTTTACAATAAATATTACTCATAGAAGGTGATTCATGTAGAAAATGAGTTCAATTTAGCAGTGTTATTTTGGTGACAAATTATGGACACACTTTAAGCCTTAAACTTGCAATCCTATGCAGGATTATAGTCTCCCTTAATTTTAAAATTCCAGCTAAAAACATTTGATACATACAGAATATAGTTGTCGGCTATGAATAAATTAACTGCCTTGAAATGGTCCTGGGTTGGGCCTAGAGGCAAAAAGGAGCTGTGACGTTCCTTCAGTATACCAGGGTGATCCGACATAAAAAAACATATAGCCCCTCCCTGGTACAGAGCCGGAGGGATCAGGTCTGATGGCTCAACTGCTAATTCTCTGCCTTACAAGGCAGAAGCTACCAGATCGAATCCCAGTAAGGAAGGGTGTGGCTAGCTGATGAGGCCAGAACAAGGCCGAAATGGGACCATCCTAGTCTCCCTTAATTTTAAAATTCCAGCTAAAAACATTTGATACATATATATATATGTATCATATATATATATATATATATATATATATATATATATATATATATATATATATATATATGTTTTTCTTATGTCGGATCACATATATGTATATATATATATATATATATATATGTTTTTCTTATGTCGGATCACATATATATATACACACATACACATATATATAAATAAATAAATAGATCCCGCTATATTATGGAAAAGAGGGGTGGGGTCAAAGCTGCAATATGAGTGACTTTTGGGTAAGTAGAAACAAATATGCAACTTGGTTGCAATTTTATACCACTTAAATCAGGTGTGTCAAACACATGGCCCATGGGCCAGATCCAGCCCATGAAAGGCCCAGAATTGTCCTGTGGGGCCGACTCAGAGATGGCAAGGAACCAGGCCATGCTTCCCTGGCCCACGTGCCCTACCAACCCAGTCAGCCATGACAACCAGGCCACCCCCCCCAAAGGCAAACAAAATCCAGATACAGGCCATAATAGGATTGAGTTTG
This sequence comes from Erythrolamprus reginae, assembly GCF_031021105.1. Classification (NCBI taxonomy): domain Eukaryota; kingdom Metazoa; phylum Chordata; class Lepidosauria; order Squamata; family Dipsadidae; genus Erythrolamprus; species Erythrolamprus reginae. The sequence goes on from NC_091954.1 coordinate 50,184,168, forward strand.
ACACCACATCATGTCAAAGTAAGATTTACTTGAGAGTAAATAAGCTGCTCAAGTACTAGAAGAAATAGCTAGAAGGAAATAAGGGGGCGGGGAGGAGTTGAAGCAAGTCTGAAAAATGTGACAGAAATGTTGTGAGCTGTAGCTGCTTCTGTTGCTGAACATGACTTTACAATTAGATCTTCTAAACAGATTTTTGTGTATTTTGTATGAAAGGTCTACACCATGTGGGTTTTTTAAACCTTTTTTTAAGGAAACATCCTGCATCTTGCAATCTTCCTCAACTAGCCATTTTCTTCTAGAACTTGGCTGCAATTTTCCAAATTTCCAATCAGACTTGCTGTCTGAAATTAAAAGAGTTGCAGTATCACATCATCATCATATCATCAGCTGATATGCTACATTTCAAGAGTAGGCAATCTAATTCTTTGATCCCCAGATGTTTTCTCTACAAACCCCACAATGATTTGCTACTGAAGCCTAAACATCTGGAGGCATTTTTGCTTCCTTTTTATCAGAACCCTGATGATTAAGTATTGCAGGCTAATGCTGCCCACATCTGGCAGTTCAATCCTGACATGGCTCAAGGTTGATCCTTGAGGATCATCCTCAGGTTGATTGCTGAGGTCAATATAAAAATAATGCTGACATTGTGAACCATCCAGAGAGTGCTATAAAGTAGTATCGGGCAATATACAAGTCCAAATGATATTTGTATTGCTATTACAAATTAGAAAATAAATGGCTACCACTAGAAAAGTAAAATTTAAAAAAATATTGAATGGAGGAGAAGATTATTTACAGAGGGCCAACAAATAAAAGGAATCACATCAGAGATTTAACAAAGGATGTTTGAAGAACATGGAGAAGGGTGTTACAACATCAGCAACTAAATTAGTGTCTGCATTCATTAAAAGAGCTTTGACGACACTTGAGGGGAGAGTTATAGATTTAATAAATGTGAAACAATAGAATTAAATAATTGAAGAACCTGTGATAAGATGAGTTAAGTTATTTTTTGAAAACAAGACATTGTGAGATGAAAAAAAGATTTAAACAACGTGGCACTACTGGAGTTAAGAGTTAAAGAATTGTGTTTAAGGGGAAGTTGATGAATATATTAAAGAGAGAGCTGTTGAATGTTAAGCAGGTTTCTGGAATGGAATGAAGAAGATAACAGATGCAGAAGTGGACAAACGTTATAGAATTAATACAAAGTGCGCAAAATTAAGAAACATACCAAGAAATATGTTACTGTGAGTTGGGCCAGATAATATTTCTTAATAAATAACATAATTGTGCACTTCCTCAGAAAGAAGACCAGAGATCAGGTTCTAAAACAACAATACTAAGTTAATAATTAATAAATAAAAAGTAATTTTGCTTTGGGAAATACTGTACCTATTAGAATATTGCACAAGGAAAAAGACTTTTTGACAGATAAACCTGAGCAGAACAAAGTACCATTCTACAGCAAGGCAAATCAGAGGGAGTGACTTAAAGTTTCAAGCAATGAGATAACAACTTCAGTTCAAAGGCAAGAGATGTTATGACAAATTCAAAGAGCAAATGGCTTATTCCAGTTAATAAGATGTTGTGTCTTCTTGTGTTCTCCAGCTACAGTCTGCATGCATTTGTGAATTATTCAATACCGAGAGAACTACCAACATGCAAATATTGAATTCTGAATCTTCAACCACAGGCTTTATAAAGAAATAGTTTGATTTTCAAGCATCTACATGCAAAGTTGGCTAATAATAGCTTTTCTACCCATCTTTTCCATAGCATAATACTGAAACATTATAATACTTTTATGATAGCTCAGTTTCCTTCAATGCTAATGAAAGATAGAGATCAGAGAATATAATTTGAGCAATTGTCTCTGTTTATTCAGCCAATCTTATAATATTTTGGTGGAACACTTTTTATATGTTTTGATTTTTGGCTTTTTGCTGCATTTGAGTCAGTCTTGAGTCCTGGGGATTACTTTTTCACATATTTTCAGGGCATAGGATCTAAATGTTATGTTTCTTGTTTCCCATATAATCATAGATTGAAGAACTCTGAAACTATGACAAACTTTTGCATTGTAACTTGCCTTGCTTATTCCCCTTATATTAGCAAGATTTAATGTACTCAACTTTTGGTAAAGGCCTGTGACAAATACAGTGATACCTCGTCTTACGAGCCCCTTGTCATACAAACTTTTCGAGATACGAACCTGGAGTTTAAGATTTTTTTGCCTCTTCTTCTGAACTATTTTCACCTTAGGAACCCACCGTTGCTGCTGGGATGCCCCGCCTCCGGGCTTCCATTGCCAGGCGAAGGCTCCCCTCATTGGGAAACCTCACCTCCGGACTTCCGTTGCCAGCAAAGCACCCATTTTTGCGATGCTGGGATTCTCCTGCTGGGATTCCCCTGCAGCATCACAAAAACATGGAAGTCTGGAGGTGGGGTTTCCCATGGAGGGGAGCCTCAGGGGAATCCCAGCAGCGCAAAAACGAGCACTTCGGGTGGCAAAAGGAGTGAATTTTGGGCTTGCACGCATTAATTGCTTTTCCACTGATTCCTATGGGAAACATTGTTTCGTCTTATGAACTTTTCACCTTACGAACCTCGTCCTGGAACCAATTAAGTTCGTAAGACAAGGTATCACTGTAGCTTTATTATGTATTTTGACCAATCTTAGAAGAGTACAGTAGAAAGAAATAATTTGACACAAAAATTGGGGAAGGAAAAAATAATAGGACAATAAAAGAACATAACTAATTAAAAGATTTGTGCAGCTATATAACTGTATTTAGCCACGTGATGTGTGAGGTTAACATCCCTTAAAAAATAATAAACATAAATTTTATGCATATGGTCTTCAGAACACAATAAAAAATCCAATCCAATTCAATTCAATTTATTAGATTTGTATGCCGCCCCTCTCCGAAGACTCGGGGCGGCTCACAACAGTAATAAAAACAGTATAAGCCGGGGTGGCGCAGCAGGTAGAGTGCTGTACTGCAGGCCACTGAAACTGATTGTAGATCTGTAAATCCGTGGTTCAAATCTCATCACCGGCTCAAGGTTGACTCAGCCTTCCATCCTTCCCAGGTGGGTAAACTGAGGACCCGGATTGTGGGGGCAATATGCTGGCTCTGTTAAAAAATGCTATTGCTAACATGGTGTAAGCCGCCCTGAGTCTAAGGAGAAGGGCGGCATAAAAATCAAATAAATAAATAAATAACAATGGAACAAATCTAATAATAAAATTATATAAAAAACCCCAACAATTTAAAAACCATACAGCACATACATACCAAACATAAAATATAAAAAAGCCTGGGGAGGTGTCTTAATTCCCTTCTTTTGAAACTTCATACACAATTAAAAATCAATCATAATAGTCACTGTATAGTTTTAGGGCCAACATATATGAAGGTGATATACTTTGCCTATTTCCATGGAACCAGCTGCAACATGCGTGAAGGACAACATGCAGAAATATATTTATGATCCAGTCATTAATTATTCTCTAGTGCAATTTCAATAAATGGTTTAATACAGATTGGGTAAGCATATTTATGAATCTGGGAACTTGGGGACTGGGAAATTTTATGGTCGCTTAGTATCCAAATTATATTATACTTCAAGCCAGGATAGAATCATAGAAAACTGACAGCAGAATAAGACAGTGGTCCATTGATACTGCCCTTTGATTATTATTTTGGTTTTTTTGATGTATTTATGTATTATTTGTAATTATTTTATTTTATTTTTATTTTTTATTTTCATTTTTTGTCAGATGATAGATGTATTTATTCCAAGCATGTTTAAACTCAGTTACTTATAATAATAAATGCTATGTATTAAGTTATATCAGGAAACATGGTTTTTCAGGAGGTTTCACATGTGGTGGGACTGTTACGTTACATAGCCATAATCCTTGGATGTTGCACATCTATTAGGTGAATTCCATTCAATCTTAGCAATAGAAATCTGAAGTATAACATAAACATTTTGGTTACAATGTCTGCTATGCACAATCAAAATTAGAAGGTTTGTATGTGGAAATTCTATCTGATAGTCAATTGATCCTTTCTATTCCTTCTCCAACTTATTATAAATGGCCTTGGCATTGCAATTTTACAAACATATAGTTGACTCAGACATATATCCGTGTTCTTCAATTAAGGTATACTGCATCTTTTGGATCTTGAGCTACATTTAAACACTGCTTCAAAATCATTTGCCTTTGGAAGAAAATATAGCTGTAAGTTTGTTAATTTAAGGCTGAAAAAAAGAAAAAGAAAATATTACTCCAGCACTTAAGAGACTGCGTAGAGTAGCCTCCTAATCTGGTTAAAAGTCTGTAGACATTGATTAGCCGCCTGATCTGGTTCTGAATACATATCCAAAGGCTAATGTTTACCATCAAGGACTTACACGGTATGGAACCAGGCATCTTAAAAGAATAATTTTCCCATTTCAATTACCTTGGTGCTTTGATCCGCTTCAGAGGGCTCTTATGCAATAAACTTACAATAAAGGTCTTTCTTGGGACACTCATCTGATCTGACTTCATTTATCCATGTGAAAAATGCAGAGATTTTACTTCTCTTTGGTTTATTTGCCTGTTATGGTTCTCTTTTCTAATGTCCAACCAAAGTTTTTAAAACAGTCAACAGCATGACTATTTTTTTAAATTGCAAAGTACTCTCATGGCTTGTAAACCAGCTGAATGTTATTTATCTCCACATCTTGTCTAAGAATAGAATTGTTAATGAAAATAGTCCAGAGGTTTTTTTTGTCAAAATGTTTGGAGCCTTTTCTTCACCTTCCACAAGACTGATTTTATAGCACCCATATTTTTTCAAATGGGGCTGGTGGTAGGTGTTTTTGGGTGAAGCTTCGGCATTCTCCCTAAGCTCTTTGTTTGCAAATACAGAAAGATTCTCCTGCCCTCTTCCTCCCAGGCGCAGGAGTTGCATCATGCTTCCTGTATTTAACTTTGCTGACATGTTGACCATGTTTCCTGTAACACCCACGTTTTGACTCCATGGGTATTTTTATTATTGTTACCTGATACAAATCATGATCCTGACCTTTGTATTTCTTGGTGTGTAGGTGTTTTGCTGACAGGACCAAGGTGAAAGTCAAGGACGAAAGCAAATGATTTTTGCAAGAGTTAGGATTCTACTTCTTTCGCTTTTCTCCTTTTGCTACTTTGAATTTTTAGGGTAACTTTGTTTTTTGTTTAAATGTCATTTGTTTGGTTGTTGTGTTGGTGTTGATTTTTTTTAAAGGTTAGCCTGTTTTGTGGTTCACCAGCAATGCCACCCCTCTTCAGTACTTATCACAAATACAAATTAAATGGCTGGATTTCATATATTATGCTAGCTTGCAGTAGTAAACAAACTATAAGTAAGCATGATGGTTGTGCTAATTGGTCATTAGCTAATCCTGTTCTCCACTGAAGAGAGCTTCTATTAGACAGGTTCATGCAGTACATTAAACCAAAAATAATTTTCCCATCCACAAAACAGTATATTATGTACAATGAGACCATATGCACCAGACAAATTTGTAGTGTGTCCAATCACACTTGGCCAATAAAGAATTCTATTCTATTCTATTCTATTCTATATAATATAGCAAATTAAAATCACACCAGTCATCATTCATTGTGAGGCCTAATTTTATGCATACTTTTTCATAGTGTTTGATGCTACCAGAAATTCTTTGTTGCCCTCAGAGTTCTATCATTAGCCAGCTTGGCTTGGCTTGGCTTGGCTTGGCTTGGCTTGGCTTGGCTTGGCTTGGCTTGGCTTGGCTTGGCTTTTTGTGGGGGGGGAGAGGAGGAAGATGCCTTGTTACTTTGCAAAGCAGTTTTCAAGGAGTCATTTGCATCAACTGTCATTAAGGAAAAAACCCAACAGCAAGAATCTGCTTCCTGTATTCTGGATGCTCATTTATCTTGCCTACATGCAAACACTGTGCAGAAAATCTGAAAGCTTATTCATGAAGTATGTAAGAGATGGATATGCCTGAACTTTCCATAGCTGTAGGCACTTTCTGCCTTCTCATTTCACGTACTGTTTCAGAATTTGCCAACAGGGAACGGACATTCAAGAATACAAGATCTTGTTGGTGCCCTAAAAACTGAAGTTGCTTTACAATTTGCTAATTGGACAAAGGAGACCTCTTGCCTAAATATTCAGTAAAAGTAGAGTGTAATGCAGTTTATTAATTATACGGCACGATCATTCTGTATTATGGGAGTTAATTACATTTTCTTTTTTGTGCTTCATCATTGAGAGAGCAAAATTAAAAAATAAATACCAGTAGTCTTCAACCTAGGACCATTGGTTCAGCGATGGTTTGAAATTACAGTGGCACTGATTTAACAGTGAAGGGCTGCAAAACATTTTGCTACCACACTGTAACCGTGGCTTATTTTGTGGGCGTGGCTTGCCAGCCATGTGACCAGATGGAAGTGGCTTGATGATCATGTGATTGGGTGGTGGCTTAAAGGTCATGTGACTGGCCAACTTGATGTCACTCACATCAAGGGTTTGGGTTAGGATTAGGATGCCTGGCCTGGCCTCACCTCAAAGAGACACAATTTCCCTATCTATTTACTAGAACATAAGAACATAAGAAGAGCCATGTTGAATCAGGCCAAAGCCCTTCGAGACCAGCATTCGGTGTCACACAGTGGCCCACCAATTGTACATGGAGAAGGCAAAACCCTCCCTTTTCCTTGACCCCCAACAAATGGTACTCAAGGGAATCCTGCTTGCCTCAACCAACTTAGAGGCAGCACATGGACATCCATTTCAGTAACCACCAATACACTTGGCATCCATGAATGTGTCTAATCCTGCCTTGAAGCTATCAAGGTTGACAGCTGTCACGACCTCTTCTGGAAGTGAATTCCATAAACCAACAACCCTCTGGGTGAGGAAATATTTCCCTTTATTTTCCCTCACTTTCTTGCCTATGACCTTTAGGGAGTGCCCCCTCGTCCAAGTATTGTGTGATAGAGAAAATAATTTTTCTCTATCCACCTTTTCTATCCCATGCATGATTTTATACACTTTGATCAAGTCACCCCTTAAACGCCATCTTTCAAGGCTGAAGAGACCTGGCGTTGCAACCTGATTACATAAGGTAGGTGCTCTATTTCTTTGATCATACTTGTTGCCCTTTTTTTCACCTTTTCCAGTTCCATTATATCCTTTTTGAAGCGCGGTGACCAGAACTGTACATAGTATTCCAAGTGTGGTTTCACCATTGATTTGTACAGAGGTAATACAACACTTACTGACTTATTTTTGATTTACTTCCTAGTCATGCCAAGCATGGAATTTGCTTTTTTTTTACTGCTGCTGCGCATTGGGTTGACATCTTCATTGAGCTGTCCACCAAAACCCCAAGATCCCTTTCTTGGGTTGTCTCAGAAAGCTTGATCCCCATAAGTTGGTAGATATAATTGGGGTTCTTTGCCCCGATATGCATAACTTTGCACTTGTTTAGATTAAAATGCATTTGCCATTTTGTTGCCCACTCACTCAAGATCAAGAGATCCTTCTCGACAATCAGTTTCACTTTTCACTACCAAGAACAATTTTTATGTGCTTCCTATGGAATTTGTGCAGTGGGAGGGGAAGCTGGAGTGGGTTGGCATGGTAATCATATTGCTTCATCACCCCTATTAATGGGAAAGACAGCGAAGTTGGCTGCCTGCCAGATGGATAAAATGAGAGAAGAAAACTCAATTAAATTTCTTGTACTCATGGAAGGTCCTTTACTTGTTAGTTAAGACCACACCACCGCTTTGAATACAACAGCAGTCCCCAATCTCCAGTGCAGTGACCCGTTCATTTATGAGCCGCTCCCATTTGCACAAGCCACAAGTGCTTGTGTGAGCACATGCAAGTTCATTTGTATGAGTGGTGGGCATGGCCGCCCTTCGTGCAGATGCTCACGTGAACACCTGCCACTCACACAGAACCATCAGCTCACCCACCCACCGAGCCACCGAGCCACTAAGCCAGAAATGTTGGGGACTAATACATGCTTAAGGAGACATGAACCAGATTTCACCAATGTGTTATTGCCAGATTGGTTACATATTGACTGCACATTTCAGCATTCCCAGTCAAGGTGTCAATCTTACCGAGGGGTACTTAGTTTAGAAAGCTCAAACTATTTGCAACATTGCTCAAAAGCAGAATATAGATAAGGTCAATGGCCCAGTGAACTGGTTATGTTGGGACAGGGTACTGTTTATTTTCATATTACAGAAACTGTAGTCATTGCTGGAACATCTCCAATTCTAACTCTTCTCTGCTAGGTGTCAGGAGGAGTTCACCGATGGAGCAACAGATGCGATATTTTAAGATGATGAGAAAAGAAGCAAAAATGTCACATAGATAGGAACTGATGGCATTCTTGCTTTCAAGATCTATGTAGGGGAGATAAGAGGAAGGGTTAGCATGTTTCTCTTTTTTACTGGAAGGAAAAGAGAGGGGGGAAAGTTAAATGAGATACACCTGCAAATATTTACCCAGTTTGCCTAGAAAGATAATATCTAAAGCAGAGGTGACTAGCTAGGAAATTCTGTGAGCTGTGACGTCCACTGGTCTTGAAAGTTGCCAAGGTTCGAGACCCCTGCTTTAAAGAATTGTTTCTTTTCATTTTAATTTTAATGAACTTTGTTAGAAAAGCTCTGCTTCCTGACAGAATTTCCACCTATGGGAAATTTGCCTTATTTTACCCTGTTGGTTTCTTAGTACAGTGGTACTTCTACCTAAGAATGCCTCTACTTAATGAACTTTTCTACATAAGAACTGGGTGTTCAAGATTTTTTTGCCTCTTCTCAAGAACCATTTTCTACTTAAGAACCCGAGCCTCTGAAACTGTAACTGGAAAAGACAGGGAGAAACCTCCGTGGGGCCTCTCTAGGAATTTCCTGGGAGGAAACAGGACTAGAAAAGGTGGGGAGAAGCCTCTGTGGGGCCTCTCTAGGAATCTCCTGGGAGGAAACAGGGCTCTATCCTCCTTGTGGTTTCCCTAATCGCACACATTATTTGCTTTCACATTGATTCCTATGAGAAAAATTGCTTCTTCTTACAAACTTTTCTACTTAAGAACCTGGACATGAAACAAATTAAGTTCATAAGTAGAGGTACCACTGTAATTCATAAGCTTGAATTATGGTGGAGACTCCATATGGTCTAGGATAGGGGCCACCAAGTTTTCTGGCTTGGTGGATTAGCAGCAGCAATGGTGGAGGGGAGATGGTTTTGTACACACACATACCACTTGCACAAATGGAGGTTTGCACACACACACAACTTGCATGTATGTGTGGTTTTGCACACACACAAAACACACATGCACGCCACTTGCGCAAATGGAGCTTTGCAAAATCACCTGCTGCTTGTGAATCTCACTTCCCAATGGGCTGTGGACTGGGGGTTGGGGATCTCTAATCTAAGAAATAGAAGAAGCTCAGGTGCCCACCTTACCAGGATTGGGACCCTGAGACTGATGTTCTCAGGTGTAAGCTCCGCTCAAAGAGGAAAACATCTCCTCCTTTACATTATTAGAGAAACTGTGAATAAAACCCTTCTTAGAAGGCTATTTGAGGAGGTCAAACTTATCTAAGGGCAATTTTTTTTTTTAAAAAAAATAGTGCTTATGTTTTTATTTATTGTGGATTGTTCTTGATTACAGGAATCTTTTGTGAATCTTGTGATTTGATGAATCCTTTTTCCTTCATTTATAGTATGGTAAGTTGCGAAATCAATAGAAGAGGCAACATACAAAAGTTTATCTAAATAATCAAATGTAACTAGGCATGTTTAAAATATTATGTTTTCTTCTCTGTCTTGATTTTTTTCTCCAGGTCTTGTCAACTAAACAATGTCATCTGGTAGGCCCCAGGGGAAGAGCCTTCTCTGTGGCAGCCCCGGCCCTCTGGAATCAACTCCCTCTGGAGATTAGAACCACCCCCACCCTTCTTGCCTTTCGTAAGTTATTGAAGACCCATCTATGTCGCCAGCCATGGTGTAATTGAGAGATCCTCTGGCTATTATGGTTTATGAATGGTATGACTGAGTTGTATGGTTTTTAATGATATGGGTTTTAGATTTTTTTAAAGTATTGGATTTGTACATTGTTTATTACTGTTGTGAGCCACTCCGAGTATTCGGAGAGGGGCAGCACACACATCTAATAAATTATTATTATTATTATTATTAATTATTATTATTATTTTCACCTTGTGAATTTATATTGTCTGTTCCTAATTCTCAATTATTGTTCAAAATCATCAAAGACACTTTAATTGAGAAGTGCATTGTAATTATTTCACATGTTTAAACAATGTTTCATTTAACTGCATTTCTTTGTCTTGCAATTTATTCCCATATAATCCTTAGATCACGGTTCATTATAATCTAGGGTTTTGCCGACAAAGTTATTTTTCTTAAATAACTATTCTTCTCTGGCCCAAGAGATTACTGAAGCTCTATCCTGATTTTACTGTTTACCACCAAAAATGTTTTAAAGTAATTAGTAAATTTATTTTGGTTTCTCCTCACCTGGCTTTTAGAAGAAGGTTTCTTAACTCCAAAGCTTTGAGTCAGCCTTTCTGTGGTGAATTCTTCCCACTTTTCATCTGTTTGGCACTGTGCTTTTATTTCATACGTAATTTCCCGTTCTTTCTGTAAACTGACAGGACTGAGCTCAGCAGTAAAGTAAGCGATAATTGGATCTGCATGTCTGACTCTCTGAAATGACAGAAGGGTTCAATTCAGTTCTTTGCTCACCAAGGCTTATTTGCTGAAGTGATTCAAAAACCTTTACCAATAACACACTAACATAGGACGGAATATTGTTACTATTCTAGCACTATTTTAAGGACTTCGTGAACTGTTTTTTTAATTAGAGATTATTTTGGCAAGAAATGCAAGGGGGGGAGAGATTAAGTAGAGTGATAGAAACAAAGACTGGGAGAGGAAAATAGTATAAAACCTCTCTTTCTTTCTTTGCTGCCTAGGGCCCTTTTTCTGCCCTTTATCTCTATAGAGTTCAACCTGGGACATCGCGAGTCATATGACCAAGCAAAAGCAATCATCTTTACATACCAAGGTGTAAACCTAAGGCCTAGATCTGATCTTCAGTTGGAACAACAGATCAGCGGAGGAAATCATTGGGGGTCAAGAGAGGACCAGCTGCAGATTCAGCCTCCTACATATCTTGACTACACAATTCAGAACTTCAAGAGAAGCATATTATTGCCCAATATGGCACTCTTAAGATAAGTTGTGCCTTAATTCCTAGAATTCTTGGCAACTTATCTGGAGAGCATCTGAGTAGGGAAAGTGACCTTATTGGATTTGCAAATATCTTGCTATTTAGACATAAATGGAACATAAGCTACCAAGACAATCTTCTATTGTGAAGACCTATAAAATAAATGAATACTTTCTACCAAAAATGTATTTCTTCAGCAAGCCTCCATTATTTCTTTCGTTCTTACTGCCAAAAATAGTAAAGAAGTAATCGTCTTTGTGTTTTTTATTACGTTGAATGTATAATCTAGCACAATTGTTTAAACTGATGTTGAAAATCATTTGATGCCACAAAATGCTCTGTCTAACCTGTTACATGCATCTTCCTTTCCCAATCCTTTCTTCAGAATTCATTAGATTAAAAAAAAAGAATCTTAACATGGAGCTTACTACAGGTAGCCCTTGACTTACCACCACAATTGAGCCCAAAATTTCTGTTACGTGAATGTTACCCATCTGAGGATTTTTTTGCCATAGTTGTTAAGTGAATCAGTGCAGTAGTTAATAACATGGTGGTTAGTGAATCTGGTTTCCCCATTGACTTTGCTTATCAGAAGGGTGCAAAAGGAGATCTCATGAACCTGAGACACTGCAACCCTTATAAATATGGATTAGTTGCCAAGTGTCTGAATTTTGATCGTGTGACCATCGGGATGCTGCAAGTATTGTAAGTGTGAAAAACGGTCATAAGTCACTTTCTTTGTAATTTCAAACAGTCGCTAAATGAACCGCTATAAGTCAAGGACTACCTGTATATAAGAAAGAGGCCAAACCACCAATACTAAGCACTGAAATGATTTATTTTCAGGTAGGCATATATAAACCATTGTTCCCCAAGCAAATTTTTCAATATGTGAGAATATATTTTCATCCTCCATCGTCAACATGAGTTAAAATAGCTGAAGTAATTTATACCCAGAAGATACACCCATGTTTCTCCAACACTCCGCAGACTTCACTTGTTGCTGATTGGTTTCCGGACACAATTCTAAGTGTTAGTGATGACCTACAAACCCTACATAGCATCGGACTAGATTACTTATGGGACCGCTTCTGCCATATAAATCCCAGCGGCCGGTTATTGCGAGAGCAATCATGAGCTTTCCCAGAAATGCCCATGTAACACCAACACTCCACAGTCTGCATTGGTTGCCGATCAATTTCCAGTCACAATTCAAAGTGTTGGTCATCACCTATAAGGCCCTTCATGGCACCGGACCAGGGTATCTACGAGACCGCCTTCTGCCGCACGAATCCCAGCGACTGATTAGGTCCCACAGAGTGGGCCTTCTCCGGGTCCCATCAACAAAACAATGTCGTTTGGCGGGGCCAGGGGAAGAGCCTTCTCTGTGGCGGCCCCGACCCTCTGGAACCAATCCCCCCCCAGAGATTAGAATTGCCCCCACCCTCCTCGCCTTTCGCGAGCGCCTAAAAACCCACCTCTGCCATCAGGCATGGGGGAATTGAGATATTCTTTCCCCCTAAGCCTTTACAATTTATGCATGGTATGATTGTTTGTAAGTATGTTTGGTTTTAGAATTAAGGGTTTTTTAGCTGTTTTGTATTGGATTTACATGCTGTTTTTATTCTGTTGTTAGCCGCCCCGAGTCTGCGGAGAGGGGCGGCATACAAATCCAATAAATAAATAAATAAATGAATGAATGAATGAATGAATGAATGAATAAATGAATAAATAAATATGTCCCACAGAGTTGGCCTTCTCCATGTCCCATTAACCAGACAATGTCATTTGGCTGGGCCTAGGGGAAGAGCCTTCTCTGTGGAGGGCCCTGCCCTCTGGAATCAGCTCCCCCCAGAGATCAGCACTGCCCCCATCCTCCTGGCTTTCCGCAAGAATCTCAAGACTCACCTATGTTGCCAGGTCTGGGACAATTAGATCTGGACACCCTGACCAATAAGTGTGATGCATGGTGTGATTGAATCGGTTGATTGATTAATATATTGGGTTTTTAGCTGTAGTTTTTTTAATGTATTAGATTTGTTTTATATGCTTCGTTTTTACACTATATCCTGTGAGGCGCTCCAAGTTTTTGGAGAAGGGTGGCATACAAATCTAATAAACAAACAAACAAACAAACAAACAAATAAATAAATAAATGTTGACAATGGAGGATGAAAATATATTCTGACAATTGTCTACAGACTGCACAATACTTTCAAAAATAAATAAATAGGATTTAAAAGTCTGAGTATTATTTTGAAGCTCAAGGATCATAGAAATGCTGGTCTTACTTTCATGTAAAAACTGTATGCTGAAGCATCATGTTTTATTGCTTTTAGCTCGAAGAAGAATCCATAAATGGAAATTACTTTTGCATGATATCTTGGTTCCTGAAATAATCAGCATGTTAATGTATGTATGTAACGACATAGTATTCAAGTGTCTTAAAATACCAGAAAAGGATCAGTTATGAGGAATAAATAACATTAGTACTTAATTTATTCTCTACAGGGAAATTTGCTTTGTCCTTTGCTGCTTTTGTATTAATCCCAATTCAGAATTTTTAGAGCAGTGAAACCCACCAAATCCAATAGGACTTTTAATAAATATATCTAGTATAGTATTGGAATATAATTTTCCTATTATTGTAAAATCATTGCAATGCAAACCGATATGTTTTTATGCAGGTCAATTTCACCAGCTTAATGGAATTTATTCTTTAATCAAATATATGTAGGCTATATCTTGAATGTGTATGTATGCAAGGATTTTTGAATATTTTGGGGTAGAATGATGTAAAAATTGTAAAGCTTCCATAAAGTTGATTGCTATCAAAATAATGATTTTTTTTCTTTTTTGTTAAAAACAATAGAATGAAAATCTCAGTGGCCTGCAGACATGTTACAGTATGATCTCTATCATCCACCTTTAATTTGCCAATTATAGGTGGGATGATAATTGAAAATTTCTACAGTGTAGACTGATTAAGAATACATTGTATTACAGTCAGTTTCTTTGATTTCAGCATCACACTTTATTCCCATCAATATTGCCCTGGAAGATTGTGTAAGAGATTCTGTTGACTGCATTTTGTCATTTCTCCCGCTTAATTTAGCAAGTTCTTCACAGCTTACCTCCTTGAGCAAAAGACCAAATCTCACTGCTTGGCTGTTAAAGTCTGCCTGAAAGGGCATGTCACCACCATTCTCTAGCTGAAAAGAAAAGAAATTCTTCCATATTTAGCATGCATAAATTTGGTATTTTTTCATTTAAATATAACATTCAATAAATGGAACAGAAAATTGTACCTCAGTCATATGCCAATTTTCTTATCAATGTTATTTAATGTCACAAGTTTTCTATTAGTGACAGCATTGATAATTGTTTGCATTTTATAGTATATCATTGTTCCTTACATCCAGTGGTGGGTTGTTCCTGGTTTGGACCAGTTCTTCAAATTGGTAGCAGCGGGGGCGGGAGGTTCCGCCCACCCATTTGGGAGACTTCTGCGCAAGCGCAAATGTGTTGGGCATGTGTGAGTGTGCACATGAACTGCTGGCAAAAAAATTCAGAACCCACCACTGCTTACATCCTACTGGTATGCTTATGTGAGGCCTGGCACAGGGACGTCTGTTGTATAATAAAGTGTGGGTCTTCGGAGAGGGGCGGCATACAAGTCTAAATAATAATAATAATAATAATAATAATAATAATAATAATAATAATAATAAAGTGCCTGACTGGTGATGAAATAAGAAATCCAGCATAGTGATCTCGTTAGTTGTGTTGTATTGACATAATAATAATAATAATAATAATAATAATAATAATAATAATACAAAATTCAAAACTTATCTACCTGGCCCAAAATATCATGAGCTTGCCCATCTGAAATCTTGTAAGATTTGAGCAAACATAGACATTTTCAGATTTTAGTGTTCTGCTAGGTAAAATATATTGTCATCTACCTCATAATCATCTGTAATATTCTCACAGATGACCAAAGGATTATTTTCATACTTTAGAATGCAGCATGATTTCACACTATATTAACACAACAATAATGGGATGACCCCTGAAGATGCTACATTTGACAGATCAAATGACCTGAACGTTTCAGTCTGATATTTAAATAAATGATAATAATTTCATTGCTCCCTGATTTTTCTTCCAATCTTGACCTTTAAACTGGCCTATAACTTATTTAATTGAACTGTTTTTCAAACAAAGTACACTTTCAAAAAGAGAACTATTTACAGCAGGATGGATAGTCAATGGATTTCTTCATAAAGTAATGAAATCATTCCCTCTTCCTATATATAAACTAATATCCAACACCTGGTAAATTTTTCTGATCTCAAAAATGAGCTAATGAAGGTTAGACACTAAGTGGGACATTACCAGGAAATGTAAAAGTTATAGATTAGACTGTGGGGGTGGGTGGGTATTGTTGTTGAAATAACATCCTGGAAGGCTGGGTTTGCAAAGAGGTTGTGGGTCAATTAATCAGTAGAATTACTTCCTTCCAGAGGTTGCAGGGGCTGCAACACTGGAGGTTTTTTAAGAAGAGACTGGATTGCCTCCAAGGTCCCTTCTGCACTGTTCCAGTGTTCCTCTAGAGGCCACTCTGTAATGGCCACTTAAATCACCTCACTAAGGGGCGTACATAAGTGCACTAGTGTGCCTTTTGTCCCCCGTCCAATTGTCTCTCCTTATCTCATATCTCATATATCTTTTCTCCCTTGCATATATCTTCTCCTCTATTTTTATATCTTTTCTTTATATATAATACTTCATGTCTATTCTCTTCAATATGTATTGTGTATTGGACAAAATAAATAAATAAATAAATAAATAAATAAATAAATAAATAAATAAATAAATAAATAAATAAATAAATAAAATAAAATAAAAGTACTGCATCCCATCCTTGTCGCCTATGCTATGTCTAATAGCTGGCAGGGCAGTAACTGAAGCTTGATTCATAACTGGGTTCAGTCATATTTATTAAACACAACAGAAAACAACTCATAAATAACATCTGAGGTAAAACAGCTCCTGACAGCTCTTTAAATAGGCGGCTGTCCGACGGAACAACCAATCACCATTGACCAACGATTCCACTCCTAGAGCAGTCTCTAGAGGAACACCAGAACACTGCACCTTCCAACTCTGCTGTTCTGTTATTAAGTTAAGAAGACAGTAGCAAACCAATACTGTTCACTTCCATGACGACTACATGGTTGTGTACACTTTGTTATCAGGACTTGAAGAAGATTTTTTCCACCTGCATCAACTTCAAGTCAACAGAAGTAAACACTTGTTTTGGGAGATGCTGGGGGAAGCCTTTGCAAAATAAGAGTTAAGTATTAATTTGCAGTATGGACAATGCTATTGTGACACAATATGGTGAAACTGATTCATTTTTCATACCAGCTCCATTAACTTAAAAGTTATACACTGCTCAAAAAATAAAGGGAACACTTAAAAAACAGAATATAGCTTCAAGTAAATCAAACTTCTGTGAAATCAAACGGTCCACTTAGGAAGCAACACTGATTGACCATCAAGTTTGTCCAGTATGTTTTACTTGTGTTCTATATTATTGTGTATAGATCTGGGTAGTGCCGTCAAATATAGAAGTACAGTTCCAAATTAAAGATTTGTGTTTTAATGCAGAGTCCCTGCACATATACATAGGTAAACAGTGAAAATCCCTTATATGCAAAACCTAGAGTTTAAACTAGACTGACCCATTTTCACACTAAGCATACCAACTCACTGCATAGTAGTGATCAGACAAGGTCCTTGTAAGCCACGGCAAAGGAAAGAAATTAATTTCCAAAAGCTCCTCTAGATGTCTACCTTTGGAAGACAAAAGCAACAATAAAGTTGTTCCATTTATATTATTCAGTACCAAAGCTGTTTCTGATACACTAAGGGAATATGTTATGGGCAGGTTGGATAGGCACAATAAGAAAATAACAGGAATAAAGATATAAAGCAGGGCTTTAAAATACCAGTGTTTATAAAAGAATGTGAAATAGTAGTTTAAAAAGCTGTAGATAAGACTGTATCCCCCATTACTTTCTAGCATAGGATTATTATACCATAGGCAGTGGACAATATCCCCTTTACAGATCCTCCCTTGTGAGGTTCCCACCCTTCCACCAGCAAAAGATAGTTTTATTGGATAGTCTGCCTGCTTTTGCAAACCATGTATGACTTATCTGAGGATCTGCTGACTGGACAAGGAATCTCAACAAGCTACTTGGGCTATGGGAGTGCCATCTCCAGAAGATTTTATGCCGTGCACCACCCAGAGTTTAGTGGCATCAAACTTGAAATAATTAATTAGCTAATTTTCTCTTTTCTTTCTCTGAACACTTCCTGCAATATTTTTCCTGTTCCTGACTGATTAGTCACAAAGGTTTTCAGCCTCCTGGCCTTTTATCTACTCATCCTCATGCATTAGCCCTACCTGTTTGTCCTGCTACATCAGCTACACCAATCTGATTATTTTTATCTGGCAAATTATAAACAAAACCTTTTCTTCCTCTTTCACTATCTCCTGCATCACAGCTAGAATCATGAATCTGGCATTATGAAATTTTTCTGCAGCCCTTCCCAAACCTTAACAATCTGGATTTATACCCATTGGCCCAGCTGTAGTTTGTTTGTTTGTTTGTTTGTTTGTTTGTTTGTTTCTTTATTTATTGGATTTGTATGCCGCCCCTCTCCGGAGACTCGGGGCGGCTAACAACAGTAATAAAACAATGTACAATAATAATCCAATAAATACTAAAAATGATTTAAAAACCCATTAATATAAAAAACCAAACATACATACAGACATACCACAAATGAAATTGTAAAGGCTCAGGAGGAGAGATCATCTCAATTCCCCCATGCCTGGTGGCAGAGGTGGGTTTTAAGGAGCTTACGAAAGGCAAGGAGGGTGGGGGCAATTCTAATCTCTGGGGGGAGTTGGTTCCAGAGGGCTGGGGCCGCCACAGAGAAGGCTCTTCTCCTGGGTCCCGTCAAGTGGCATTGTTTAGCTGACGGGACCCGGAGAAGACCCACTCTGTGGGACCTAACCGGTCGCTGGTATTCGTAGTGATGCTACGGAACTCTTTCTTAACATATCAAGATTGATTATGTTTAACTATAGTTAGGGTTTTTTTGTGGCATAGGCTCTTGTGCAAGACACAAGTACCTTTTTAAAAATGGCCTTTGCCTTCCAATTAAAATGCTCTGAAAGAAGCCTGACAATTGCTCAATAAAACCCTGGTTTAGAAGTACCTTAAGGCAATTCATTACTCTGGCTGCACTTTTCACCCAGTACTCATTCCTGCTTTTGCTTGTAATGTTAACAGAATTAACCATTGTCAAACAAAAGCAATCTTGTGTCAACAATGCACGTAATCTAAACTTGTCAGAGATGGGAGTTTTGCACAGTCTGTAGTCATGCAGTTCTTCCTGTCATGTGTTTTTGCCAGCCAAACATGCCAAGAAACAAGTTTAACAACATTGGCCTATTCATCTACTTTGGGGGTGTTCACACAATGAAAAGTAGATTTGGCAATCTTTGTACAACCGCTGCTAAGTAATTTCTTGTCATTTGCTCACAGGGGTTCAAAGAACGTCATTTACCCCAGACTCCTAGAGCTGGGGCCTCTGTTTTTTATTTGGGGAATTAAAACAAAATAGATGGCTTAAATCTGCCAGGATTATAGGACATCCACTTCACATCTTAAAATCCTTGACTCCTCTTTCCCTCAAAATTCTTTGCTCAATTTTGCCTCAACATATCACACTAATCTTAAGGTGACCTCAAGTGGAAATTCCATAGCTTTCATTTAGGGCAATGTTTCTCAACTTTGGCCACTTAAAAGACGTATGGACCTCAACTCCTAGAATTCCCTAGCAAGTATTCTGAGAAATTCTGGGACTTGAAGTCCACACTCTACAAGTTTGAGAAACATTGATTTAGAGGTGGGGGGAGGAATGCATCTGAAATCTGTGAGGTGGAGACTTTTAAGTGCTTCTTCTGTGTTGAAAGGAGAAAGTATACTGTCAGCCTGCAAGTGAAAGCAATTATTGTTGAAGCTTACACTATAGCTGAGTGGTTTATTTTAAAGAATATGAATAAAGAAGCTTTTCACTCACTTATTCCTCTGCCGCCACCACAAGCAGACAATACATTTTGCAGAGCTGGAACATGTGTGTGTGTGTGTGTGTGTGTGTGATATTAGTTAACATCTAGGCTGGTATTGGGAAAATTTCCCCACATTGGTTAATGTGTGCCAATCACTCCCTTTCAGACTAACCTTTCTCACTGAGTTCTTAAAGACAAGTAGGAGGAGGTAGTGTTGTGGATGTTGTCTGGATTTCCAGAATGAAAGGTTTCACGGTCAGATCGGAAAACGTGGTAGTCATTAATTGTAATAATGGAGTTGGGGAGAGATACGTTTAACCATGTTTCGCATATAAATATGATGTCGTATTTGGTGGTTTTTAGTAAGGTAAGGAGCTCGGGTATTTTGTTAGCAAAGCTTTTTGAGTTTATTAGTTTACATTTAATATTAGAAGTGGTTGATGATGAGGAAGTAAGGGGTGTGCATCCCTGGTCTTGGTTGATTGGGAGTTGGTCTTGGTTGGAGGTGGGTAGGTAGTTATGGTGGATTTGAGCAATAATTGTTGGATGGTTGAGGTTTTGATTGGAGGTGAGTAGGTAGTTAGGATGGATTTGAGCTATAGTTGTTTGAGGCTTGAGGGAAGGAGAGAGAGACACACAGAGAGAACGAAAATTGATAAATAAGGATAGTGGTTGGGAGTTGTAATTCCACATTCTCTGCTGAGCATCAAGTCACGAAAAGCAGTAAAAATGTTGTTAGACCTAAAGATGGTGTCAGATTTCATTTCCATTGACTTGACAGGAAATAGTTGCACAGATTGACAAGCAATTTATATGACAGATCAGTCATCAGAACAGAATGTTGCATGGTTACAGCCGCTGTCACAGCACTGATTAACTCTTGGAGAACTTGGGTGTGTCAAAGCAATGTGACTGGGTTTGGCCACTGCCAAATGAGTGATCCATGCTGTCAAAGCCCATAAAGCCATTTTGCTTGTCACAGACCTATCCAAGTAAGGACAAAGAAAACAGGGCTTACCTGTTTTAGGGGCCTGGAGCCTACCAAACTTACCATCAGTTAAAATATCCTTTTTATAATGCATTGTACTTTAAAGTATCAAATGTATGTTTCTATTATTTCCTTAGATATTATGAAACAAGTGGTTAAAGACCACTTTATAAATTCAAAAAGTTACTTTCCATAACTACTTTTCCTTTTAATTTTTAACATACCTCACTATGGCCAGTAAGGGCCCACAGAGTCGGCCTTCTCCAGATCCCATCCTCCAAACAATATCGGTTGTCAGGAACTCGGAGAAGAGCCTTCTCTGTGGCGGCTCCGACCCTGTGGAATCAACTGCCGCCAGAGGTTTGCACGATCTCCTCCCTACCGGTCTTCCGAAAAGCCATGAAGACCTGCCTTTTCCGGCAGACCTGGAATTAGGATTGACTGTAAATATGCATGGTTTTTTTTATGATATTGTAATTTTATGGCACTGTAGATTTTATTGATGTATTTATTGCTCTTTTTACTTGTATAGTATTTATGACTCTTGTTAGCCGCTCAGAGTCCGTTTTGGAATGAGTGGCATATAAATGAAATAAATAAATAAACATGTCCATGAAAACTAAAAAGGATGTTTACAAATAAATATTGGTTTTGGTCATCACAAAATTTAGAAAATTTATCTATCTTAGAAATGCAGAATTTGTCTGAATAATAACATAAAAAAGTAAGCTTACTTGAAGTGATGCCATGTAAACGGAGAGACTGAAAAATAGCCATGTATTGCTGTCCTTCTTCCCTTTCCAAGAAAGAACAGGTCTTGGGTAAACTAAAGAATCAGAATAATGGAGCAAAGACTTTAGTCAATGCCAATAATAAACATTATCATCACTCTGAAACATTTCACTCTATAAACATAATTTTCCTTATGGAAAGTCTTTGCCATGCAGTGAAGAGTAAATAATAATAATAATAATAATAATAATAATAATAATAATAATAACAACAACAACAACAACAACAACAACAACAACAATTTATTAGATTTGTATGCCGTTCCTCTCCGCAGACTGGGGGCATCTCACAACAACAGTAATAACAACGTGACAATGTAACAAATCTAATATTTAAAAAACATCTAAAAACCCATCATTTAAAACCATACAACACAAGCACACCATACATAAAACTATATAAGCCTGGGGAGATATCTCAATTCCCCCATGCCTGGTGATACAGGTGGGTCTTAAGCAATTTACGAAAGACAAGGAGGGTGGGGGCAGTTCTGATCTCTGGGGGGAGTTGATTCAAGAGGGCTGGGGCCATCACAGAGAAGGCTCTTCCCCTGGGGACCGCCAGACAACATTGTTTAGTTGACGGGACCTGGAGAAGGCCAATTCTGTGGGACCTTATCAGCCACTGGGATTCATGCGGCAGAAGACGGTTCTGGAGGTAAAGTACAAGGCAGCCACACAGACACAACTATCTCAAGGCAAAATATTACAAATGAGATGCTCTTCGTTCAGCAATACAATAGCCACTGAAAACATGTCAAACTCAAAGTCTTCATTGTGATAAAGCTGGGGTTTTTTTTTATGTAATTGTGTGTTTGTAAATTTTTATACTCCTCAATTTGGCATGGGAATTGTACTGTATGCAGATTGTGGCAAATACGTAATAGAAATAGCACTTAGATTTATATGCTGCTTCATATATCCCTAAGCAGTCTACAGAGTCAGCCACCTGGGTCCTCATTTTACCAATCTTGAAAGAATGGAAGGCTGAATCAACCTTGAGCCCCATCAGCTCCACCCAAAAGTGTTCAGGCATGCTATTCAGAGAAACATATGAATGACTTTTAGCTGCAACTTCAGAAAAGAGGCCACTTGGGACTTTCTGAAGTTTGAAAAGGCCAGGAGCCTTGCTCCTGGTGAGATATTGAACTAGAAATGGCTCTTCAAGGAAATTTTCAGGGCTACATATTAGAGAATCTGCTGTAGGTGTTGTGGGTGAGGGGGATCAGGCTAGAGGGAGAAATGTCTACCCTGTTTCGTTCTCCTTTCATTGTCTCCTTAGGATGCCTCACTAAATCTAATGCTAGGGTTGGCTCTGAGAAGAGTAAGAACTTCCCTAAACAAGAGGCAGTGGGAAGGAAAGTGACTGCGTAACACAAAAGGAAAGTGACTGCGTAACACAAAAGGAAAGTGACTGTGTAACACAAAAACATAACATCTAAACTCTGACTTGCTAGCTTCATCCGTTTGACTGGCTTCTTGTGAAAACTGCTGCCCGAATCCCAGCGACCAGTTAGGTCCCACAGAGTGGGCCTTCTCCGGGTCCCATCAACTAAACAATGTCATTTGGCCCAGGGGAAGAGCCTTCTCTGTGGCGGCCCCGGCCCTCTAGAACCAACTCCCCCCGGAGATTAGAATTGCCCCCACCCTCCTTGCCTTTTGTAAGCTCCTTAAAACCCACCTCTGCCATCAGGCATGGGGGAACTGAGATACTCTTTCCCCCTAGGCCTTTACAATTTATGCATGGTATGTTTGTTTGTATGTATGATTAGTTTTACAATAAGGGTTTTTTAGTTGTTTTAGTATTGGATTTACATGTTGTTTTTTATTCTTGTTGTTAGCCGCCCCGAGTCTATGGAGAGGGGCGGCATACAAATCCAATCCAATAAATAAAACTACAAACCCAAACATCGCCTAGTCAGTTGAAAGCAGAAACAAATCTCAGAATCATATCAGAAAAGGAAACAAGGAAAGGTAAGTAACTCAACTTTTTCTTTCATGCAGTGCTTCTCAATTATTTTCTGTTATGCCTCTCCCCCAGAAGAAGTAAACATTTTGCACACACACCCCAACTCTCTGATCTGGGCCCGAATGGAATTTTAGTGTTTTTTAACACGGGGCCATGTTTTGAGCTCATAAGCTCCGCCTCTGCCGGGCACTCTCAGTGAATGGTGTGAAAGGCGGCTTTAGGGTGTCATTTGAAGCTTTCACCCAGCTGCAGACAACGCTCCTCCTTATCTAGCAGCAGGTTCACCATGCCATTCATGGCTACTGCGGCGCCCAACGAGAACAACAAGATCCCACGCAGCCGCCCTGCCGCCTGCTCTTCCAGACTCAAAGCAATGTGCTAACTGGGAAAACACTCCCCATCTGGTGGAATCGATCAAGAAGGACAACACATGTTCCTGGGGTCACATCCACCACCTCAGCATCTCTACATTCCCACCTGGGGGAGGGCACCCCATTATTTGAGAAGCACTGCTGTGTGCATAAGTGCACTAGAGTGCCTTCCGACCCCTGTCCTATTGTCTCTCCTATATCCCATATATCTTCTCTTCTATCCCTATATCTTTCTTCTATTCTCTCATTGATTATTTTATCCTATACTCTCTCTTCTCTTCTTTCTCTAATTCTATTTCCTCGAAAGTGTCCTCTATTAGCTACATTGTGTATTATTGTGTATTGGACAAAATAAAAATAAAAAAATAAAATTTATTTATTTATTTATTTATTAGATTTGTATGCCGCCCCTCTCTGTAGACTCCGTAAATCATAGTTTATTATTGTATTTATTCCCAACCAGAACTTACATGTAATAACAGTATTTTGGGAGTGATTCACAATATGGAAAGCTTAGTCTGGTAATAAAACTCTGAAAGATTATGTGCAAGGTCCCTCAAAGGTTGTTCCAAAGGTTGAATCGATTCCTAACTGGAGGTAATATCTAACTAGGCATTTAGGTGATTATATAATGATTAATAAAAGCTAAGCACCTCGTTTCAAGGCTTAGGCTTTGCCAACGTGGAAAAAAGGAGCAGCCCTGAGTTGGTAGACTAAACAAAGCTGTCAAAGGTTCACTGATCTAAGCAGAGAGCGCTTGGCTAGGGTTTGATAAACAAATCAAATTTTTCAGATAGTGGTGTTAAAAATTTCTATAGTATTCCTCAAGCAAGCCTTTTTCTGCATTATTTAATACAAACATGTCTAGATGGCCTTGTTATCTAAAGTGTGTTTAAAACACTAAAAAAAATGATCATAAAGTTCTTTTTTTAAAAATGTGAAGAATGCACTTGATTATTATTTTTTCTTGATAAGGTGGTGCAGAAGAGTATGGCCTAAACATGCTCCGAGTCAGCTGCTAGTACAACATGAACTTAATCTGGAAAGACAGAAAGAAATGAAGACACTCAAGATGGCCCTGCCTTCACTCTATTTGGTAGCAGAAGGAGGGGAAGAGAAACTGGCTCACATTTTCAAGATTTTTTTATTATAGCTTATACCCAATACAGGTAGTCCTTGACTTACAACAGTTCATTTGGTGACCATACAGCGACACAAAAAAAAGTAACATGACCATTTTTCACATTTGGGATGCTTGAAGCATCCCCATGGTCATGTGATTTACATGTGGATGATTGGCAACTCACTCATATTTATGATGGTTGCAATGTTCCAGAGTCACATGAGATTTTGTGACCTTCTGACAAGCAAAGTCAATGGGGAAACCAGATCCACTTACTAATTTAACAACCTCACTGATTCACTTAACAAATGTCACAAGAAAAGTTGTAAAATGAGGAAAAACTCGCTTAACAAACTTCTCACTTAGCGACATAAATTTCAGGCTCGATTGTGGTCGTACATTGAGGACTGTCTGCAATGAAGATTTCTCCTATTTCTAATGGTGTTTGTTTCCTAATATGATCTGCCTCAAACAGTGTGGTCAGGCGGCTGCATAGCTAGAGGTATAACAAGCAGGAAGAGGGAGATTATGATCCCACTATATAGAGCGCTGGTGAGACTACATTTGGAATACTGTGTTCACTTCTGGAGACCTCACCTACAAAAAGATATTGATGAAATTGAACGGGTCCAAAGATGGGCTACAAGAATGGTGGAAGGTCTTAAGCATAAAATGTATCAGGAAAGACTTAATGAACTCAATCTATATAGTCTGGAGGACAGAAGGAAAAGGGGGACATGATCGAAACATTAAAATATGTTAAAGGGTTAAATAAGATTCAGGAGAGAAGTGTTTTTAATAGGAAAGTGAACACAAGAACAAGGGGACGCAATCTGAAGTTAGTTGGGGGGAAAGATCAAAAGCAACATGAAAAAATATTATTTTACTGAAAGAGTAGTAGATCCTTGGAACAAACTTCCAGCAGACGTGGTTGGTGAGTAACTGAATTTAAACATGGCTGGGATAAACAAATATCCATCCTAAGATAAAATACAGGAAATAGTATAAGAGCAGACTAGATGGACCATGAGGTCTTTTTCTGCCGTCAGTCTTCTATGTTTCTATGTTTCTAAAGATCTGACAGACAACTTCAAGGGCCCTGTGCAAGGGTGGAGGGGAATATGAAGCTATCACACTGAGAATATTTGCTTTTGCACTGCTAATTAGCATCCCTCTCTCAGATGGGTCACTACACTTTTTATATTTTATTTTATAGATGTAAGGCATCCAGAAATAAGCTCTCTGACTACACACACACAAAAAGCAATGTGTCATTACAAGGTCAGAAATAAATCAGCCGCCTGTTGCTATAGTTGACTTCAAAAGGCTAAAATAGTTTTCTTTTACTTTAAACAATAGTTCATTTCCAGTTCCAAAGGATTTGCATAGAAACCAGCTGCCCTCACTGAAATGATCACAATGCCCTCTATCTGAATTGAACTCATTACAGTATTTGAATACAACACATTTCACCTCATAATTTTGGGGAAAAAATATTTTCCTGAGTTCTGCCAATATATTTAACTAACCATTTTAGTTTATTTTCACTCAGATGTTTGCTTTCTAAAATACAGTATGTGCCAACTTCTCACATTTTCTCCACTATCACATACAAATATTGGTAATAAATAGGTTTAACAATTGATAATTAATCAATGTATTTTAAAAGGCAAATAAGAACATGTAGATATATATGAGCTTGGATTCAAATTTTGCTTCTGGAAGAAGAATACTGTATTTTTCAGAGGATAAGACACATCTTTTTCCTCCCTAAAAGAGGCTGATAATTTGGGTGTGATTTATAATTTGAATATAGCTTTTTTTTCAGCACTAACTATCTGCTAATGATCTTCCCAGCTCTTACCTTGCAGGCTCTTTCATTGTTTCTCTCTGTGAAGAATGTTTTCCAAGACCTAAGACTTTCCAGGGTTTTCATTGCTCTAACTTGCTCTGAGTAAGTTTCTTTCCATCCCTAAGCAGGGACTAATGATGCTTCCAGCTCTTACCCGCTTACTAACTCTTTCATTGTTACTCTCTGCTAAGAATGTTTCCCAAGCCCTAAGTCTTTGCAGGGCTTTTTTTCATTGCTTTACTTACTCCAAATGTTTTTTTCTAGCCATAACCAGGTGCTAACAATGTTCCCAGCTCTTATCCACCTGCAAGATCTTTCATTGTTACTCTCTGTGAAGAATGTTTTCCAAGCCCCTAAGTCTTTGCAGGTTTTTTTCCCCATTGCTCTACTTGCTCTGAATGTTTCTTTCCAGATGCTAATGATGTTCCCAGCTCTTACTGACTTGCAACTCTTTCATTGTTACGCTCTCAGAATATATTTTTTAAAATAATGTGCTGGCTAAGGATGCTAGCCTGATGAATACCTGGTAAGAAGATTCTTTTCCCTATTTTTGTCCCTAAAACTAAGGTGTGTCTTATACTCCGAAAAATACCGTAAATCTTCTCTCACAGACATACAGATGTACATTCCAATCATGACAGTTGGGAAATTTTGGAATAAGGATATGTTGTGAAATTGTAGATTAGGGACTGATAATCTTTTTGGGCTTAGGGTCCATAGCTTTAGCTCACAGAGTGAGGCTGAGTTCATATATTACACAAAGTCATGCTTCGCTTAATATTAATTTGTTTAGAGGATTAAATCACAACTGTATGGCAGCTAAACCAAAACCAACAAGTACAGTGGTACCTCATCTTACGAACGCCTCTTCTAACGAACTTTTCAAGATACGAACCCGGTGTTTAAGATTTTTTTGCCTCTTCTTCTGAACTATTTTCACCTTACGAACCCAAGCAGCTGCTGCTGGGATGAAGGGGTTTCTTTTTTTCCCCTTTTTTGAAGAAAGAAAAGGGAGGGGCTGCTTGGAGTAGGAAACATTTTGCAGAGAACAGCGTGCTTGCAAAGGAACTGAAAGGGTGTCTTTTGAAGAAAGAAAAGGGAGGAGGGAGGGGCAGCTTGGGGGGAGGAAAATTTTTGCAGAGAACAACGTGCTTGCAAAGGAACTGAAACGGTGTCTTTTGAAGAAAGAAAAGGGAGGGGCGCCCCCCTTGTCTTTCTTCCTTCCCACTCACCCTTTAGCCTAGCCTTCCTTCTTCCACCTGCCCCCTTTAGCTGCTGCTCCCTGCCCTCTGTTTGCCTCCCTTCTAAAGTTTGGGATTTTCCTGAAGGATTTGCACGCATTATTTGCTTTTACATTGATTCCTATGGGAAACATTGTTTCATCTTGCAAACTTTTCACCTTACGATCCTCCTCCTGGAACCAATTAAGTTCGTATGATGAGGTACCACTGTATTTTAGTTTAGCTATATGTGGTATGTGAAACCACCTTGTACTTCCTAGTTAAATCCATTTTTGCTTTTGGAAAACAGTTGATGAGATATGAGAATTTGAGATTGTGCTAAGATTTAGAAAGGGGTGGACAATAATGACCCTTTTATGACTTGTGGATTTCAACTCCCAGAATTCCTGAGCCAGGAGCCTGGGAGTTGAAGTCCGCAAGTTATAAAGGAGCCATCGGTCCCCACCTCTGATTTAGAATGAAAACATAAATATGTGTGCTCGCTTCAGCAGTACATATACTAAAATTGGAATGATACAGAGAAG
Source organism: Erythrolamprus reginae (assembly GCF_031021105.1). Classification (NCBI taxonomy): domain Eukaryota; kingdom Metazoa; phylum Chordata; class Lepidosauria; order Squamata; family Dipsadidae; genus Erythrolamprus; species Erythrolamprus reginae. The sequence continues at coordinate 50,212,498 of NC_091954.1, forward strand.
ATTAGCATGGCCCCTGCGTAAGGATGACACGCAAATTAATGAAGTGTTCCATTTAAAAAAAAACAAAAAACATAAATATGTGAGTTCTTCTCTTTTGTGCAGCTGGGAGTTTCATTCTTTTTCCTTACTATGAGTATCTTGAAATAGATCAAGAAATAGTTCTAAGACCAATGCTTCAGTGCAGTTGATTTTAAAACTAGGAAACTGGATTTCCAAGTCCTAATTAGCAATACACTAGTCCAGGGGTCTCCAACCTTGCAACTTTAAGACTCCCAGAGTTCCTCAGCCAATAGAAGTCCACAAGTCTTAAAGTTGCCAAGATTGAAGACCCGCGCACTAGTCACTGAATTTGCAGAATGTAGATTTTAAGTATTTTAGACACTCTGTTCAATATATTTTTTCAGTTGATTGTGAACAATTCAATTGTCAAGATATCAGAGAAATCCAACAAAGCAGACATTGAGAAATACAAAGAAGGAATACAAAGCTCACGCAATTCAATTACTGTAAGTAATGACAGGGATCATCATTACACAAACATCTACACCCTTATATTACATGTCGGCATGTAAATATCCAGTACAGTAATGCCATCTTGGTGTCATTGTAGTTTGATGAAGATGCTGCTAAAGAATAATTGAAAAATAATCTTTAAATGTCTTGGAAACAGGAAATGGACTACAGAAGGTGGGCAGATTACTGGGACATATACTGTAACAGAGATGGCATTGTAGAAACTTTTGGCTAGCTAGTGTTGGAAACAGGATGCTGCATTAAATGGACTTTGGCTTTCACTTAGCAGAACTCTTCCTATGTTCTCAGAGTCATACTGAACATTAACTCTGAACTCTGCTGGGTTTTAAAATAGAGCTGTGATGTGGCAGAGGAGGCTTCTGTTGGAAAGAATCGCAAACATAGACCTCCTTTAGGCACTCTGGTTCTTTGGAAGCTGGCCAATAACTGGGAATTGGCTGAGATTTCCAGTGCAAGAAATCTCTTGCAGCTGTTTGCATGAACTGTGTAAGGAACTGTTATAAAGTAGCAGAAAGCTACTTGGTATCTCATGTGGCTGCTAAACAATGAGAATCTTTTTTATCTGCCTTTTCTCTTTGTCTATGGCAATCCAAGTCAAAAATACCATGAGTTGATTCTACAATTCTCTTTGCCAGACTTCTTTTTGTACCTACAGAAAATTGTGCTTGAAGCATTTGCACCTAATATAAGGATAACAGGTAACAAAATGCCACTTGGTTATGCTCAGGCAAACCTTTTAGGAAGGGTTGAACGGTATATAGTAATAGTATGGTTTTTAGGAGGCTCCAGTCTCAGTATGTATCAGCCATATGCAAAGAAGTCTAAGTATCAATGCTAGGCCAAAAATTTCAACCATCTCATGCAAGTTGATGAGACAGAAATAATGTCAATTTTTCTTTTCAAGGAGGAAGAAACTTTCATCCTTAAGGGTGAGATAGCATTTATCTTGCTTGAAAAGTAGCCAAAGGATATATGTGTTTTGTCCTTCATCATGTATTTATGATTCCTGGAGACTGTAGAGTCATTTCAATAACCATTTCATTGGTTAGATAAGTGGTGCCTGGCCTCTGATGACTAAATGGGCAAATGTCTATTATTGCAACAAGTCCTGATGAATTCCATAACTTTTTCAATAATACTTGGACAATCTCATTGGATTTGTGTTATCCACTGATTTCCTCTCTTTTCTGCTTTTCAACCTTGCCAAACAGAGTCATTTTCCCCATCATCCATTTGTCTCATAAGACCAGAGTACGTGAATTTTTGCTTGCAGATCATGGTCTCAAGGGCTATTAGAATAAGATCTCAAGATGTCATTCAAGACAACCCCTCCACTGGGACACTTTTCAGAACCAAGGGAAAGCAGTGATGGGAAAAAAATGTTGCCAAAATATACACACAACTAGCATCCTGTAACCCCTTACAATAAAGCAAGGACAAAAAGCATTATGAGAATGAAAATCAGACCTCCTTTGGCAGGGCAAGGAAATGGTCATGAAGATGGATTTTGAAATAATCCATTTTTAATCAGATGCAGTCACTGGATTTACGCAAATATAACTCTGGTTCCAATATGATGTCTATGAGTGGAAGCTGTATTAAAATAAATAGGAATCACTGCCAGATTAAAAGCAATTAGATTTACTCTTGAGAAGGATGTTTTGCATGCTAGGGGAGTTTTAATGGGTCTATTCATACCTATCCATTGTCTCTATTGGTTAGTTTCCTGCTAAATCTGCTTAATTTTAGTTGATGTGTTGGGATATCAGCAAACCCAAAGAATTAACTTCGAAAGTATTGTCTACATGTACATATTTCCACATGGCTTAATAAACAAGTGTTACATGAACTATTTATCCCCTCTTCATCCATTTCAAACTGAAGCATGTTACAGAAGATTATATTAAGCTGACAGAATACAAATCTGTAAATGTCAAGACTAGTATTTAAAAATTCAGTAAGCTTAAATGAGATGATTAAAAGGATGGATTTCTGCTCAATTAATCAGCTATTTTGAAAGGCAAGTGCCATCGAAATGCAGATTGCTTAATCACATCATCTTACTGTATCACGCACATTATATTAAATACAACCTGTAGAAGAATGATTTTATGCATCACGTTCATCCTGCATATGTGCCTGGCTGCAAATGCCCTTATTTTCAGAAATCTTTTGATAGAAAAAGTGTTTCTCAGGTCAAGCTAACAAACAATGATTCATCTAAGCCTTCAGCTCATTCCTATCACTTTGTGAAAAAGGCAGGACTGGGGTGGGGGTGGGAGGGAGAGATAAAAAAGAAGACCATTTGATATTCAGGCATAGGAAAGTCTCTTTTGATCCCGTCAGTGATTTCTTTATAGTGGTCCATGACTCACAGGAAAGAATGGTTCATGGGATAGCACCAGCAGTGTTGAGATCGTCTTTTAAAAGAAATCAACCTAAACCACAAAAAATATATTTCACAAGCCAGGCTGGAAATCTTTCATGAACTTGGCACACTTCTTGGAATGCTGTTTGGGTCAGGAAAGGACATGAAAAGCATGGCCTGCTGGATTTCTGCCTTAGCAGCAGCAGATGCAGCTTAAGGGACTGATCATTCTTTATATTATGTTTGACTGGGATCGGAAGGACATATGTTCAGCTGTAAAACATAGAGGGGGATTTCTGCAGGGAGCTTGGGGTGGCCTAAAGGGCACCTTCCCATTCTTATTAGTCATTTATCTGAGGCCAGCTCTCTTTCAAAACTCAACCGATACCATAGAACAGTGATGGCGAACCTTTTTTTCCTCGAGTGCCAAAAGAGAGTGTGTATATGCTATCGCAGTGTTTCCTAACCTTGGCAACTTGAAGATATTTGGACTTCAACTCCCAGAATTCCCCAGCCAGTGAATGCTGGCTGGGGACTTCTGGGAGTTGAAGTCCAGATATCTTCAAGTTGTCAAGGTTGGGCGACACTGCGCTATCACATGTGTACAAGTGCCCACACACCCATAATTCAATGCCTGGGGAGGGCAAAAACAGCTTTGCCCAGAAGCCTTCTGGAGGCTGGAAACAGCCTCTTTCAAAACTTCTGGTGGGGCCAGTAGGCTTGTGTTTCGCCATCCTCAGGCTCCAAAGACTTCCCTGGAACCAGGGGAGGGTAAAAATGCCCTCCCTATCCCTCTGGAGGCTCTCTGGAAGCCAAAAATGCTCTCTCAGAGCCTGTGTGTGATCCAAAAATCAGCTGCCCAGCACACATATGCACGCTGGAGCTGAGCTAGGGCAACAGCTCACGTGCCAGTAGATATGGCTCCGCGTGCCACCTGTGGCACCCGTGCCATAGGTTCGCCATCACTGCCATAGAACGTTTGAGAAATATAATAAAGTAGCTTGTTTAGAACTTCCCCTGTTGAAGACCACGTTAGATCAGGGAATCCCATGTCATTACATAATGGGTGTGGCTTAACCCCCTCCCCCCTTTTCCACATTCATCCCTTCTTTTCCACTTGTAATAGGCTAGAACTTCTGCAATTAGCCAAAGGACAGTTTGCTAGCAGAAGAAATTTAAATTTGTGCTGAGAGCTGAAGGAAATCAGGCCTAAGTCATGATGCATGGAACAAAAGTATACCTGCTAAAATATGTGAGGATAGCATCATAAGATGGGATTATCTGAATTTTGGGATTTTGCTGCAGGAATACCCAATATAGTGCAGTTCTCAAGAGGTAGAATTCATTGATGGTAAACAACCTGGTAAAAAGGGAAATATCAATCAATTACAGTAGTTACAATTTGAAGCAATTTTTTTGAAAGAACAGTCATTTTAAGATAAAGCAAAAACATTTCATCTTAGAGTGTTTTCTTTTAATGTTTTCAAAGGTTCTGTTACTTCAAATTCATGTAATATATACTGCTCAAAAAATAAAGGGAACACTCAAATAACACATCCTAAATCTGAATGAATGAAATATTCTCATTGAATATTTTATTTGCAAAACTATTCCATTTGCACAACAGCATGTGGAATTGACTGTCAATCAGTGTTGCTTCCTAAGGGGACTGTTTGATTTCACAGAAGTTTGATTTACTTGAGGCTATATTCTGTTTTTTAAGTGTTCCCTTTATTTTTTTGAGCAGTGTATTTCAGCATATTAATTAATGTCTGATCTTGGAGATATTGATTGTAATTCTAAAAACAGTAAGTGATATAGCCCAGTGTTTGCAAAATGCTAAGTTTAATAGCAGCCAACGTTACAAACTTGTATTCTAAAAAAATAAAACAAAAAATAATCTCTGAAATAGGGCAATTAAGATTAACATCAATGCCATTTCGATTTTCAGTAGAAACAGGGGCCGACTTTAATGGGGAAGAAATCCAGAGAACTTTGATTATGTTGCAGTTTAAATGTGAAAGCCCAACCCAAGATCTAGATAAGTGTGTTCTCAACTTCAACAGCTTACGATGGGTGGACTTCAAGCTTCAAAATTCTGTAGCCGGCAATTCTGAGACTTGAAGTCCACCCATCCAAAAGTTGACAAATACAGGTCTAAAATATTGTGATGATTACTTCTAATCTATAAAAATATTGTTAACACCTTAGCAGTCAGATATGACTTTGTTTTAAAAGCAAAACATAATTTTATTTACTGGTGCATACTCTCTATCCATGTGGTAGCGCAGTGGTTAGAATGCGGTACTGCAGGCTAACTCACTGCTCACTCCGATTCTGAGTGGCTCAAGGTCTTGTCTCAGTCTTCCATCCTTCCAAGGTCAGTAAAATGAGGACCCAAATGGTTGAGGGCAATATGCTGACCCTGTAAACCACTTAGAGAGGGCTGTATAAGTGCTATTGCTATTTCCTGTATTTTTAGTAAGAACCTCCACTGGATTGCTAGTATAATATCTACTGTTTAATCAAGACAAGTCTGGGCAACTAGTTGCTTCCTAAACTAATCTGATGAAAAGTGATCTTCTTGGCCCTCATCCTACCCACAAAGGAGACTTTGCAGAGAGGAGATGAGGCTAAGAAATGGCCAGACTAACATTACATAACTCAAGAAGACAGAGGCTTTTGTGAAAACCATGTACTGACAAGGAAATTTGAAAAGAACAGCCCTTAAAACTTTAGGGGAGGGAGTTAATTGCTTTCCGAGAAGAGTGAAATAAATGAAAGGCTGTGACAAGAGAAGAGTCTATTCAAAAATTAGAAGTGTGGAAAATGTGGGCAACTTTCAGCAGGAGCATGGGAATGAAACAGTCTGGCTATATACTGTAACTCATTAGGAAAATGGAGAATTTGAACAAATAGAGCTGGAGAACCTGTCACTTGCCTGCTACATATAGCTCTCCAGCTGATCAGCATTTCTGCCGCTGTCCCGTCCCCCCCATGGGAAGCTTGCCAGAGGGCGTGCGGGAGCTATTGTGCGGTGTGGTGTGTGACTTGCAAGGCCTGTTTTGAGGGGAAGGGAACAGGTTGGGGGGTCCTGGCTCTTCCTCCCGTGGTGAGAGTGAGCCAAGCAAGCACGATATGGCAGAAGGAGGGGGGGGGGGCGGCCAGGCACCCACAGAGGTTAACTGAGCTGCAAACCTTCGTGAAACTCTGCAATAGAGGTAATAGAAGCATGGAGCTACTCTGCGGGGAGATGTGTTGTAACCATGAAGCACCGTAACTCAGGACTGACGTAACCCGAGGACCCCCTATAATCAGATTTAGAAGGTTCCATAGCCCAAAAGGAATAAAAATATCCTTTCTGTTTACTTGATTTCTTAAGTCTGGTCTAGCTAGTGGGACCAGTTTGACTCTGCTGTACTTCCTTTCTTCTTAATTTCTACAATCTTTATAAGTACCTATATAATTATATCACTACTAAGTGAATATTAACATATGTGTTCTTTGCATTTTATGCTGTAACTCCTGCCATTTTATATTTGCTAAAATAGTGTTTGTATTTTATCATACTATAATGTAGTCCTTGATTAATGATGATGTTAATTGGGACCAGAATTTCCACTGGGAAGCAATGCAGTTGCAAGGCAATGTCACATGACTGCATTGATTACTCATTGCATTGATTAGTGAAGGTCCACAGTGCCGTTCCTTGAGGAAAAGAGGTCACTAGTGTTTCCCTGAAAATAAGACTCTGTCTTATATTTTTTTTGAACCCTGAAATTGTTGTGGTTGGCTCTGGGCCAGCTCCTCCAGTGGGGAATTTTGATATTAATTTATGGGAATCCTCAGTTTATCGGAGACCTGTTTTATTGCCAGCAGAATCGGACAGTGAAGTTGGCTCACAGCCAGGGACAGACAATGGGGGAGAGGAAACAGATAGGGAGATGGGTGCAGCCAGCTCACCAGTCAGTGCTCCAATTAGTGAGTCATCAGAATCGGGGGAGGACCCACTTGTGGATGCCCGTGTGCGCAGGCTTGTGGCAAGAAGGGAACAGTTGCGCAGGCATCTCCGAAGATAAGTGAGTGCACCTGTTCAAGGGGTAATTATGTTAATGAGCTTATGATAAATATGGGCATTGGGAAGCGTGGGCTGTGGGCATTTATCCGTTGGTGAAGAAAAGGCTTTTGGAAGACAATTGCTACAGCGTATTCAAGGACTTTTAGGAAACTTTGGACATTTCAGGGTAAAAGAACTCCTGAGGACTTTTGGCTTGTGTAGCTGTGTGAATTTACAGCTGTCTTATCTACTCTTTTGTTTTGGCACTCTTCTGCATCCAAGGACTTTCGGGTGAGAGTAATTTGACTCCTCTCGGAGCTTGTGTTTATAAACTTGCTTTTTTGCCTTTTGACTGTGTGTGTGTTTGAAACTTATTCTGAACTCACTGGGGGACTAATTGCCAATAGCCTGGCATAACAGAAATAAGCACTTGGCCTTATTGCCATGCACTGAAAAGCCCGAATAGGCTTATTATCAGGGGATGTCTTATTTTGGGGGAAACAGGGTAAGTTTGCTGCCAGGTTTTAACAATCAAAGTCAGAAAGGAAGTTGATAGGAAGATGCAAATTCCAGGTAGCTTGCACTTGGTCAGCAGGCAGATAAATGGTGTCCAGTTTAGCAATTTCAGGTTCAAGGCAATGATGGCCTGCTACCGAAACAGATTTTTGGGATGTGTGCACAGCTGCATGCCCCTGATGTGCGCATGTGCACCCCCATGTGAGATTTGGCTTCTGAGTATGCACAGCAAGTGAAATCTCACATGACGACATTCACATGAGTGAAATGTTGGCAATTTTCATCTATTTTTGCTTCTGCGCATGCGTGGAAGCAAAAAATCAGAAAAAAATCACTGAAATCTCACTGGCATGAGCGTCTTCAGATGAGATTTTGCTTGCTGTGCATGCGCAGAAGTCAAATTTCGTACCGACTGGCATGGAGTGTGCACTGGTAGTGCTGAAAATGACAGGTCTTCACTAGTCCAAGATGGCTGCTGCTGGATGTCATACTGTGTTTGTGGGTAGGATTTTGAGCCTGGTGGGAGTCTTGTTGTTGGGTAGGGATGTGTCTAGAGGTGCTTGCATCAGTGTGCACAAGTGTTTTCAGGCCTGGGGGTAGTTGCTGCCAGGCAGGGGAGACTTACTGGAGCAGCAACCTTTCTTACATACGGTAATAATAATAATAATAATAATAATAATAATAACAACAACAACAACAACAACAACAAAACAACAACAAAACAACAACAAAACAATTATTATTATTATTATTATTATTATTATTATTATTATTATTTATTAGATTTGTACGCCGCCCCTCTCCGAGAACTCGGAGCTCACAACAAGCAATACAAAGTACGAATCCAATATTTTTTTTTAAATTTTTTTTTAAAACCCTTATTAAAAACAATCATACAGCCCAAACACATCATACATAAAACGGAACAGCCGAGGGGTATATCAATTTTCCCATGCCTGCTAACATAGGGGGGTTTTCAGGAGTTTACGAAAGGCAAGGAGGGTGGGGGCAGTCCTAATCTCCGGGGGGAGTTGATTCCAGAGGGCCGGGGCCCAATAGAGAAGGCTCTTCCCCTGGGTCCCACCAGATGACATTGTTTTGTCAACAGAACCCGGAAAAGGCCAACTCTGTGGGACCTAATCGGTCACTGGGATTCAGGCGGCAGAAGGTGTCTATTATCTTAATGGACCTTTACTCAATCTAAGAAGACCATGCCTGTATTCAGAACCCTGTCTTTTTAGCCAAGTACTTTCTCACCTTGGAGACTTAAGCACTTTCTGTAGCAGCTCGTGTGGCAGGTTCCGCAGAGAAATCTGGCAGCCAAGCTCTGGGACAAGTTTTACCTCAGTCCATCTTTCACAGATAGCGATCAAGTAAGGTTGCTTATACTGTTTCCAAAGTAGGGAGAAAAAGAGAAGTTAAAGAAACTCTGAACTCTAGAACCATCTTGTGGCGGAAACTGGAAATTAAACCACTGTGCCTATATTTGAGTGGAGACAAAAAATAAAAGAACATTCATTTTTTGATGGGTGACATTTTAATAGTAGCAAATCTAATGTTATAACATGGAAGTGCAAGTAATACATTTAGAATTCCACCCAGGAGGATTTGCAGATCTCTGTTGAGCTTGTGCTAATTTTCTGTACTGTATGTGAAAAATATCTCTGGTTTTCAATTCTTAAAGAATTCGAAGAGCACTTCTAAAGCCAGAGATCTGCAGGACTGTTGGTTTCCATCCAGGAGATACACCCAATTTATTTAAGAACTGTTTCCAGAAACCTCCTTCTTGAGCAAGTTAAGGATCTGTTACATGTAAATAATCTGTTCATTGAATAGATGAGTGCAAGTTTCATTAAAACTCAGTAAGAGGCAACCAACTGATGAAGAAGGAGCTAAAAAAATGACGTAGAGAAATCAGTTTGTTTCTGATTTCAGAACATCATTACAATCAAGTTGGAGTTCCTGCTCCCGCTGCTACCAATGTGCTGCATCTGTTTGGAACCCATATCGCATCTCAGACATTAACACCCTTGAAAATGTCCAAAGATACTTCACCAGAAGAGCCCTTCACTCCTCCACTCGAAATAGAATACCCTATGAGACTAGACTTTCAATCCTGGGCCTAGAAAGTTTAGAACTAAGACGCCTTAAACAAGATCTAAGTGTTGCCCACAAGATCATATGCTGCAACGTCCTGCCTGTCCAGCTTCAACCACAACAACACAAGAGTGCATAACAGATTTAAACTTAATATTAACCGCTCCAAACTTGACTGTAAAAAATATGACTTCAGTAACCGAGTTTTCGAAGCGTGGAACTCATTACCAGACTCCATAGTGTCATCCCCAAACCCCCAACACTTTACCCTTAGATTATCTACGGTTGACCTATCCAGATTCCTAAGAGGTCAGTAAGGGGCAAGTACAAGTGCACTAGAGTGCCTTCCGTCCCCTGTCCTATTGTTCTCCTATATCTCCTATACCTTTCTTCTATTACTATATCTCTTCTTCTATTCTTTCATTGATATGTTCTATTACTTTATCTTCTTTTCTATTATTTCTTAGATATATTTTACTATGAGTATCTCCTCTATAACCTTCATCATGTATTTTATTATGTGTATATAGATATATACCCACTAAAACCCTCATTGTGTATTGGACAAAATAAATAAATAAATAAATGTGTAGCTTCGAGTGTCTGGTGAACATGCACATGCATGTCCCAGAAAGATTTTGCTTCTGCACATGCACAGGAAACCAAATCTCACGAGTTGACACACACGTGAGAGAGATTTTGGTGATTTTGTTTTGCTTGTGTGCAGGCACAGAAGCAAAAAAAACCCACCGAAATCTCAGACATGTGCATGTCCTCTTGTGAGTTTTTGTTTTCTGCACATACGCAGAAGCGAAATCTCAATAGGATGCATGTGCGTGCATGCCAGACACTCCAAACTGCGCGCACAGTTCCGTTTTTACTACTGGTGCGATGGCGGCAACCGTATTGGTAGGAACTTGCTACTGATTACAACTATACAAAAACTTGCACAAACATAAGGAAAGCAAAATCGGCCCATTTATACAGTGGCCCCTTGACTTTTGCAGGGGATATGTTCCAAGACTGTCCGCAAAAGTCAAATTTCCGTAAAGTAGAGATGCTTCCTTCCTTCCTTCCTCCCTCTCCCTCCTCCATTCCTGGTTTTACTTACCCCCAGAACCTGCAGGGACAACGGGGCGGCAAGCTGGGGGTTTTGCTGCGCTCGCTGCCGGCACCTCCCATGGTGGCAGCAGCAGCACCGGTGCTCAGGGTCAGGGCAGGGGAAGTTGAAGGTCAAGGCAAGAGGGATCCAGCCAGGACTCCAGGCTGGTCAGCTGGGAGGTCAGATGCTACCACTAACGGAGAAGAGTTGGCGGTGGTGGACAGCAGTAAGGCTCGGCTTTAAGGGGAGCGTTCCAACACTCTGAGAATTAAAGGGGAGGGATCTGGAGGCTGGGGCGGAAGCAGAGCTTTTATTTAAAGAAGCAGGAAAGGTGGGATGGGGGGGGGGGAAGAGGAAAGTTAAAACGCATAGTATTGTACATTGTGCAGCCTGTTTGTTCAAAAAAACCACAGTATTTTTTATTAATATTTTAAAAAACCATGGTATAGCCTTTCTGCAAAAATTGGACCCACGAAAGTCAAGGGACCACTGTATATTAGTTTACTACTTTAAATTAAAAAAGTTTGCAGCTCACCTTGCGGCCTGCAATATAGTAGTTAGAGACATTGGTAGAACAAATGCTCCTTTTCATGACCTGGATGCACCTGAAGGGCAGAAAAGATTGAGCTATAAGCGAGAAGAGGGTTAAGAGGAGAACCAAAAGAAGGAAATGAGAAAGGCAAGTAATCTCTCTAGCCTTTGGCTCTCTATAAGCAAACCAGGTGCATTTTTGCAAATCACAGAATTTCTTTGTCCCTTGGGTGGGAAATTCTGGTGTGTATTTCAATGATTCTTCATAGAATCATGTTGAATCCTTTCTCTTCATACCCAGCTTAGCCTAGCTCCCTCTGCAGCATTTATCCTCTCAACGGGCATAGTAGACTGCTATTGTGGGGAAACAGTATTTGTTTACCTCATGTTTAATTATACAATTTTCTCAGGGGACAACAGAGTTTGCATCTTGGTCAAATATTTTATTTCTCTGTGGGACGAGTAAGGCCCTCTCCCTTCCCGATCCAGTCAGACAAATAAAAATGGCTCCTCTAGAGTTCTTTGTAGTGTCTTGGCAAAAAGCAGTTATTTAGAATAGCTGGACAACTTGTCTGAATTTAGGGACAAGACAGAAAGGAAGGGCAATAAAAATATTCCGTGTTTTTAAAACAAAATTTAAGGGGAAGGAGAAATTAACCCGAGACATCAAATCAAGACAGAAATTAAACAATAATTACTTTCAGTTCCCTTTATTAAAATCCCCAAGCAACGGGAAAACAATTATTTATATCAAAGCAAACAGAAGCTTTATGATAGTGAGACATCCATGGACATAAAAAAGTTTTTAAAATTCTGATCCAATACTCTGGTAGAAACCTGATATGTTCTTCTCCATCTGAAATAATTAACATTTTTTTCAAGATTTAATTACTCAGCCTTTCAACTATCATTCTACACTATGCACATATTTTCAAATTTATCTTATGAAAGAGGAGACAGAAGAATTGTACACCAGACACCACCGTTGTTTCATCACAAAATGCTTTTGCATAAATGGGGAAACTTGCAAGTTTAAAACTGTCTGTCAGTGAATTCATCTTACCACTTCTCTAGCAATTTAAAGCAGCAGAAGTTTACCAATGTTCTAAAAATACCACATTTTTCACAGTATAAGATGCAATTAGTTTTTGGGGAGAGAAATAGGGAAAAGAATATTCATCTGGCTAACATCCTTAGTCTGGTCAGTTTCAGCACATTATTTTATCCCCTGCTTGGGGCTTTAAAAAAAAAACTTATTTGGAAAGAATAACAATGAAAGATCTTGCAAGCCAGTAAGAGCTGGGAACATTGTTAGCACCTGGTTAGGGCTGGAAAGAAAAATTCTGATCAAGTAGAGCAATGAAAAAAAATCTGCAAAGACTTAGAGCTTGGAAAACATTCTTTGCAGACAGTAACAATGAAAGAATCTGCAAGATAAGAGCTGAGAATATCGTTAGCACCTAGTTAGGGCTGGGGGGAAAAGCTTTGAAAAAAGCTGCATCCAGAGTATAAGACGCACCTGAATTTTCAGCCTCTTTTAGGGAGGAAAAGGTGTGTCTTATACTCAGAAAAATACGGTATGTTTAACTACTGGGTTTTTTTTTTCAAGATAAGGAAGCCAATCTTAGAGTCAAATTTTATAAAGCACATTTAAAACTATACAACTTAGATTATTCATTCAACCTTTCCAGACAGGCAGAGAACAGGCAAGCAGAAAACATGATCTTGTGTTCTTACTGGATGAAAGAGATACATTTCTATCATTTTCTCACTCTAATATTGTTGGCTTCAAAAAGATGTATGGGAATACAGAAAATTTTGCCAATAATATTTAAAACCTTCTTTAGAAGTTTAGATAGAAAATGAAAAACTTCACTGGATCTTATCGGGTGATTAACATAAGCAAATATGCTTGATATATTATTCTACAGCAGCTTTCTCCAACCTGGGAGCTTTCAAATGTATCCTACATCTCTCAATCCCAAAAGAATTATAGGAGTGTGATCATTGGTAGTCCATCATTCTGGTTAGATGCTATGAGAGATAACTTTGAACATCTTTGGAAGCCTGCAGGTTTAGTGAAATCTGCATTGTAATATTACTAGAGAAACAATAGTTTAGATCAGGCACGGGGAATTTACCAGTGATGGTGAACCTTTTTTGGCTTATGTGCCAAAAAGGTGCGTGCGTACGCTAGCATGAGCTCAGGCCCGCACTCGTGCCCTCTCCCATGCATGCACACAACCTCCATGCAGTCCCGTGCATGCGCACAACCCCTCCCCCATGCTTCTCCCCACGCACGCACACAGGCCTCATTGATGCCTCCGGCTTCCTGAAGCCTGGGAATGGCAAAAAATGGCCCAATAGGCCAAACGGAAGTTTGAAAACGAACTTCCAGTTGGCTCGTTGGGCCCTTTTTCACCACTCTCAGGGTTCAGGAGGCTTTCCTGAAGCCTGAGGAGAGTGAAAATGACCGGAAAAAAGGCCGAAAATCAGCCGGACAGCACACACATGTTCCTCATGTGCCCTCAGATGTGGATCTGTGTACCGTAGGTTCACCATCACTGCCCTCTACGGAATTCTGAAATTGTCTTGAAGATGATTCTCTGAAGAATCAATGAGACGCACTTCCAGAATTTCCCACTGGGTGGCTAAAGAAATTCTGAGGCTAAAATGCCTCTGATGGCTGTTTGCTTGTAGAGACTCAGCTTGGTGAAGGTGCTGGCCTAGAAACACAAAAGCCATCACAAAAGCCAGCTGGATGATCTTGGCCCAATATTCCTTACAGAGTTTTTGTTGTGGGGAAAACAGGAAGAGGAAGAAGTACTGTGCATGTTTCTTCCTTCAAGTACTTATAAAATAATAAAGGTGGAATAACAACCAAATAAAGAAAATTTGCTGAATTTTTCTTTTATCTTCTGTGCTGGTAGATAAAGTTCATCAAAACTGACCTAATTACCCTTAGCATTTAAATATAAATGTACTGTACATTTTTCCTCCCTAAAAGAGGCTGAATGTAGCTTTTCTGAAGCTTCCCCCCCCCCCAGCTCTAACTAAGTGCTAACGATCTTCCCAGCTCTTACCTTGCAGGTTCTTTCATTGTAACTCTTTGCAAAGAATGTTTTTCAAGCCCTAAGTCTTTGCAGGGGTTTTTTCATTGCTCTAACTTACACTAAATGTTTTTTTCCAGCCTTAACCAGGTGCTAACAATGTTCCCAGCTCTTACTGGCTTGCAAGCTCTTTCCTTATTACTCTTTACGAAGAATGTTTTCCAAGCCCTAAGTCTTTGTAGTTTTTTTCCATTGCTCTACTTACTCTGAATGTTTCTTTCCATCCCTAACCATGTGCTAACAATGTTCCCAGCTCTTACTGGCTTGCAAACTCTTTCATTATTACTCTTTGAGAAGAATGTTTTCCAAGCCCTAAGTCTTTGTAGTTTTTTTCCATTGCTCTTCTTGCTCTGAATGTTTCTTTCCAGCCCTGACCATGTGCTAACAATGTTCCCAGCTCTTACTGGCTTGCAAACTCTTTCATTGTTACTCTCTCTGTATAATATTTTTTAATGCCCTTAACCAGGGGATAAAATAATGTGCTGAAGCTGACCAGATTTAGGATGCTAGCCAAATGAATATCTAGTAAGCAGATTCTTTTCCCTATTTTCCTCCCTGGAAACCAAGGTGGGTCTTATACTCTGTAAAATACGGTAGTTTAAAACACAGTTTGGGATAGACTTTGGTTGATGAAAGCTGACATGCCACTCAGAACAT